>NW_012101511.1:407241-456070 GCF_000951045.1 Mandrillus leucophaeus | reverse complement strand
AAGTATACATATGTAACAAACCTGCACGTTATGCACATGTACCCTACAACTTAAAGTATAATAATAATAAATAAATAAATAAATAATAATAAAAAAATATAAAAGCAAATCTACTAAGTAAAGTAAATGTTAACTAAGGTAAATCTTTTATTCATTGATAAAATAAACAATATCATTATTACAGTATGTTATTCCTAAATTAATATATAATATTATGATTCTGTTAAAATTATCAATAGTATTTTTAGTTAGGAAAATAATATTTTAGTTAATTTAACTTCTAAATAAATATGGAAAATAAATATTTAATTTGTATTTATCCAAGAAAATTCTGAATACAATAATTGAAACCAGTGGATACTATTCCAAGAGAGTAGATGGATGTAAAATGCCACAGAATTAAAAAATGATTTTGTTCTGATACAGAAAAGAATAGATAGAGGCATGAAATAGGATCAAGATTTAGCAAGAGAATGAACTACTCACAGTATTTGTTATATACTAAAGGTAGCATTTTAAATTAGAGAGTTAAAAATAGATCATTCCACAAATAGCACTGGGACAAGTAGCAACATCATTTAACAACGACAACAACAAAATTCCAGATGTGACAGAGAATTAATGCAAAAAAAAATATGCAAACATGACTGACAAAAAGGAAACAAAACTTTAAAAGCGTGAAAAAATACTAAACATATATGTTGCTCTCATATTAGAATGTAGAAAGCTTTACTGAAGAAGACAGAAACCCAAAAAGTAGAAATAAAACAATTGCTAAAATTATTTACCTAAAAATTTAAAATATCTATAGAAAAAATATCATAAGCATATTTAAATGCAAGCATCACACTGAGGAATCTGTGGCAGACAGAATTCTAAAATATCCCCCAAATTTTACCCCTGATGACCACAGGTTTATATTAATACAATGCCCTCCTCTTTAGTGTGCACGGAGTTTATAATTTGCTTCTAACCAGTAGAATATGGCAAAGATTAGTGGATTTTTCCAATGTAATTAAGGTCTCTATTCAGTTGATTTTGAGTTAATCAAAAGAGAAAAGCCTGTCCCAACCTATTAAAGTGAGCCCTTTTAAAGAAGCCCAGATCTTTCCTGGAAGAAGAGACACAAAGCAGCAGGGATTTTTCTGCTGGCCTTGAGGAAATAAGCTCTCATATTATGCAAGAACCTACGAAGGGCCACATGGCAGGGGACCAGTTGTAACCTCCAGGACCTGAGACCGACCTTGACAATTTTACTTTGGAACATGAGACTGATACTCTGGGCTATAATTATAAATTATTTTAACCTGTTTGAATCCTTTATCATTGCATGCATTACTTTCTTCATCTACTTTTTTTTAAAATCACAATCTAATTTATCCTTAAGCATTCCCTCAAGCAGGTAAGCAAGGGCTTATTAATCTTATATTTTAAAGGAGTACCTGAGGTGCCAAAAGTTTAAGTGACCTGGCTATGTGGTGGTTTCTATGCATATTTTGATGATTTCTCCCTATAACACCACATGAAAACTAAGTGGCTTCAGTGATTTTTCTGATGACCAAAACTCCTTTTGATTGGTTTGGAGAGTCTTTAAATTTTCATCTCTCTTACCATTCTGTGCAGTTTTGTTTCCTAATCCAAAGATTGATTGATAATAGATTAGAGGTGGGATTATAGGTGACTTTTACTTTCTTCTTTTTCTTTTTTGTTAGAAAATTTTTTTTACAATAATCATGAGTTAGATTTATAATCCCCAATCTGTCATTTTTACATGTTTTCAAAATTTGCTTGAATGAACTTTAAAAGACTTCTTGATCAGATAATCATGTTTAACTCAGCCTTAAAAGTATGTATGCAAAGAGATTAACTGTACTAAGATCAATATATTTCTAGTGAAAGTCAGAGTAGACACTTAAAGCCAGATAGAAAATACCTCTGGGTGTTAGTTAAAAACATGGGCTCTGAAACTAGACTTTTGGGTTCATATTTCAGCTCTGTGTGACATAATAAGACTGAATAAGCATTTGGTGTTGGTACTTTTAATGACAATCAAACAACGTGATTAAGACGCAAAAACCTTAACACCAGCAAAACTTGTGGTGACAAACTGGCCTCACCATTATCAGTTGTACAGTCTTCTACAGAGTACTTAACCTCATGAAATCTCAAAGTTCTCATGTGTGAATAAGGACTGTAACACTTTGTTTACAAGGTATAGTGAATCAATAATGATTATTGTTCATTATTAATTAAATTTTAGGCATATATAAATTATTATTGCTATCATTGATAATTACAAAGCTTCATTATTCCATGTGACATAATGACATTCATGAAGAATTAATTAACTTGTGCATTTTTCTGATTAGCCAATGCTGTGAACTAGTATTCACAAGATAATTCAGAGAAGTCTGAGATATAAACATAATTCCACCAGGGTCAGAAAAGTAAGAATATTAAAGAAAAGAGAGCTTCCTTGGTAAGCCACCATACAAAGATATTAGGTTGGTGCCTTACATATTCATTTAGCTTTGATGAGAGTCTCACAGTCTTTTAACCGAAGTTTATTTCAGAGAAAATATGCAATTTATTAATCAATCTCCAAATCACCCTCATACTTAGAAGAGCTAACATCAGCTTCTCTAACTCACTTATCATCACCTACTGTCTTCTTTATTTAACAAATATTGACTGTGTAGTTATCATATGTCAAGCATTGGTCTTGCGTCTAGAAATACATCAACGAGGAACAAGATAAACAAGTCCACATTCCTTGTCAAGTATAAAATACAAAGACAAGAATAAGATACAAATGGCCGGATGTGGTGGCTCAGGCCTGTAATCCCAGAACTTTGGGTGGCCAAGGCAGGTAGACCACAAAGTCAAGAGATCAAGATCATCCTGGCCAACATGGTGAAACCCCATCTCTACTAAAAATACAAAAATTAACTGGGCGTGGTGGCACGCTTCTGTAGTCCCAGCTACTTGGGAAGCTGAGGCAGGAGAATTGCTTGAAATCGAGAGGTGGAGATTGCAGTGAGCCAAGATCGTGCCACTGAACTCTACCCTGGCAATGAAGCAAGACTTCATCTCAAAAAAAAAAAAAAAAAAAAAAAAAAAGAAAAAGAAAAAAACAAATGGGAATAAGACAACTTCAAGGAGTTTAAGCACCGTGAAGAAAACAAAACAGAATGATTTCATAGAGAGCGATTAAAGGAGGGTAGGGATGAAAGGCAAAATATTACAGATAGTGTTCAGGAAAGACCTTTCTAATACAATTATGCAGGAGATGAGATCTGAATGGCCAAAAGAAATTATGTATGAAAAAATTGAAAGGATACATGTGCATAACGTGCAGGTTTGTTACATATGTATACTTGGGCCATGTTGCTGTGCTGCACCCATCAACTCGTCAGCACCCATCAACTCGTCATTTACATCAGGTATAACTCCCAATGCAATCCCTCCCACCTCCCCCCTCCCCATGATAGGCCCCTGTGTGTGATGTTCCCCTTCCTGAGTCCAAGTGATCTCATTGTTCAGTTCCCACCTATGAGTGAGAACATGCGGTGTTTGGTTTTCTGTTCTTGTGATAGTTTACTAAGAATGATGGTTTCCAGCTGCATCCATGTCCCTACAAAGGACACAAACTCATCCTTTTTTATGGCTGCATAGTATTCCATGGTGTATATGTGCCACATTTTCTTAATCCAATCTGTCACTGATGGACATTTGGGTTGATTCCAAGTCTTTGCTATTGTGAAGAGTGCCTCAATAAACATACGTGTGCATGTGTCTTTATAGCAGCATGATTTATAATCCTTTGGGTATATACCAAGTAATGAGATGGCTAGGTCATATGGTACATCTAGTTCTAGATCCTTGAGGAATCGCCATACTGTTTTCCATAGGCGTATATCATGGGGGTATAATTGTATACCCATATGGAAAACAGTATCGCTGTTCCTCAGAACATTAAACATGTAATTACCAAAAAAAAAAAAAAAAAAAGAAAAGATTGAAAGGAAAAGAATATTGCAAGGAGAAAAAAATATCATTAGAAAAAATACATTGAATGAGATTGATGGTATAAATGTGAGCTTTGATATTATAAAGTGAGATTGCAGGAGTAAACAATTACCAGATCCTCTGCAGTTGTGTAAAATGGCCCAAGCCTGAAAGTTAGCTGTCCTTTGTGTCTCAAGAGTTGTGGGATCAGTTTGCCTGTAACTGCTGCTACCTAACAACTGTGGAACACCATGTTGGCTGTGATCCTGCAGTGTTGTAGGGATGGAATTTCCTGGAATCGACTGCAATCAGATGCATTTGCTTGAATAACAGACTCTAGGGTTTTACTGCCTCTATAAGTGGTTTAAAGATGCCAGATGGTTTGCTTTGCTTACACTTTAAGAAAAGTGCATTATTTCTAAAACTCAATAACTAAATAAGTAGATAATGATCTTTCTTAAGCTAACTTTATGTGTGAGAATGCATGTATATGGGTATCTGTGGGTGAATGATTTAAGAGGCTACAAGGAAGAAATCTTATTATATTTTTTTTTTTATATTTTTGCCTCTAAAGGCTCCATAATTGTTGATACATATGGTATTAAAAAATAATGCCTTATACTGTCCCCTCTCATGTTAGGTCTTAAAAATGTTTTCTTTAACAAGTTCTAAATCTTAAATGGACTGTTAAAGGAAAACAGATGTATATGGAATACTCCAGGAGTAACTACAGGGTGTAACATACGATTCTCTTCAGCTTTTCTGATCCACTCACATGTGTCATTCAAAATAAGCACTCAGTATCTCAACTTCAAAGCAAAAAGACTGCTTTTGAATGTGGGGGAAAAAAAGAAGATAATAGCCGACTGATTTTTCCTTCATCACAATTTCTTTTATCTCCCAAGTCAAGAGCCTCTCAAGAAAAAAAAATAATAATAATAAATAAATAAATAAAACAAAACTATTCTCCCTTACAATGACTTTTACTAGCAGTAGATGTGGATGTGACTCACTTGGAATGTTTTGATTGCTGCAAATTTCCCATTTCAGTGGCTTGCTATGTGTCGATAAGCATTCTTTCTCTAGGTATAGTAGTAAAGATAATCCTCATCAAATCCTTTGCTGTTTACCATTTGCACTGTAGTTTGAGTTCAAGAATGTGAGAGTGGGCTGGGCACAGTGGCTCACACCTGTAATCCCAGCACTTTGAGAGGCCGAGGTGGGTGGGAATTATCTTTTTATCTCAGACATCTCTGAATTATCTTGTGAATACTAGTTTACAGCATTGGCTAATCAGAATAATGCACAAGTTAATTAATTCTTCATGAATGTCATTATGTCACATGGAATAATGAAGCTTTGTAATTATCAATGATAGCAATAATAATTTATATATGCCTAAAATTTAATTAATAATGAACAATAATCATTATTGATTCAGTATACTTTGTAAACAAAGTGTTACAGTCCTTATTCACACATGAGAACTTTGAGATTTCATGAGGTTAAGTACTCTGTAGAAGACTGTACAACTGATAATGGTGAGGCCAGTTTGTCACCACAAGTTTTGCTGGTGTTAAGGTTTTTGCGTCTTAATCACGTTGTTTGATTGTCATTAAAAGTACCTAAATAAACTTTATCAATGAGCAGTTACTCCAATTGCTATTTACCAAACGATAAACTTGAGCTAAAAAAGAAACTTTAATGAAGCCAAATTTAAAAAATAAATAAATAAATAAGAATAAATAAATAAATAAAATAAAAATACCAACACCAAATGCTTATTCAGTCTTATTATGTCACACAGAGCTGAAATATGAACCCAAAAGTCTAGTTTCAGAGCCCATGTTTTTAACTCTGAGGTCGAGAGTTCGAGACCAGCCTGACCAAAGTGGAGAAACACCGTCTCTACTATAAATACAAAATTAGCTGGGCATGGTGGTGCATGCCTGTAATCCTAGCTACTCAAGAGGCTGAGGCAGGAGAATTACTTGAACCCAGGAGGCGGAAGTTACAGTGAGCTGAGATTGCACCATTGCACTCCAGCCTGGGCAACAAGAGTGAAACTCCATCTCAAAAAAAAAAAAAAAAAAAAAAAAAAAAAAAAAGAATGTGAGAGTGATTGGCAAAGCTAGTCACCACACTTTTTAAATTTCTTTTCATGCACACTGTTAGACTACATTTTCCAGCTTACTTGCACACAGATTTGACAATTTTGACATACTGCTAGCCAATGGAACTTAAGCAAAACAGGTATCTATCACTTTCTGAACTGACCCATAAATATCTCATATGTGCAACTTGCAACAGTGTTGTGTCAGCTGTCAAACTGATGAAAGTTAATACTGTAAGCCCAAAAGCCATATATTGGAGATGGTGGAGCCACAGGTGAAAGGGCCTAGATCCTAAATCATCTTGTGTAGAGCCACTTATTGATCAGAAACACTCATTTGTACACTTTTTATGTGAACAAGAAACAAATTTCTCTTGTGTTTCAGTCATTTTTGATGTATTCATCTTAACAGTTGTTATACAAAGAAAAGAATAAGTATTTTTAACTAAGAAAAAGAAGATATGAAGAAGTTATCTATTTTCTGCAACATCTAAAAAACTGATGTAAACAAAAATCAGGAAGTAGTCTAATAGGTTCTAAAACATCTAATTCTTCAGAGACACGCTCTTACAATGAAAATCTTCCTCTAGGAAAAACAAATCTTCCAACACTTGCTGGAAAGCCATTTTATAATTACAAGGTAATTTATTGCCAAAGAGACATAATAACAGATAAAATTGGATTACTAGAAAAGAAAAAGTAGGAAAAAAGTAATTAATAATATTTGTGGCTAAGATAAATATGTCCACGTAATAGTAAAATTATTTTTTGCCTTTAAACTACCTCTAAACTCCTGGGATCACAGTCTTACATATTGGCATAATAAAAGGAGATTTAAAGATTAAAGCTCATATCTGATTATGTTAAATGAAAATATTGCATAAAAGACTCCAGTTAAACTTTACAAGGGATGTTTGTGATATTCAGCGTGAGATCATTTTACGCTTCTCTAATTTGGACTATGAAATGAAGTTCAGTCAATATTTACAGCTTGTACACATCCCTATCTAAAAGCTGGTATCTTATACAAAGGCAATGTAATGATATAAGAAGTTAATAAAAAGAATGAGGGTTACAGGGGATTCAAACCATAGGCTATAAAGTAGGATTTCTGGCAAAGGGAAGTGAGACAGTTCCTCTTTTCTAACTTGAATATCACAATTTAAAACAACAGCAAACTAAATTTGACTACACCAACACTGTTAACAACACACAGAGCATAATCAGTTGATACAGATTGTATTATTTGGCAGTAGAGAGGGACTGATGAGGGATCCAACAGGTAATATATGTAGTAATTAACAAAATGTCTTTGGAAGGTTTAATGACTTAGATTTATTCTGTCATTTCCCAACCTCAGGTCTTTGGATAATTTATTATTAATTATTGAGCCTCACAAGCCTTATATGTAGTGTGTGACTTGAAATAATACACATCTTATAATACACCTGAAGCCTAAAGGAGATAATACATGTATGATACTTAACATGGTGTTTGACACATTGTAAGTTCTCAATAAATGTTAGAGATTTTCTAATAATCTTTCTTCTTCTTTTTTATATAATTTTGACAATAACTATTATTTTTACAAAAGTGTTATACAATTTTTCATAAAAGATGAGGAATAAAGAAAAACACAATGAAATGAGTATTGAATCTTTGTCAAGCATTTTCAAATTGTCAGGCCCCTTTTAAAGGATTTCTCACGTTTAACTCATTTATCTCTAGAAGCTATGCAGTACAAATATTTAGATTCCTTTTTATTATGAGAAAAATAAGACTCTAAAGGGTAATATAAATTGATGAAGCTCAAAGGATCAATATCAGAATAAATTAAAAATGATTCTCAAGTGTGGGTTTTTAACGACCACAAAAGTGTCCTCCATAATGCCACTAACCAGAACTCCCACCACTAGCCTACAAACTTGGCCATGTTGCGTTTGGCATATGTCTCAAGAGTGTTTTCTTCAGATCATTGATGATGGTTTTTAACATGTTGTTTGCAAGAGTTTCTTAGGACTGCCATAACAGAGTATCATACACTGAATGACTTATTCTCTTACAATTCTGAATGCTAGTTAACCTGAAATCCAAGATGTTGGTGGGGCCATGTTCCCTCCAAACCTTCTAGGAGAGAATCTTTCTGGGCCTCTTCCAGCTTCAAGTAAGTCTTAGGCACTGCATTGTGGTAGCATAAGACCAAGCTCTGCCTCTCTCTTCCTATCACTGCCTTACCTCTGCACCTGCTTCTTCCCATCGTGTTCTCTATATGTCTCTCTCTCCTCTTCTTACAAGGTACTTGTCTATTGGATTAACATCACAGTCTACTCCAGTATGACCTCATCTTAACTTATTACATATGCAACCATCCCTTTTTCCAAATAAGGTCACTTTATAAGGACTTTCTTTGGGGGCCTTTGGGGGTAAAGAGTTGGACTATGGCATATCTTTTTAAGGGAGACAGTTCAACTCAGACAAACCTTATAATAATATCTAAAAGCAGATTAATTTTTAAATGTATATACTTTTAAAGTGCTTGGTACTTATTAGGATAGTGAGGAGACTGTTACATTTAGGTGATTATTTTTTCATACCAGAAATATATTTTTGTCCTAAAATACACTGAAAAATTGTAAACTATGTGTAAGTGTATGGTTATTTTATTTTTATTTCCCTGGATTATCTGGACATATAGGTTAAGTTTATTCTTGGTTTCTCCAATCTACATATTTTTGCTAATGGACAGAATGAACTAGAAACAAAACCCAAACTAGGCTCATTTTTATCATTGATGGTATGAAATGAAGTAGTAATGAGATTAGAAAATAAAGTCTAGAGATATTTCTTCAGCCAAACCTGAGAAAGTTGCCAAAATGAAAATGATTTGAAAGTAAAAATAAAGTAAATCCAGAGTGAAAACCATTTATTCAGCACCAAATGAGGTGTCAGCATCTTTAGCTTGGGTATTCTTTCTGTTCTGTATTTCCTTTGTAACTTCATTCAGTTCTTCCTATCCAATCGCCATAGAACATGAATAATACAAGGGTGGATCATTTAATTCTATCAGGATAAACACCTACAAACAAGATGGAAGGTCCAACAGCATTCATCCACTCATCGTCAATTATTTGTTGAAATCTTTCAAAAACAGAGTACTATTTTAGGTATGGGAGGTGATTACAAAATGTTGAAGAAACTTTTCTAGACCTTAAAGATCTCAGAAACAAATTGAGGAAAATTCTCACTTGTAACCATGTCATTGCAGGACTCTATAGATTTGTTTATTTTTAATTCATTTTATACTAAAAAGGATTTATGGAGCTTTAAAAATACACAGTATGTAATGACATATTTTTTCAAAAAGGCTTTAGAAAAATAGTCTAAAATAATGAAATTAGCCTACATCTTAATAAATTATTGGTAGTCACGGGTAACTAATTTGGAGATATCTTTTGTAACCAACTCAAGGCATATATTATCAATGTCTCTTCAACTAAAAGTATATCTGTACATATTGTTTTCATTTCTAGAATAGCAAATAGACCTGGAAGTAAACATAGTTAAAAAATTAACAATTATTCTGAAGCACTTTGGAGAAAAGAAATAACTATTACTTAGGTGTAGAATATTTACAAAAATAAAAGAGTTCATCAGTAATTATACCTTTGGTGAGCATTTATTACTTACTTACTGGCAAGCATATTTCTTAAAACTCATCAGTTATCATTTGTAGACTTTTTAAAATAAGATATAGATATTCAAGATGTTGTATTTAATACATGTGTATACATAGACACTTGTGTTTATATTAACATATATTTTCTAAAGTAAATATAAACTGTGTTTTGAAGAATACACACACAGAAAAGCATAAATCACAAGTGTACAACTAAATGAACTTTTGCAAATTGAACACAACTGTGTACCCATCAGCCAAAGAGAACATTATTAGCATCCAAGAAAACTCCCTCATAACTCCCTCTAATTTATAATCCCATGTGTTAATTAATTTAAACATACAGGTTAGTTTTATCAATTTTTAACTAATGAAATTGTACATATTTATCTATAGTGTTACATATGATTTTGTTTATTCTCAATCTGTACACAGCTGTATGATGTTCCATTATATGACTCTGCGCAATTATTTCATCCATTATACTCTTGGTACATATTTGGGTATTGAGCGTAATAGACCACTAGCTAATTAATCATTATATCTCTGATATTGATTTTTTTTTAATTTGAAAACATAAACTTTATGAATATTCTTAAAAACTATTAACAACTTCATGCATTATTTAAAACATATGCAGTACAAGCAAATCTATTGCAAATAGTAGAATGAATCTTGAAAAATCAATATTTTTACATGTGAAAATCAAAATTTTATTGTACAGTGTTCTATTTCAACTTTCAACAATTAATCATAAAACTTTTCCAAGGTATTCAACTTCAAAATTGCTTGACTGTTAAAGGGCTTGTTCTGACATCTTATTCAGAAATGCCGTATTATTCATGATATGTGTAGAATGAATTTTCTCTAGCCTGATGCGGATTGTAAAGAATCCAAGATCATGCATCATGATTAAAGAGAAACTTAACAGTTAAATCCTTAAATACATGTGACAAGGAATAAAACTACTCATTTACATTATCCAAACTACTTCTTGGCTTGCTGTCACTAATGTTCAATCAGATGAAGACTTCTGACAAGATATGTTGCCTCTGAATTAGAAAGTCCATCCATATTATGGCTTCCAATGAAAACATAGATGTCAGTTGAGATGGTCTAAGTCTTCCAGGCTGCTGAGAATATTTCTCCTTTATAATTCAGATAAACTGATGTCTCTTCATCCACTCAGTTGGACACCCAAAACCCTTCTTTTATCTTCAGATGATTGTCTTCTTGGTTCAGGCAGAGAGGAGGAATTCCTTTTCTCTTAATCTCCTCTGACCCCACTTTTTAAAAGCCAAATTAGGGCTATCATAGAAATTTTGCTTCAACAAAAATACATTTAACTTAAAAGGAAAAAATTCTCTCCATTACTGCTGCAAGCTGATTGCATCAGTTGTAGTTTTAAATTGACATTTCTTTGCTTCCTTTCTCTATTGCATTTATTCTTTATAATTATTTATAATAAATGTTATAATACACTGTATATCCTGCACTGGATGTATTTATATCTTTTTAAAATTTAGTTTAAGGCTTATCTTCCAACCTCAGGATTGATGGACTCCTGTAAGGATACAGTTCTTGGTCAACTTCAGTAATTCAGAAATTCATGGAATTGTTTTCAAAATGTTGTGTCTAAAGTTACTCTTAAAGGGGATCATGCTCCTAAAATAATTCAATGAGATTGAATCTCAGTTCTGAAATTTTTAGCTAGATGGCTTTTGGCAAATTACTTAAACTCTCTTCCTTAACTATAAAAGGAAATCGTAATGGGATCTACTCCATAGGGTTTCTGTGAGTTAATTTATGTAAAGTACTTAATTCGTGCTTGCCACATAATAAGCATCATGTATGTACTGATTATTATTATTATTATTAAATGTTTCTGAAATACCATGCACAATCATTACTCATAAAATTTCAAACTAAAAGAAAATTGGAGTAATGTGGTCTTAGAACCAGAGAGATTTTGACTTCTACCTCTACCCTTTAACAACTATGATATTTTTAGCTATTATATAAACCACCTGGGCCTCAGTTTCCTGATGGGCACAATTTTTCCTACCTAGAAGAGTTGTTCCAATGATTCAATGATGTAATTAGTGGCGTGCTGCAGCATATATACACTAGATCTCCAGTAACAGGACTTTTCTTTATTCCCTTTGTTTAACACCTGAGTAGGACGTTTTTTATAGCCTACAGTTACTTGAAAAGGGCAAAATAACCAGTGTTCAAGGTGTTAGTAGATTAGAGACAGAGAGCAAAATGATCACACCTAAACATTTCACATTTTATTCTGTACTCCTGCTCAACAAACCAACAGAATGTGGGACCTTTGAAAAAATAAAATCTAGTGCACAAATAAAACATGACACTTTTTGTTCCTAACGGTTTTCCATCACTGCAAGATTTATGTTTATATTCAGCCATAAAGATGGATCTGTACCTCAGGCTGGCAAGATTTATAAAAATGAGACCGGCTCAAAATAAAATTCTAGCAATGACTTGTAATTACAGACTAAAATTTCTGTCATTTCAGAAAAATACAGGTGAAAATGTCATGCAATTCTCCAATTATTTTCTTTACTTATATTTTCAATTGTTGTAAAATAGATGACTTGCGGAGAGCCAAAGAATTCAGACCGCCAGGTGGGAGGGGTTTCCTGGAGAAACTCCAACCAGTCTGCCCAATGAGGTGGAGCCTCGGGAACTTCAGGACATTTGCAGCAGGGAGGAGACTAGCCCCTTCTCTTCCTGTGTGGGAACCTGGAATTCAAGCTGTAGGTGGGAAGCACTCTAACAGGGACTCTGGCCTTAAAAAGTCCCTGTTTCAGAGCAAGAGTCTGTCTCAAAAAAAAAAAAAAAAAAAAAAAAAAAAAAAAAAGAAAGAAAGAAAAAAGAAAGGCCGTGTTTCTCCCCTTTTTTCTTTTCACCCAATAAAACCCTGCTTTACTCACCCTTTAAACCTTCTGTGAGCTTAAATTTTTGTGGCTATGGGATGGACAAGGACCCCGTCTAGCTGAACTAAGGAAACATCCTACAACAGAATGATCAGAATTCTCAGAAACATGGTATTTACTTGTTCTACTATAAGGTTATTGACTTAAAACATACCGTGCTAGAAATTCCATATGTATAATCATTTGTTGATTACTTGTACTAATGGAAGAGAGGAAGAATTACTGGTACTATTAAATAGTATCTAAAAAACATCATGCAATTATTCATTGCAAGAGAATTAAAATAAATAAATATCCATAAATATACATTGTTTGTGTATATCAAATACAACTGAAAATCACCCACTGTTCCTTTTTTTAAAAAAGTGGGTAAATGAATTAATGAATATAAAGTGAGAATCAGAACACTATTTTATCTTTTAATTTCTTTTTTTAAATTTCTTTTTTATTATTATTATACTTTAAGTTCTAGGGTACATGTGCATAACGTGCAGGTTTGTTACATATGTATACTTGTGCCATGTTGCTGTGCTGCACCCATCAACTCGTCAGCACCCATCAACTCGTCATTCACATCAGGTATAACTCCCAATTCAATCCCTCCAAATGTCCATCAGTGACAGACTGGATTAAGAAAATGTGGCACATATACACCATGGAATACTATGCAGCCATAAAAAAGGATGAGTTTGTGTCCTTTGTAGGGACATGGATGCAGCTGGAAACCATCATTCTTTTAATTTCTAAAACTATAATAATATCATTTCTGAAGAGATAAAATAAAGTAGTTTTTGTGCTCTCAAGTTTTCAAAGTTTTTAAATAATAAGGAATCATACATTTCCACAACACCTGTGCAGTACAACATTTTTCTTTGAATTATTTCTTACTAAATAGACTTGCTATTTAGGTATCTTGAGCCTGCAATTCAACTGAGGTCAAAATACAAGAACTTGATTTTCTTGACTGTAATGCAACAGGGAATTCAAACCAATTTTTAATTTTGGACAAATTGGACCCTTGTCCTAAGATTGCTTTACGTCTAAATTCTTTGGGGTTGAACTCAGCATTCATATTCCCCATTTTCCGCATGTCTTCCTGAGACTAATAAGATGAGCATATTGGAATAGCATAACTCAAGGACCAGTTGATTAACCTAGCAACAAAGGTCAACTCAGGAATGTTTGGGAAGTGAAATAACGTTAATATTTTAAAGGTTTCTTATTAATAGTAAATTTTTTAACAAAAATAATGACCCTGATCTTCTTTTTCATATTATTTGGAGACATCAATAATTATGTTATTTTTATAAATTCCAATGTTCCTACATGGTTAGCACCTAAAAATTCCCTTGTCTCTCTCAGAAACATCCACCCCAATGCTTCATGAATCACTGATTTTCTGATTATTCTCAAGTCTTTAGGACTACCTCGGATCACTGTAAGGCTCTTCCGATCTAAGAGAGCTATCTCAAATTCAGGAAAGACAAACTTGTCATCTTCCTTTCCCCACTCCAACAAAACATGTGTCTGCCTATGCTGTCTTATTTAGTTACTGGTGTCCTATGTTATTCATCCTGTTTCTGAAACCAGAAGCATAGACATAATCTTAAAATCTTGTTTCTTCCTTTATGGTTTACATCTAATTGATCACTGGGTTTTATTTATTCAATCCTCCTAAATGGCTTTCAAATCTGTGTATGCCCACATTTCCTGCACCTAGTTGAGATAACATCGTTTGTTGCTAGGATCACTGCAACAACATCCCTAGTCGTCCTTTTATTTCCCTACTTTCCATTACCCCCACTGTAGTCAGGGTGATTGTAAAATGAAACTCTGGAAATATTATTACCATTAGTAAGTCTTTACTGTTTCTCCAAAGCAGTTAAAGTCCACACTTCTTATGTTAGCTTCCATGATTCTCTGACTTGACCCTTCCTTATCTCTTCAACATAAAATCCCCATCACATCAACAATTAATACTTCAGCTCCATGGTACTCCTGTGACTCCTTTCCACTCACATGCTTGACATACTGTGTTTCTGAAGAATCTTTTTGTTTCCTTCCCAATACATTGTCATCATTCAGTTCCTAGTCTAGATGTTCTTTGCCTTGAGGAGTCTTTTTGTGAACACTGTTCCTCACTGTTCACCCCAAGGGCAGAGTGATGAGGAGAGAGTAAAAATGCCTAATACACAATCTTCCTTAAAAGGCTCTTACAGTAACAACATGATTAAAATGACTGCTTACATTTACTGTTAATTTAATATAAATGGACAACATTAAAAAAACTTTCTGCAACTTAATGTTTTGTCATAAAGATTTTAGACAGATAATAGTAATCTTACATGATTATTTAAAATGAATCAAAGGTCACCAAAACTGGAGGAAGAAAAATTAAAAGTTGTATATAAATGGATTCTAGTAGAAAGATTAAGCTGTAGCTATTATTATCAAATTGGTTTTAAATCCCAACTTTAATGTTTACTAGCTTTAAAAATGTCAGAAAGTAACTTAATTCATGTGAATTTTGGTGTTCTTTCTTGAAAAAGAACAGTGATGATATACCTCTCATAGGGTTACTATGATAAATAAAGGAGTTAGTACTGAAAAAGTTCTTATAGGCACTGTCCAGCACATAGCATTCATCCAGTAAATGCTGTTAGTAGTAGTAATTTTAGGATGAGTAAAATCCTATAAATAAAAGTAGTTCATAACATTCAATATCTTTCATGAATTCTGAAAAGTCAGCATCTCTGGAAAGATGTTTTCTTGAGCAAAACTGAACAATGATATAAAGGATCTCTTTCACACAGGTCCTTTATCATTCTAAATGAAACCACCTTTCATTGTTCGGTAATTTTTATTTCTGGAAGTAGTGAATTGCTAAAGAAATATATATGAGAATTCTGTCCAGCTTATATCTTGACCAGAATCATTTATAGTCTTCAAAATCTACCTTTTATATTGTACATAATGTATAGTATTAAATTTGAAAGACACTTTCTATCATCATAACAATAATAGCAGTACCTCTTAGAAACATTAATTTCTAATGGAATGGTTATAAAAATCAAAAGGCTGTTTTTATTTAATATAAAAATGATTTCCAACAAGCCAGCCAGGCTTCAACAGCAATTCATGAAAATCAATTTGGTTATGTGATGCAAATTTCAAGAGCACAGTAGTACATTTTATCTGTTCATCTATTTGTTAAGCATTTATTATGCAGTGTTATTATAATTACTTCTTATGATCTATGTTGTGCAAGATCTGTCTCCTGACTCTAACTATATCACGTCCTTTCTTACCCTGCTCTAGTCATTGCAGTTTCTTTCTTGAATAACTCAGTCCCATTCCAACTTTTTACATGCTATTCTGTGAGGAATGGGTAGCTATTGTCACCATAAAGTTTCTTCTCATGCTCCCAGTGTTTTCATCAGCATCATCTTTTAGAATATGATTTTGACCAAATTTTAAGAAGTAGTTTTCTCCTGTTATATTTTCCATATTCAGCTACTTTTTGTGTTCCCTTCATGCCATTTCAATCACAATTTTAACAATGTTTGTTACTTTTAGTTTTTCTTGTTAAACTACATGAAGGAAAAGGTGATGTCTGTCTCATTTGCCAGTCTATCTCTAGGATCTAGTATGTTACCCAATATCTAGTATGTGCTCAATAAAAATGTGTCAAGTGAATGAATTAACACAATGTGCTTTCTCATGAATTCAAGAAAAGGAAGTTGTGTAGGTCAGGGGTCCCCAACTCCTAGGCCGGGACTATTACAGCTCCCTGACCTGTTAGGAAACAGACTGCACAGCAGGAGGTGAGTGGCCAGCAGGAAATCATTATGCCTGAGCTCTGCCTCCTGTCAGATCAGCTGCGGCATTAGATTCTGATAGGAGCTCAAACCCTATTGTGAACTGCATGTGTGAGGGATCTAGGTTCTGTGCTCCTTATGACAATCTAATGCTTGATGATCTAATGTGGAACAGTTTCATCCCAAAAGCACCTACCACCCAACATCTGTGGAAATATTGTCTTCCACAAAACTGGTCCCTGGAGCCAAAAATGTTGGAGACCATTGGTGTAGGTCACAGAAAACTGAAGATGGATGGCATGTCATAGATATTGGTCACCATGAAGAATTCTCAAATTGATTAAATGGTTAAATAGAGAAGGGGTTACAAAGAAATACGTATGTGATATTTAGTTTGATTCTTCTATGAGACAACTGTTTGTAAGTTCAAAAGCCACAGAAGGACATCAAATTAACATCAGTAGGTTTAATGACATAAAACTTGAATGCTTTCGAAGTAACGTAATATAAAAATTAAAAAAAAACTTGGGGGAAATACCAAAAACACAAATGGTAGGCAATAGTCCAATTCTTAAGTTACAAGTACATCATTTAAATTATTAAGAAGAATACAATTATGTCAAAATGAGTGAGTAATGGACCATAAATGTAATAACTCTAAAATTGTCAACAGTGATTGTGATTTTACTATGTGCTGTGTTCAAGACACTGCATTATGTTTTATGAACATTACTTCATTTAATTCCCTAATAATCATACGAGATAGATAACATTATTAAGAATATGTTATAGAGGAGGAGTCTGAGGAATAGGGAGGCTAATTAATTTACCCAGCATTACACACATTTGCAATGGGAATAGATTTAAACTCAGCATTTTCTCACAAAAAGTTCTAATTTATAACAACTCTGGTAGATTGACAATTGAAAAATGGGGAAGTATAAAAAGGAAAAAAGTACAAGTCCACAAATAAGTAACGGATGTCACTCTTATCCCTGATCATTTTTGCACACTCCCTTCCTTGCAGGGCACAACCTAGTTAAATCCAAACTACGATCTACACTGCCCCTGATTCCATGTAGCTGAACACACTTATATTAACATATAAACATGGTGAAATTTTTCCCATTTTTTAAAAAAGCCTTCGCTTTTATTTTCTGACTATGTGCTGTCCCATTTACTCAGACTTCTATGAAACAAACTCTGAAGAATCTTTATCTTCTCAGTATCCAATTTCTTTGTCAATCTTTCTCTCTTAAATTTACTTGTCTGGCTTTGACTTTTCCACTCTTCAGAAACTACTCTTGTCAAGTATACCAATGACCTTCACTTGGCTACAGTGGTCACTTTCAGTCTTCATTATATTAGACCATTCTGCAGCATTTAACCAAGATAAGTGCTCACCCTTATCCTTGATAAATTTTCTATATACACCTAGCTTTCAGAACACCACACTCTTGATTTTTCTGCCCCTCCAAAATTTCTTTTCATTTTCTTTTGTTTTCTGTGCTCCTCCTCACCAAACTCTTAATATATGAGTGTTCCTAGTTGGAGAATTTTATGTTTTCTGTCTGAATCCAGCCCCAAGGAGACCCCATCTATATGCTGACAATACCCAAATTAATATTTGCATCTGGGACCTCTCTGCAGGACACTAGATCATATATAATTTTATAACTTCCTGTGTGATATCTCTACTTACACATCTAGCAGCTTTCAAAACTAAACATATCTGAAGAAAAAAAAACAACAGGCTACGCTCCTTTATTCCCATCTCAGGTAAGAGAAACTCCATCCTCTAGTTGCACAAAAAAAAAAAAAAAAACCATTGTTTTTCTGTTTCATTTTGAATAGTTTCTACTGCTCTCTTCAAATTTAGTAAGCTTTTCTTTTGTCATGTCTAATCTGCCATTAATTCCATCTAGCATCTTTATCCCCTGAGTCATTATAGTTTTTTTTCTGGAAGTTTGATTGGATCTTATCTATATTTTCTATGTCTCTATTTACCTATTTATTTAAACATATGTAATACAGTTATAATAGCTATTTCAGTAGTCATTTTCTGTTAATCTAAAGGCCATGTCAGTGTTTATTGACTGATTCTTCTTGCCATTTTGTGTTGTATTTTCCTGCCTTGAGTCATACTTGACTATATGTCAAACATTGTGGATTTTACCGTATTGAGTGCTAGATACATTTTCATTCCTATAAGTTCTTGAGCTTTGTTTTGGCATGCAGTTTGTTACTTGGAAACACTGATTTTTTTCATGCTTTGCTTCTACGATTTTTAGGTAGTTCTGGAATGGAGCTGAGTGTCTGGCTAATTATTCTACACTACTTGAGCAAGAGCTTCCTGAGTTCTCTACTCAAAGCCCTATGTATTATACGTTTCATGAGTCTGGCTCATAGGAATAAGCATTGATACCAGCCCTATTTGAGGAATGGCTAATATTTCCTTGGTCCATTTTGAAAGTTCTCTTCCAAGATGAGAGTAGCTTCCTCTGATATTTGCTCTGATGAATAACTTTCAGAAAACTCAAGGAGAACCATCTGCATATCTCCCGGGATCTCTCTCTCTGTGCAATTCTCTCTTTTCTGGTGATCTATTGTATTAGTCTGTTCTCACACTGCTATAAGGACATACCTGAGACTGAATAATTTATGTTAAAAAGAGCTTTAATAGATTCAGATTCATGTGGCTGGTGAGGCCTCACAATCATGGCAGAAGGTGAAGGAAGAGCAAGGCAGGTCTTACATGGTGGCAGGCAAGACGGTGTGCGCAGGGGAGCTGCCTTTTATAAAACCATCAGACCTCATGACGTATTCACTATCATGAGAAGAGCACAGGAAACCCCCCACCTCCTGGCACCAGGTCCCCCTATGACATGTGGGGATTATGGGAGCTGTAACTCAAGATGAGAATTTGAGTGATGACTTAGAGAAACCATATCATCTGTCCTATGAACTATAGTTGGCTTAGTTACTCTGGACTCTCAGCTCTATCTTCTAAACTCATAAAATTTAGCCTCTGCTTCAGTTGTCTCTCTATGACTACAGCCTATAAACTCTCTCAAAGCTATAGTACTCACTTCATTTTTTTTTTCTTGCCTTTAAAGGATCTCTGTCATCTGTGACCTGAGGTCTAGTGTCAAAAACACCACTTCAGCCTTTTGTCTGAATTTTTGGCAGGGGAGGAATTTTTCGGATGTGAGGGCAAATCACATCACTGTTACTTTAATTTTATCAGAAGCAAAGGTTAAGAATTTAAGTGAAGAAAATAAAATGGATATAATAGTTTCCAAAGTAGCCGTGTAACATATATGTGTTTCTTAATACAATATTGACTTTTCAAATACTTTTTCATCTTTAAACTAAATTTCCTGTATAACTTCATTTTCTTATTCTTACAATACTTGTATCATTTAAAGTTTTCTAAAACATACTGTTTATAGTCATATGAATTAATTATAATAAATGGGAAATAAAAACATTTCCTTTTAACTTTTATTGGCTAGACCAATTAATTCCACTTGTTCCTTAGAGAAAGAAAGAAAATAGATTATAACTTGTAATTTGAGATATTTAGATGAAAATAGTTTGTGAGATAATTTAAATTAACTTTTATCAAAAAGAGTCTTGTTATCCAATCTTGATATCTAATATTGGATGGTACTTCGGTAATCTACCAAAACAATGCCCAATTTAAATTATTTTGTAAAATTCCAGTTGACACAGATGTGAACAAATATAAAAATGATGATTAATTTTCTGTCAGTAACAATACTATTATGCTTTACTTCATTTGACAGATTGACTCACAAAAAAATTAAAAATGACTTTATATAATTTTGTTATTTTTATGTATGTCTCCAAAATTATAAATAAGCCAAACAATACAGACAAAACAGGTAATATAGGGAAGTGAGATTTAAAGATCCAGTTTGATTGGTGATATCAGGACAAAAATATTTTATGAAGTGAAAAGAATGTGCTTTGTAATGATTCAATGAGAAGTTGACTCAACTGGGAAAGGAAAAATAAGTTTAGGCACAGCATGTATTTGACTTTAAGCAAGTTACTTAAATTCTCTGAGCAGAGGTATCCTCATCTATAAAATGGCATCATTAATATGTATGTACAAATTTGGAGTGGAAATTAAATGAGGTGAATACATAGTTCAGAGTTTCATACATGCATACTCATATACACTCACATTTCATAGTAGTAAACACTTTGATATATAAACTATAACCTAAAAAATGAACCAAAATTTGTTCTGAAACATATGATTTACAAAATATATTTATATGAAAGTTTGGCTGCCCAAAGTGCCTTCCCATTAAATTATTTTTTAATTTAATTTCCAAAATGAGGAAAAATTTCCTTTAGACATGTGAAGATTCACACGTTATTCTTGCTGTCAGTGGATATTAATGAACACTGCTATGACTGAAATTTTTGTTTACAAGTTAAAGAATAAACAACCAGTATAGCATAGTGTATTGGAGACAATATGCTCTGTATACTATATTTTAAGTCATTGTTGAATAGTTTTAGGTGCTAAAACCATAAGTCTTCCCAAAAAGGAAATGAACCATGAAATAAATAAATCAATCACAATAAAGACAACAAATGCATTATGGAAAGACGTTGCCTGAAAATATAATAGGGTGGGAATTTGAAGGGAATCCTAACATAATATAACTAGATTCCATGTTAAACATCATTGTAATGAATTACCGGGCTACCAAGAAGGAAATACCATATCTATGGAACATCTTCTGTAAGTGGAAAACAAACACAAACCAAGCCACAATTACTAGCAAGCTGTAAAATGTGGGGACCTGAAGCAAATACTAATTATCAGCTTAAAGACTCAACCTTGAATTTAAGTTAAAGTCGTGACCATAAGCCAGAGTATCCTATAATCACCCTCCTTTAGAGGACCAAAACCATCTCAGGAAAATAATACCCCTGGAATCATGCAAAATGAAATGCAAATTTTCTCTGGAATAAAGAATACCTAAATAAGCCGACAGAATTCCCACAAATTAGGATGAAAAGATGTACATTTATAATCAAATATGACCAAGCATATAAAAAATATGGAGCTATTAGGGTCAGAGAAATAAAACAAACAGACATCCCTAACCAATTTAAATTCTCAAAAACACTTCAGATATTAGAACGTAAGATAAATAATAAAAGTAATTATGTGGAAAACATTTTATTAAAAATGAAAGATCAAATTAAAGACAAGTGATAAGAAAGTAGTGAGTGTAAGAATTTCCAAGGAGATATGAAAATGAATCATAGAGAATTTTAGAAACATAAGACATAATTTTTAAATTAAAACATCAATAGATAAATTTAACAGATTAGATAAAGCTGAGGAAAAATATAGTGAAACAGAAAGCAAATCCACAGAAAGTATTCAGAATGCAATGCAGAGGGCAAAGAGAAGAAAATTATTAAGAAAAAAATGGGTAAATCAATATAAACCATAAAGTACAGTATTCCAATATAAATCTAATTAGACATTTAGAAATGAGATTAGCAAAAATGGAAGAGACCTGAGCTTTGAAGAGAATATGACTGGGTATACTCCAGAATGATGAAGGGCATAAATCCATAGAGACAGAAAGAATCAGATACATTAAGCAGGATGGGGGAAAAAATATCTTTGTACACTACAGAACATCAAACACAAAAAGTATATTTAAAAAAAAAAATCCAATAATATTGAAATTGGACTGTCTACCAAGCAGTGTAAGCCAGACAACATTGGGAAAATTATCAAAGATTTGAGGACAATTTTAAAGGAAAAAATGAATGGCTAAAGTAAGAATAATGTATTTATAATTTTGGAAAAGTTACTACAACAGGATTATATTTATAGAAATACTACAGGATATAGTAAAAAGAGGAAATTAATTAGGAAGAGAAATGTGTAAGATTATAGAAGAAATAGCTGCCCACTTGAAAAAGAATGTAAAAGAAAAGAGAATTTACAAGGAATTCAAACAATTCAACAACAGAAACAAAAATGACCATATTAAAAAGTGGACAAAAGGCATGAATAAATATTTTTTTAGAAGAAGACATACAACTGGCCGACAAGCATGTGAAAAAAAATGCTCAACATCACAAATGATCACATACATGCAAATTAAAATCACAATGAGATATCATTTTGCACCAATCAGAATGATTATTAAAAAGTCAAAAATAACATGTTGGCAAAGATGTAGAGAAAATAAAATATTTATACACTACTAGGAGAAATGTAAATTAGTACAATCTCTATGGAGATTTCTCAAAGACTTAAAAATGGAACTACCGCTCTATCTAGCAATCCCACTATTGCATATCTACCCAAAGGAAAATAAATCATTCTATCAAAAAGATACCTGCACTTGTATGTTGATCACAGCACTATTCATATCATAATAGCAAAGATAGGGAATAAGCCTAAGTGCCCATCGACTGGGGAATGAATAAAGAAAATACGGTGTCTGTGGGTTTAGCCATAAAAAAGAATGAAATTATGTATTTTGTAGGAACATGGATAGAACTGGGGACCATTGTCTTAAGTGAAACTCAGAAACAGAAAGTCAAATATTGCATGTTCTCTCTTATATGTAGGAGCTAAATAAAGTGTACACATGGACATAGAGTATGAAATAATAGACACTGATGACTCAAAATGATGGTGAGGTAGGAGGGTGGGAGATGGATGAGAGATGAGAAATTAGTTAGTGAACAAAATATAAAATATTTGGATCGTGGTTACACTAAAAACCCAGACCTCACCACTTTGCAATATGTCCATGTAACAAAATTGCACTTGAATTCCTGACATTTATACAAATTTAAATAAATAAATAAGCATACACAAAAAAATTGTGGGGTGCAGTGAAAGCAATATTTTGAAGGTAATATATAGCTATCATTGTTTATATTAGAAGAATAGAAAGCTTAAAAATTAAAGATTTCAATATTTGAATGTAGAAGGTCGTAAAAGATCAAAAACCCAAAACCTGACGATCTATGGAATAATAATGAAAATGACAAAATTAAAAGCAACGACTATATCTATATCACCCAAACCCAAAGGTAGTTCTTCTTAGAAAAGAGTAATAAAACTGGCAAACTTCCTGTTAGATTTCTGTAGTAATATAATCCTTATTTATTGATTTATTGACTGGGTACATGGTTGCCGACAATAATAGTTAGATTCTTCAACCTCTCTGTCAGCTAGTTTTGTCCATGTGATTAAGTTCTGGGCATTGATATGAAAGCTGAGTCTTCCTTATAAGACAACTGACACATGCCACATGTCACTTTTACTTGGTCCTTTATACTTTCTTTCTGGCTAGATGCAAACATGATGGCTGGGGATGCAGGAACCATCTTAGTCCATAAACTGCCTTTGGGAGTGGAGGCTAAGAAAGGGTCAACAATGGATTAGAACAAAATGAAAGCCTATGCACCTGTAAAGCAAAGTGCTTATATTAGCCCTGGATTGCCTGGTTTCAGACCTGAAAGAATGTAAATTTAAATATTTAAAACTTATTTTAAGCCACTGTTATTTTTAGCCACTGTTAACTTGGATCCAAACCTGCTTGTAGTTGATAGAGCTATTTTGTGGGAAGAAAAGACTCTTCCAAGACATATCTTCTATTTCTTTCAATCAAAAATAAGGTGAATCATCAATGGAGAATGAATTGGGAAGAAGATAGATGTTGAAGTTCTTATCAGAGAGGAGAAATGATTACTTCAGAAAATAAGCTTATCAGGGAACAAGCTAGAATTGACAGAGAATTCTAAGTGAACTCTGGCAGTGGTGACAGTGATTTGAAGTTACAGCAATATGCCAAGTGGTGTAACTTATCTAGATTGTGGTTCAGATGTTCAGATTGAAGTAGAGAGAAGGCAGCTAGTTGGAATCATCCAGATATGACTTTTACTCTGAGAGAATTAAGAAAAGAAAATATAGGAAAAAGCTGAGAGTATTTGCCAGAGATCAATTATAATAAATGAAGCACAAGACCCAGATCAGTTCAAGAGGAAAAGCATATAAGAAGTTGGAAAAGTAGGCCGGGCACGGTGGCTCAAGCCTGTAATCCCAGCACTTTGGGAGGCCGAGACGGGTGGATCACGAGGTCAGGAGATCGAGACCATCCTGGCTAACACGGTGAAACCCCGTCTCTACTAAAAAATACAAAAAACAAAAAACAACAAAAAAAAACTAGCCGGGCGAGGTGGCGGGCGCCTGTAGTCCCAGCTACTCGGGAGGCTGAGGCAGGAGAATGGCGTAAACCCGGGAGGCGGAGCTTGCAGTGAGCTGAGATCTGGCCACTGCACTCCAGTTCGGGCGACAGAGTGAGACTCCGTCTCAAAAAAAAAAAAAAAAAAAAAAAGTTGGAAAAGTATATAAGAAGTTAGAAAATAATGAGCTCAGAAAAACTGAATGAGTAGGCAAGTGTCTGCAGTTCCAGCTACTCAGAAGGCTGAGGCAAGAGAATCTCTTGAGCCTAGGAGTTTTGAAGCCAGCCTCGGCAACATAGTGGGACTCCTTTCCTAAAATAAATAAACAAACAAACAAATAAATAAATGAATAAAAATCAAGGCAAGAAGCTATGGGTCTTTAAGGAAGTTGAAGAATATTGTAGAAGTACTTGGGCAAGATTGTGGAGAATCTGAAGATCATTATCTTAGAGTAGAATGATTGAATTCAAGATTTTTAAACTTCTCCTCAAGTACTCTGTGCTCAGCCTAATACTTTTTATTTTCCCCCCTCCTTGGTAAAAACAAGATGCTGCAAATTTGAGACAAATTGTCCATGTAATTACAAATGAAATCAGTATTATATTATTTAATGGAAAATTTTAAAACATTTCCAAAAATAAAATAAAATGGTCTCCAGAGAGACACGTTCCCAATGGCTATACATAAGGTGGTCCTAAAATAATTGGACCTACTAGTGCATAAGGAATTATTCTAAAAATAAGTATAAACATGAACAATGCTAATAAAAGTATAAAAACTCTTACATGAAATTCACCAATCTGTTAGTGTTCAATATAGTTTTTCATGTATTTTCTTAGAGGAAATTGTATCCTCTACTATCTAAACTCTTACCATCTGATTTATCTTTGGTATCAGAACTAAGGATCCAAATATATATGCATAAGAAGGAAAACCATTTAGGTGTATATGTTACCTTTTTCTTACAATTTTCAATGATTTTATTCTTAAAATCTTTGAATGGCTTATTAATAAACCATAGTAAAGTATTTTAACATTTTTCTCCACATCTCCATTTAATATATTTGACCTCTTCAGTGATATCTTGCTGACTTCAATCTT
The DNA here is from genome assembly GCF_000951045.1 of Mandrillus leucophaeus. Taxonomy (NCBI): domain Eukaryota; kingdom Metazoa; phylum Chordata; class Mammalia; order Primates; family Cercopithecidae; genus Mandrillus; species Mandrillus leucophaeus. The sequence goes on along the minus strand of NW_012101511.1, from coordinate 430,123 downwards.
AAAAGTTTTGTGCCTCTTCAAACATTTTTAAACCATTTCACTTTTATCTTCATTTGGCTATTTTTTAAAAGGCAATCTTAACAAAAACATAAAATAACATAGAAAATCTATGTTTCTGAATTTTTTTCATGCAAAATGGCTTATAAGATTTCAAACAGCTGCACGTCAGAAGTCATTTTCAAAGAGTGCTGTTTAATGTGCAGAGGTGGTTAAGCTTGGCTGAGATTGCAACTATTAATGGGTATCTATGGCTCTTTCGTATTTCCCAGGTGGGGTTCATTAACATTGCCAAGTGATTTAAATTGGATGGGTTATGAACGTAATTTCAGGTGACTGGAAGTCTGCAGACAAGGAAAGTGCATAAATTGTAATATATGATTGCGGGTGTTAATTTTATTCCAAGTGGAATTAGGAGGGTTGAAACAGACAAGTTTTAACCTCCTTATTGTTTTCATTAGAGATAAAAGTAAAAAAAGTCGCCACATCAATATAATGTATAGCTCTTGAAGAATTCTGTACTTTAAAATTTATTAAAGGCATGATTTTAAATGAGCTAAAGAAATCACAGGCATCTATAGGCTATTAAGAAACATTGGACAGAGCCTAAAGGATCTACTATAGTCAGATTTAAAAAGAATGTATTCTAATTCAATAGGCGTTGTTCTAATGCACTTTAAACATAATAAATTGCTTAGTTTAAAGTTCTAAGGAGGCTCAAAGTCAGAATAACTCTGGGAAAATATAAAAATACTTCACAGAAAAAAAAAACTGCAAGTAAAACTGTGTCTTGAAAGCTGAAAGGGTATTCAGCAGGTAGAGATGGAAAGGAGGGCACATGCTAGGAGAATAAAGAACACATACAAAGTTACAAAGAAGGAATGCATGCAACCATTTGGAGGTTAGGAAGAATCTACTGTGGATGGAGGCTAAAATGCTTGAAAGAAAAGGTCAGTGAAAAAATGGCCAAAAAATAGGGTCATATAATTTAAGATATGATCCTATTATGAATGGAAATATTCAAGCTAATATTTTCAGCTTGAATTTTATCCTTGTAAAATAGTCATTAAACAGTACCGTGACATGATCAGGTTTGAAATTTAGAAAGACCACTCTGCTGGGGTAATAGAAGGTCAATAGGACTGGAAAGGGAAGGAGATGGGCACCTGACAGTGAAAGAGGAGGCATTAAGTGGTAAAGAAAAATGGAAAGGTTCAAGTGATCCTCAAGAGAAAGAAGCAACTTTTTTTGTCAACTGGACATATAATAGTTTTCCAATATTATAGACACAAGAATTGATGAGGGATTTAATGTGAAAGCAGAAAGAGAATAGAGACATCAGTGACTGCAAGCTTTCTCTTCTACAAATAGTGTGGGTGTGAACTCCCAGAAGATCAGTGCTTAAGTTACCTTTCTGAATGGGTGGTTCTGCTGTTCATGGATTTTTATGGTGCTAAGTTTGTGAATTTTCATGAAAAGTGTTAATACATGTATCTCCACAGAGACATTAAATGCCCTTCACTTTGAAAGGGCTTCTTAACAGAAAACAAAATGAAACAAAACAAGACAATGGGTCTTACAGGCAGATAAAATGAATACTAAAACACTTCATATCACTGAAGAACTCTGACAGTCAAACATATGATACTCAGGCAAATTCTTTTTGTTAAACTGAGACATTGATCACAGACACACACAAAATACATACACACACACACACATATATCTAATACATACATACATATATATGTATCACATTTGCCTAAACTTTATCACTGTTATTGACTAACAAAAATTATTTGTAAAGCACTCACCTGGATACTAAATAATGGAGACTGGTCACACAACTTACACAGACCATATCTCCCAGAGACTAAAAGGTGTAAAATGTTATGAAAGGACAACAGCATTCTAAGATGATTCTCCTTAGTGAGTCCGGCCTTCTCAACTGGCATTTGCTACTGATGGCCTTGAAGATAGGCACTTTGGGACTGTTTTGTAATAAGGAGCTTAATGTTATCCATGTCAAAGTTTATTGATCACAAATAAGGATACCAAGACAATTATTGTCATTGTCTTCACAAAGCCACAGATCAGCTTATGTCATTTCATGGCATAATGACAAACGACAAAGCTCTAAAAAAAATGAAGATGCAGAGTTATACAGACTACTTTGAGAAGATGTTTAGTGGGTGAGTCATACACCTCAATGGAGTCATAAATGCCCTTATTAGTTACTTCTTTTTACTCAATTGTGTCCCTCTTACTTAAAAATCATTCTTACAGTGTACTGAAAATTTTTCTGTCACACTGCATGATAATATTAAGGTTATAAAACAGAACATTAGATCATCATATCATTCTTTGTTCCCAGGTTTCCTTGACCTCCATATATCTATGCAATTAAATCATAAGAATCTAATAAAAAAAACTACATCTAAGAGCAAAAACATTTTAATAATACCAGTATATTTAAAACAGTTTCCAATAATACAGCCAAATGAGTTTGCTTCACTGAAGATGAGCAATTTATTAAAGTTTTATTAAAGAAGAAGATGGAACAAATATTACCTTTTACTCAGAACTTGGACAAATCAGCAAAATTCAGAATATCTCATACATCAATCTATTTTAAAAGAATCTTGTACAATTTGTGAGAATGATAAATTGTGGTTGAGTTTTAACTTGAAGTATTCTTCTAGATGTTTTTGCTATAATTCTGCAGGTTTTTTTGCTACCCCATTTAAAAATACGTATTATTCAGCTTTAGATATTTACTTCAGAAGCAATAACAATGGGGGTCGGGCTCAGTGGCCAGGCCTGTAATCCCCGCTTCTCAGGAGGCTAAGAAGGGAAGACTGCATGAGTCCAGGAGTTCAAGACCAGCCTGAGCAACACAGTGAGATCCTGACTCAAGAAATAACATAAAATTAAAAAGAACAAGCTATCACAATAAATTTAAATTGTGATAAATTTAAATAAACAATAAAATTAAATACACGTACTACTATACATGTACACAAGCAAGATTTTATGCGCTCAGGAGACAATAAATGTGCATAACGGTAAAGCTGGTGTTCACATCCCTTGCTCTATCTCTCCCTGGTCGTATAATACTGGGAAAGTTACTTTACTTAACTACACTGTATCCAGGCTTCTTATTGGTAAAATACATGTGTGAATAGATTCATGTAAAATTCTTTGTGCAGTGCCCATCAAAGTCAATCTAAGTCATTTTTCATAAGAATTGAACTGTGAGGAAGGGAAGAAAAAATAAAATAAACCTGGAAAGAAAACAAAGAAAGAAAGAAATCTGGATCCTGGTGAGCTGTGTGGGAAGGCTGATAAAAGTGAAGACTTTTCTATCAGGAAGACCTGAGAGCAGAATGTGGAGCTGACTCAGCCAAAATGTGTGAGAAATCCATTCCGAAACCAGAACCTGGGAATGAAAGCCTGTGGACAGCCAACCACAGGCTTGATCACCATTTGGTATTTGATCACCAAATACCTACAAACATGTAGATGAGTAACCTGGTAAAGGATCATGGCAGATTGAGTCAGCTTCACCCTGTGATCAAAGTGGAACTGGATATGAGCAGAGAGAGAGACAGAGAGAGTTTCCTATTACTGTAGACTGCATTTTTATGTCCCAACCAAGTTGATGTGTTGAGGCATAAGAGTCTATGTGGTGGGATTTGGAGGCGGGACGTTTGGGAGGTGATTAGGCCATGAGGATGGAGCCCTCATGAAAGGGAGTTGTGCCTTATAAAAGAAACCTCAGAGAGCTCCCTAACACTGCTTCCCCCCCCCACCCCCCACCCCCACCTTCTTGCATGTGAGGACCTGGTAAGAAGATGGCTATCTATTAAACAGAAAGAGGACCTTCACAAAACTTGACAATGCCGGCAACCAGATCTGAAACCTTCTGCCTTCAGAAGTATGAAATATATTGTTTCTAAGGCACCTAGCCTATGATACTTTGTCATAGAAGCCCTAACAAAGACATCTATGAACAAGATTAGCAGTAGACACATCAACTCTATTATACATGATTCTAACACATCCTGACACAACTTCTCCATGTTTTAATTTAAATATTAACAAATTTGCACACAGAAAAAAATATACATAATAAAAAAGATCTAACAGTTAACCTGTTGCTAGTTTCTGTGAGGAAATTTTGCTAATTGCAAAGATAATGGAACTTTAAAAATGAAACATGGACCATTTATACAAGTTTGCCCACTTGAAAGTATAAGCAAGACTTTTTTTTTTTCCCAGCACTGATATCTCCTCTGAATTAGAAACGAAAAGTCCATACTAATATTATCGATTATGAAAAACAACTCCCCCAGAAAGTTGTTAACGACCTGGGAAATGGAAATGACACGAATGCCTTGTACCTTGAAAAGTTTATTCCCCCAAATTAAGTGACGTGGGCAAAGAAAGGAGGACTTGTGATAACAGTAGCTTCTGGTGATTGGATTTAAAATGATGATAGACACAAGAACGCCAATAATTTTTGTCATTCATTGAGCCATCAGTATGTACCAGGCACTGTATGTTATATAATTTAGTGCCGTCAGCAGCTCCATGAATTAGGTACTTACAAGTATAGATACTATCCTCAGTTAATGATGAAGAAACTTGAACCAGACAAGTTAAATCAGTTACTCAAGATCACATGACTAGTAATAGCAGAGCACTCTGTTAGGAGCATCAAAAATCCATGTAGCTGAGGTGAGTAAGTAAATATTTCAAGCCAAGAGCACAATAGTAAATAAAGACCAACTAGATACAGAAAAATATTCTAAAATTAGGGGCATAAAATGACTTTAGCTATAGATTTGAGAAGTGGATTACACCAAAAATGAAATGAACAGAGAATGGAATTAAGGGCATAATGTGTAACTGTATGTTGGAAACTTCTAGAACTGGGTAACTCTATTTTACTTCAATCTTGAGAAACATTGCCATATCAGAAAAAAAGGTTTTGGAAATACATCATTGTTATTATTTTTAATTTCAACATAAAGTCAGAAATATTCACCACTTTCTAAGCAAAGCCAACAAAAAGTAGTCTGTGCCAATAACTAATCTGGGAAAGTATTTTATTTTTAAAAAATATCTTTACATATCCAAATAATGAAGGATCAGATAGTAGCATAATCTTAGTTTTCTCCTCTATAACGCTAGGTGACTGAAAATAAAGGTATAGGCCCTATCAAAGCCTAAAAGGAAAATTTATGACCAAGCAAGTTTATACTCAGTGAGATTGTCTTTAATAAATAATTACAACAAATAAAAAGTTTGAAAGTAACAAAGCAGAATTTGTATCACCAATGCATACTGCTTGAGAAACTTATTCCAGCTAACAGAGAAATGACTGGAAATTAAGTTTTAAATAATAATAACTATTATTCATTTAGCACAAATTATTTGTCAGATATAGTGTTACTGTTTCTCACATTCATTACTTGTAAAATTCTTACTATAACACAAGGGACTAGGCAATATTTCTGTGTTAGTCAGTCTAGGCTGCTATAACAAAGTACCATTAAACTTAAAATAATCTGTTTCTCACAGCAGGCTGGTAAGTCCAGCAGATCCCCTCCCTGAGGAGGGTTTCCTCTTTGGTTTGCAGATGCCTATCTTCTTCTTATATTCTCACGTAATGGAGAGCAGGGAGTTCTGCAGGTACCCTTTTATAAGAGCACCAATCCCACTATTCAGGGCCCCACTCTCAAGATCTAATCACCTCCCAAAGACCCCACCTCCCAATACCATCACACTGGGAATTAGGATTTCAACATATAAATTTTGTGGGGACATAAATATTCAGTTCATAACAATTATTAAGTTCATTTTGAAGACAAGAGTATTAATCCATTTTTGTATTGCTATAAAAGAATAATTAAGACTGGGTATATAGGGTTAATTTGTTCATGGTTCTGCAGGTTGTACAGGAAGCATGGCACTGGCATCTGCTCCTAGTGAGGTTTTAGGAAGCTTATAAACATGGAGGAAAGTGAAGGGGCAGCAGGCTTGTCACATGGTACGAGTGGGAGGATAAAAGAGAGAGAGAAGGCTTGTCACATGGTACGAGTGGGAGGATAAAAAAGAGAGAGAGAGAGCGCAAGAAGACTTCAAATCTTTTAGACAAACAAATCTCCAGGGAACTAACTGAACAAAAAATCACTTATTACCAAGGGGTTGGTGCTAAGTCATTCATGAGGCACCCGCCCTCATGATCCAATACTTCCCACCAGGCCCCACCTCCAACATTGAGGATCACATTTCAACATGAGATTTGGAGGGGACACACATCCAGAGAATATTAACGAAGAAACTGATGCACAGAGAAATTAAGTAACTTGTCAAAGTTCATTTTAAGTCAGAGTATGCAGTCAAACGTAAACAGTACAACTGGAAACCAAAAAGGTTCAAAACCACCAAGAAATACAACCTCTCGGAGAAGATTATTTTGAGATCAAAGTTATTCAAAGATGTTCTCTTTCAACATGTGGGCCCAAGCATAGAAATCTAGAAATAATTTATTGAAATCTTCATCATTTTCACTTTTTCATGAATAGAAAATAGGCTTCTTGGGCTACATACTACATACTTTACTTTATAATACTTTGCAAGGTTTTTTTAATCTCCCAAACCAATAACTGCTGATAGTCTGTTGAGATCATCCTAATAATGACATTTATCTGAGAATAAATATTTATATGAATATATTAAATAAATATACCATAATGATAAATGTGGTAAATTTGGGAACATTTTAAGTGGCTTTTGATTTTTTTTGTCTTTCTCCTTCTCTCTACTCTCTCTCTTTCTCTCTCCCTCCCTTTTTTCCTTCTCTCCATTCTTTATCTATTGACTTATTTATGCCAATGTTTTGCAAAGATCATGCATTATTTTTGCCATCAAGGAAAAGCAAATGTAAAACTTGCTATATACAATTTAGTACATAAAAGATATATTAAAGGTAAAACTTTAAAAGAATAAACTTTTAAAATTTACAAGACTAAATTTTACTAGAAACATACTAAACTATAAATAGTACTCATCTCTAACCACTAAAGTTGTGGATAATATTTTCCTAATTTTTCTCTTTTTGCAGTATTCTAAAATAAATATTTGTAAACATTTTGTAATATAGCATTTTTGCTAGGGCATCAGATATGTAATACAATCGGAGTCAAACATCTAGTTTCTGCTGCATACTCTAGATTTCAACAGGTTGACCTCAATTGTTAAAGTTAGTATTCTTTGACTTTTAGAACAGGTGTTCTGTCCTTGAAACTGTATCAAAATTTATTTCCTTAGCTTACTTACAATATCATGTACAGGATGCCCAAATATTTTGTGCAATCCAGATATACAATGTTTACAGCATATTTCTAATCCACTCACTACCCACATGTTGATTTAAATATATCTGGTTATTTAACTCCCCGTTTGGCATTTAAAATCTGCAAATGACTTATTAAAAAAAAACAACTTATTGAAGTATGATTTAAATACAAAAATACTGGGCACATTTAATATATACAACTTAATATGTTTGGAGATAAGCATATACTCTTGAAATCACTACCACAATTTATGCCAGAAACCTATCCATCACCTCCAAAGTTTCTTCCCACTCTCTTTATATATTATTTTTCTGCATGTGAGAAGAACACTTAACATAAGCAATAACTGCTTCGCAATTTTTTTTTTTTTTTTTTGGAGACAGCGTCTCACTCTGTCGCCCAGGCAGGAGTGCAGTGGTGAGACCTCGGCTCATTGCAACCTTCACCTCCCAGGTTCAAGAGATTCTCCCACCTCAACTTCCTGGGTAGCTGGGAAAACAGATACATGCCACCATGCCTGGCTAATTTTTGTATTTTTAGTAGAGATGGGGTTTCACCATATTGGCCAATCTGGCCTTGAACTCTTGACCTCAAGTGATCTGCCCACCTCCACCTCCCAAAGTGCTGGGATTATAGATATGAGCCACCACTGTCCAGCCAGCACATTTTTAAGTAAATAATGATGTATTATTATTTACAATCACTATGCTGTACAGTAGATTCCTAGAATTTACTCATTTTGTATAACTGAAACTTTGTACCCTTTGAATAACACGTCCCTGTTTTCCTCTCCCCCCAGAAACCATGTCCACTCTCTGCTTAAATCTGACTGTTTTATATTTATCATATAAGTGGTATCATATACCATTTGCCATTCTTTGTTTGGCTTATTTCACTTAGCATAATGTCCTGTAGGTTCATCCACGTTGTCACAAATGCCAGGATTTTCTTAATTTTAAAGCTGAATAATGTTTCATTTTCTTAATTCATTTGTCTATCAGTTGACATTTAGTATCAAAGATTTCTTGGCTATTGTAATGCTGCAATGAATTTGGGGATACAGATAATCTTTTTAAGATTCTGATTTCAATTCCTTTGAATATGTAACCAAAAGTGGGATTGCTGGATCATGTGATAGTCCTGTTCTTAATTTTTTGAGCAACCACCATACTGTTTTTCACACTGGCTGCACCAATTTACATCCCCATCATGTTGTCCAAAGTTTTGCTTTTGAACACATTCTCACTAATACTAGTTATATTTTTGTTTTTGTTTTTGTTTTGATAACAGCCATTATAAGAGATGTGAAGTAATATCTCATTTTAGTTTTGATTTTCATTTCCCTGATGTTGAGTACTTTTCATTTGCTGGCCACTTGTATGACTTCTTTGAAGAAATGGCTAAATTAGTTGCATTTCTATACACTAACAACAAATTATGAGAAAATAAAAGTAATAAAACAATTTCATTTACCATAATATCAAAAAGAATAAATTACTTAGATATAAACTTATGCAAAGTGAGGAAAGACATGTACACTGGTAACTGAGAGGATGTGGAGAAATAGGAACACTTTTACACTGTTGGTGGGAATGTAAACTAGTTCAACCATTATGGAAAACAGTATGGCGATTCCTCAAGGATCTAGAACTAGATGTACCATATGACCCAGCCATCCCATTATGGGTATATACCCAAAGGATTATAAATTATGCTGCTATAAAGACACATGCACACGTATGTTTATTGTGGCACTATTCACAATAGCAAAGACTTGGAATCAACCCAAATGTCCATCAGTGACAGATTGGATTAAGAAAATGTGGCACATATACACCATGGAATACTATGCAGCCATAAAAAAGGATGAGTTTGTGTCCTTTGTAGGGACATGGATGCAGCTGGAAACCATCATTCTTAGCAAACTATCACAAGAACAGAAAACCAAACACCGCATGTTCTCACTCATAGGTGGGAACTGAACAATGAGATCACTTGGACTCAGGAAGGGGAACATCACACACCGGGGCCTATCATGGGGAGGGGGGAGGGGGGAGGGATTGCTAATGTAAATGATGAGTTGATGGGTGCAGCACAGCAACATGGCACAAGTATACATATGTAACAAACCTGCACGTTATGCACATGTACCCTACAACTTAAAGTATAATAATAATAAATAAATTTAAAAAAAAAAACACTGATGAAAAATTAAAGCAGACATAAATAAATGGAAAGATATCCCTTGTTAATTGGTTGGTATGATAAATATTTTTAAAATGTCCATACTAGCAAAAGCAATATACAGGTTCAATGTAGTCCCTCTCAAATTCCCAAAGACAATAGACAAAATAATTCTAAAATTTTTATGAAACTGCAAAATACCCTAAATAGCCAAAGTAATTTTGATCATAAAGAAAAAAGCTGGAAGAATCACACTTCTTGATTTCAAAATGTATCATAAAGCTAGTCATCAAAACAGTATGTTAGTGGCAGCAAACAACAAACAAATAAACAAAAAACAGTAGACATAGAGTAGTTCCCCCTTATCCCTGGTTTCGCTTTTGTCAGTTTCAGTTACCTGTGGTCAATTGTGGTCTGAAAATAGATGAATAAAGTACGATGAGACATTTTGAGAGTGAAAGAGAGATCGCATTCACATAATTTTTTCTACAGTGTAGTGGTTATAATTGTTCTATTTTATATTGATTATTGTTAATCTCTTACTGTACCTAACTTACAAATTAAACTTTATCATATATATATGTATGTATAGAAAAAAATAGTATATATAGGGTTTAGTATCATGTCAGATTTCAGACATCCTCTGGGTATCTTGGAACATATCCAAATAGGCCCCACTTATTCAGTTTTGCTTTCCATGGTATCAGTCACCCATGGTTCACTGTTATCTCAAAATATTAAATAAAAATTCTGTAAATAAAAAATTCTAAACTTTTAAATTGTGCACTGTTTTAAGTATCATACACTAACAACATGCCCAACACTAACAAATCTCATGCTCTATTGCTCTGTCCCACCTGGCACAAAATCATCCCTTTATCTAGGGTATCCAAGATGTTTGTGCTACTTATTTTTAGTCACTTAGTAGCTGTCTTATCAGATCAACTGTCACAGTATCACAGTGCTTGTATTCAAGCAATTATTTTACTTAATGACGGACCCAAAAGAGAAGACTAGTGATGCACACAGTTCAGACATACCAAAGGGAAGCCATAAAGTATTTTCTTTAAATGGAAATGTGACAGTATTCCACTTAATAAGGAAAGAAAATAATCTGATGCTGAGGTTGCTAAAACCTATGGTAAGAATAAATCTCCTATAATTGAAATGATGAACTGTATATTATCATAACTGTTCTATTTTATTATTAGTTATTGTTAATTAATTTATTTATTTTTACTATACTTTATGTTCTGGGGTACATGTGCAGAACATGCAGTTTTGTTACATAGCTATACACATGCCATGGTGGTTTGCTGCACCCATCAACCCATCACCTATATATAAGTATTTCTCCTAATGCTAACCCTCCCCTATCCCATTACCCCCTGACAGCCCCCAGTGTGTGATGTCCCCTCCCTGTGTCCATGTGTTCTCCTTGTTCAACTCCCACTTATAAATGAGAACATAGTGTTTGGTTTTCTGTTCTTGTGATAGTTTGCTGAGAATGATGGTTTCCAGCTTCATCCATATCCCAGCAAAGGACATGAACTCATACTTTTTGATGGCTGCATAGTATTCCATGGTGCATATGTGCCACATTTCCTTTATCCAGTCTATCATTGATGGACATTTTGGCTAATTCCAAGTCTTTGTAATTGTGAACAGTGCCAATTTCTTACTGTGCCTAATTTATAAATTAAACTGTCATAGGTATGACTATATAGAAAAACCATAATGCATACTCAGCTTCTTATATCTATGAGATTCTCATCCACAGATTCAACCAAACTTAGATAAAAAATATTTGAAATGGAAAAACATTAAAAATAATGAAAATTAAAAACTATGCAGTATATCAACGATTTACATAGAATTTACATTGTTTTGGCTAGTATAAGTAAGCTAGAAATAATTTAAAATATATGGGAAGATGTGCATAGGTTGTATGCAAATACTATGCTGTTTTACATAAGGGACTTGAGCATCCATGGATTTTGGTATCTGTTGGGGAGGTCCTGAAATCAATACCTTGTGGATACTGAGGGATGGCTGCATATAGGGTTTAGTACTATCTGTGGTTTTATGCATCTGGTAAGGGTCTTGGAATGTATCCCCCATGGAAAAGGGAGAAAGACTGCACAGACCAATAAAACAGAATAGAGAATCCAGAAGTAAACACAAGTATATATGGGCAACTGATCTTCAACAAAGGCGCCAAGAATGCCCAATGTGGAAAGGGTAGCCTCTTCAATAACTTATGTTGGGAAACATGGATATCCACATGTAAATGAATAAAACTGACCCTTATCTTACACTATATACAAAAAGCAAGTCAAAACGTATTAAAGACCTAAATGTAAGACCTGAAAACCTAAAACTCCTAGAAGAAAACATAAGAAAAAATTTCTTGACATTGGCCTTGGCAATAATTTCTTGGATATGACACCAAAAGTACACACAACAAAAGCAAAAATAGTTAAGTGTGATTACATCAAAGTAAAAGCTCCTGCACAGGAAAGAAAACAATGGAAAAAATGACAACAGAATCTATAGAATAAGGAAAATATTTTCAAACCATATATTTCATGAAGGGTTGATACCCCAAATATAAAAGGAGCTTGATATGGTTTGGCTGTGTCTCCACCAAAATCTCATCTTGAATTGTGGCTCCCATAATCCCATGTGTTGTGGGAGGGAGCTGGTGGGCGATAATTGAATCATGGATGCAGTTTTGTTCATACTGTTCTCGTGGTAGTGAATAAGTCTCGCAAGATCTGATGGTTTTACAAAGGGAAATCCCTTTTACTTGATTCTCATTTTCTGTCTTATCTACCACCATGTAAGACGTGCTTTTCAACTTCTGCCATAACCCCAGCCACGTGGAGGCCATTAAACCTCTGTGAGTTCATTAAACCTCTTTTTATTTATAAATTATCCAGTCTTGGGTATGTCTTTATCAGCAGCATGAAAACAGACTAATATAGAGCTCTTACTACTCAGTTGCAAAAATCACATAACACATGATTGACTTTTTTCTTTCTTTAAAAACCCTGATGATGATGTCATCCTTGTGTAAATACCATTGCATTTTAAATTAATTTCTAGGTATCTAAACTATATTACTCAGAGTTCTCCAGAAAACAGAACCATTAGGATTTTAGGATACACGTGTGTGTATATATATATACTCCAGCAATTTGGGGTACCAAACTAAAAAACAATGATGTAATGGGAACCAATGGTATAAATTCTGGTCCAAGTTCCAAAAAGGCGATTGACAGTGTAAGCTCCAGTTGGAGTATGAAGACTGGATTTCCAGGAGTGCTGATGCCAAAAGGCAGGAGAAGATAGATATCCCAACTCAAACAGAGTGAATTCTACCTTCTTCTGGCTTTTTGTTCTATTTAGGCCCTCAATAGACTGGATGGTGCTAACCTGCATTGGTGAGAGTGAATGCAATGGTTAATTCTATGTATCAACTTAAATGAGCTAATAGATGCTCAGACAGCTCACTGAACATTATTCCTGGGTATGTCTGGGAAGGTATTTTTAGAAAAGGTTTTTTGTTTGTTTGTTTGTTTGTTTCTTTTTAGAGTCTCACACTGTCACCTGGGCTGGAACGCAGTGGCATGATCTCAGCTCACTGCAACGTCAGCCTCCTGGGTTCAAGCAATTCTGCTGCCTCAGTCTCCCGAGTACCTGGGATTACAGGTGCCCACCAACATATCCAGCTATTTTTTTTTGCATTTTTATTAGAGATGGGATTTCACTATGTTGATCAGGCTGGTCTTGAACTCTGACCTCGTGATCCACCCACCTCAGACTGAGTAAAGAAGATTTGCTTTCACCAATGTGGGTGGGCATCACTCAATACCTTAATGACCTGAACAGAGCAAAAAGATTGAGGAGGAACATTTGTTGAGCTGGAACATTTTCTTTTTGAGCTGGAACATTTTCTTCTGCCCTTTGAAGCTCCTGGTTCTCTGACCTTCAGACTCCAGATTCTGTAACTTATGCCAGCCTCACTTCCCCAGTCCTCCACCACACTCACCAGTTCTCAGGCCTTTGGCTTCAAAGTAGAAGTTACAGCATCAGCTGTCCTTATTTTCAGGCCTTCAGATACAGAGTGAATTACACCAGCAGCTCTGCTGATTCTCCAGCTTGCAGACTATGTAACGTGGAACTTCTTTGTTTCATTAATCATGTGAGTCAACTTCTTAATAAATGTACCCATATTTCATCATCTACCTATGTATCTCTCCATATATATTTTCTATTTGTTCAATTTCTCTGGATAACCGTGAGTTGAACAGATTTTGATACTGAAATTGGTTCTAGAGGAACATAATTTTAAGAATGAGTTTTCCGAATTATTTAGGGGTTCTAGAATTGGATCTCTACTCTGATTATATTTAAAGATATTAATGACTCTATTTCTAGTACTAAAGAGAGCACTGACAGTCCATGGTGTAATATGCACAATGTCTGCATTGGATACTCTTAATTAACCACTTATAATAAACAAGGAGGTAAGAAATTACGTATATGACACTTTCTAACATTTTGGGAATTTAAGAAATATAATGACACTGGTTGCTTGTTCCTAATGTCACTGGACAAAGTGATGAAATAAAAAAATAAGTTCAGTGATTTGAATTACAAACTCAAGAGCCACATCAATGATTTAAGAGTTCTAGGTGTGCCCTGAAGAAAAGTGTTATCTCCTACTGCTGGAGGGCTGCAAGAGCTGAAAATCAAAGGTAGGACCTCATACTGTGATTGGCTGAATTACAAGGCAAATTGAACTCCCAGCCTTACTAGGTTTTCCTGATAAGGTGACAACATGGACTAGGAAAGCATGGGATCCTATAAGTTGAGATAGGACATGTGAGGAGACTTTAATGAAGCTGGGAACATTTAGCATCTGAATTCCAATGAGTCTTCTTTGGCAGTGGAAGTGGTCTCTCCACCACTAGTAGAAGTAGGCTTTCTAACCCCAGCAAAAGCAGCCTTCCTATCTCCAGTAGCAGCAGCATCCCTGCCATATTGAAATAAGCCTTTTCATTTTCTTATGAGGGAATTCAGCTTGCATTGCCTGAGGTAAAGGTTGTGGTCTTCCCTGAAACAGTGGTCATGCAAGTCCCTGTTGATTCTCCTCAGGACCCAACCCTACCGTCACTCTTTACTTCTACAATCATAACTAAACTCATGCCCCAGCAGGCCCCTAGAAGTGAGGCACAAAGTGTGACACCTGAGGAGATATGCTACTCTCCAAAAGAACTACTTGAGTTTTCTAATTTATAACAGCAGAAATCCAGAGAATATGTGTGCTAATGGATATCAAAGCTGTAGGATAAAGGTGGAAGGACATTAAGTTGAATCAGGCCAAATTTATTAATACAGGCCCAGTAGCAGAGATGCTGTATTTAATGTTGCACTCAAGGTGTTAGAAAGGTTTTTAACTGTTTGGTTGGTTGACTGACTAAAACATGGATTAAAGAGCACATCACTGTGAGTAAATTGGAAATGCCTGATCTCCCTTGGTTTTATGTAGAGGAAATGGTTCAGACTTAAAGAGAATGGAATGTCAGAGAGGACGTATCATTTAAGACCTACTCACTCACACTAGATGGGCTCAAAAGTCCTATCTTTCAACAATATTTTGAGAAATAAATTCATGAAGGAAGCCCCAGCATCTTTGAAGATCTCAGTGATTCCTCTTCTCTGTAGTTCAGACCTTACAATGGGAACCATAGACAATCAACTGGAAAATCTAAATGCAATGGTAGTAATTGGTTCCTAGAGTGGCAGAAGCCAAATGGCAAGATGGGCATAGCTATGATAATGGACAGCAGAGTCAAAGCATCAACCAGAATATTTAGACCCTTGCAGGCTTCTGGTGTTCCTAGGAATAAAATTACTAGGATGCTCACTAAACTCTTACTTGCTCTGTATAAGCAGATAATTTTCCAAGTCAAATGAACAAAAATCTAACTTAAATCATAAAAACATAGGGTCATGGCTCCTCAAATTCCCTCAAATTCCCATACTTAAGTCAATTAACAGACCTCCAAGCCCTGTGAATGAATGGGGGCCAGGTCCCCTTGAGGAAGGACTCGCAAATACTACCAAGAATGTATATTGTTAATATTACACCCATCCTTCCCCAGAGGGACCTACATCCTTTTGGCAAGATAACTGTGCAGTGGGGAAATGAAATAATCAGACTCTTCAGGGATCACCAACAGTGGCTCTTAACTGGCATTAATTCCAGGAGACCCAGAATGTCACTGTGGTCTACTAATCAGAGTAGATCCTTATGAAGGCCAGGGGATCAATGGAGTTTTTATCTCAGGACAATTTCGCAGTGTGTCCAGTGGGACCCCAAACCCAACCTGTTGTTATTTTCCCAGTTCCAGGTGCACAACTGGAATACACATAGTTTACAGCTGGAAGAATCCCCACATTGGTTCCCTGACCTGTGAGGTGAGGTTATTATGGTGAGAAATGCAAAATGATAGGCATTAGAACTGCCTATACCTAGTGAAACAGTAATACCACATTCCTGAAGGAACAGCAGAGATCAGTGCCACCATCAAAAACTCGAAAGGTGCAGGGGTACTATTTCCCACCACATCCCCATTTAACTCCTCCATTTGGCCTGTGCAGAACACAGAAGGATATTAGAAAATGACAGTGGATTATTATAAGCTTAACCACATGGAGTTAAGACTCCAAGTGAAGCTTCTGTACCAGATGCAGTTTAACTGATTGAGGAAATTAACATAACCCCGGGTACCTGGTATGTGGCATTAATCTGGAAAGTGTTTTGTTGGTGTTTTTTTCTGCATACCTGTCAATAAAGTCTACCAGAAGTAGTTGCTTTCAGGTGGGAAGGCCAGAAGTCTACCCTCACTGTCCCCCTACCTCAGGGGTATGTCAACTCTCCAGCCATGTACAACAATTTCTTCCATAGGGATCTTGATTGCCTTTTCTTTCCACAATATATCATGCTGCTCTATTACATTGATGACATTATGCTGATTGGACCTAGCAACTGAGAAGTAGCAACTACTCAGGAGTTCCTGCGTATGTATTTGGGTGTCAAAGTGTAGAAAGTAAATCCAAATAAAATCCAGGGTCTTCTATCTCAGTGAAATTTCTAGGGTCCTAGTGGTATGGGACATATCAATATAGTCCTCTAAAATGAAGGATACATTGTTGCATCTGGCCCCTCCTACAGCCAAGAAAGGGGTCCAATGCTGTGAGCCTATTTGAATTTTGGATGAAACATATCCTTCATTTGAGTGTATTACTTCAGCCAGTTTACCAAGCAAGTTACTAGTTTTTAATGTGGTTCAGAACAAGTGAAGATACTACAACAGGTTTAAGTTGCTTTGAAGATGCTTTGCCATTTGAGCCATATGATCTAGCAGATCCAATGGTGCTTGCAGTGTCAATGGCAAATAGGGATGCTGTTAGGTGCCTACAGCAGATCCCCAAGGGTAAGTTAACATGCAGACCTTTAGGATTTTGGAGCGAGGCCCTGCCATCATCCTCAGATAACTATTCACCTTTTGAGAGACAGCTCTTGGCCTCCTACTGGGCCATAGTAGGAACCAAAAAATTGACCACGGGCCATTAACTTATCATGTGACCTGAGCTGCCTGTCATGGACTGGTTATTACCTGACCAATGAAGCCATAAATGTGGTCATGCACAGCAACACTCCGTCATCAAATAAAAGTGGACTATACATGATCAGGCCTGAGCTGGCCCTCCAAGCACAAGTAAGTTACATGAGGAAGTAACCTATGTGTCCATAGTCCCCAATTCTGCTACACTGACTTCTCTCTCCTAGCCTCAAGGAGAATTATTTCAATCACCTGACAGGGGAAGGGAAGACCTAGGCACAGCTACAGCATTACAGCCCCTCTGTGGGACATCCTTGAAGTACGGTGGTGAAGAAAAATCATCTCCATTGGTAGAAGTTTGGACAGTACAACTGGTTGTGGACTTTGTTTGGAAGGAGAAATGGCCAGACTTGTGATTATATACCAATTCATGGACTGTAGCCAATGGTATGGCTAGATGGTCAGGGACTTTTGAGGTAATATAATTGGAAAATTTGTGACAAGGAAATTTGGCAAAGAGGTATGTGGATAGACCACTATGAATGGGCAAAAACATGAGGATGCCTGAGTCCACATCCACAAATGTTCACCAAAGGATGTCCTCAGCAGAGTAGGAGTTTAATAATCAAGTGGATAGAAGGGCCTGTTAGGTAGATACTAGTCAACTTTTTCCCCAGTCCCTTCTGTCATTGTCTAATGGTATCATAAACAAAGTGGGCATAGTGGCAGAAATGGTGGTTATGCATGGATTTGGTAAGATGAAATTCCACTCACCAAGACTGACCTGTCTGTGACCAGCTTTGAGCGCCCAGTGTGCCAGTCACTGAGACCAACATTGAACACATCATATGACACCATTTTATATTGGCTGATTACATTGGAGCTGGTGCCAGGTTAATTACATTGAACCACATTCATCCAGGGAGGGGCAGACACTTTATCACTGGAATAGACACTTACTCTGCATTCCACTCATCACTGGAATAGACACGCTGGATATAAATTTGTCTCATTGTATACAATGATTTTGCCAAAAATACCATCCAAAGACTTACAGAATGCTTTATTCACGGTTGTGGCATTTCATGCGGCATTGCTTCTGATCAACGAACTCGCTTCACAGCAAAAGAAGTGTGGCAGAGGGCCCATGCTCGTGGAATCACTAGTGTTACCATGTTCTCCTCCATCCATAAGCATAGAGTTTGAAAGAAGGGTGGAACAGCATTTTGAAGACTCAGTTACAATGTCACCCAGGGAGCAATACCTTGCAAGACTGAGACAAGGTTCTACAGAAGACTATGTATGCTCTGAATACATGTCCACTACATGCTACTCTTTTTCCAGTAGCCGGGATTCATGTGTCCAGGAATCAAGGGCTAAAAATGAAGTGGTGCTTTTCACCATTACCTCTAATGACCCACTAGCAAAATTTTCACTGCTTCTTCCCACAGGTTTATGCTCTCCTGGCCTAGAGGTCTAGATCCAGAGGGAGAAATATTTCCATCAGGAAACACGACAATGATTCCATTGAAATGGATGTTAAGACTGCCATCTAATCATTTTAGTCTCCTCATGCCTATAAGTCAACTGGCCAAGAAGGAAATTAAGGTGTCGACTGTACTGATTGATCTGAATGTTCAAGGGGAAATTGGACTTCTACTCCAAAATGGATGTAAGAAAAAGTATGTCTGAAATACAGGAGATCCTTTTTGGGTGTGTTTTAGTATTACTCTGCCTTATGATTAAGGTCAGTATAAAACAACCCAGTCCGGGCAGGACTATGAATGTCCCAAACTCTTCAGTAATAAAAGTTTGGGTGACTTTGCTAAATAAAGAACCATGATAAGGTAAAGTTCTTTCTGAAGGAAAGGAGAATACAGAATGGATACTAGAGGAAGGTACTTGAAAATACTAGCTAATTAACGCAACTGAGTGTTCAGGGTGGGGATCAGATAAGACCACATGATGCTTTACAGAATCCAGAATTGTGATATTTCATGGGTATGTCCTTATTTTGTTACAAATACAATTGTGTATATATAAACATATTTAAGCAAATATTTGGCTTTTTTCCCTCTTATTCCTTATCTTATAACATGACATATTAAATTTATATCAGTATTTACATATTATTCATTTTACAACATAGTATTTAAACTTTGGAATATCGGAAGAGTAAATATCACTTAAAAACTTGACCATCTCTTCTGAAAGAAATTAGTTTCTCCTCAGTTGTATGCAGAACAGTGGTACGACTGTAGGTAAAATTGTGACCTTGTTATCCTCTTTACTTAGAGATTAAGTATGTTTAAGGAGATGTAGATGGGTGCCAACTTAACAAGGGTTGGATATGTGATGGTTGATTTCATGTGTCGATTTCATGTGTCAATTTCATTAGGTTAATGGATGCCTGGATAACTGGTGAAATATTATTTCTGGGTGTGTCTGTGAGGGTGTTTTCTGAAGACATAAGCATTTGAATCAAGAGACTACATAAAGAAGATTTGCGCTCATCAATATTGGTGAGCATTATGTAAACCCTTAAGAGCCTGAATAGAGAGAGGCCAAATTCTGTCTCTTCTTGAGCCAGGACATTTATTTTTTCCTGCTTTCAGACATCAGAGCCCCTGAATTATAGTCCTTTGGAACCAGACCAGAAGTTACTCAATCACTTCCTCTGGTTCTCAGGCCTTTAAGTTCTAAGTGAATTACTGGCTATTCAGCTTTCCTGGCTATTCAGCTTGTCCATTGGATATCTTTGGACTCCTTGGCCTCCTTAATCACTCAAGCCAATTCCCATAATAAATGTTCTCCTATCTATCTATCTATCTATCTATCTATCTATCTATCTATCTATCTATCTATCTAATCAGTTGTCTATCTATCTGTCTATCTATCTATCTATCTTGTAGCTATATCTTAGATCAATACATAGATATATAGCTCAATACATAGATAGATAGATAGATAGATAGATAGATAGATAGATAGATAGATAGATAGATCCTATTTGGTCTGTTTCTTTTAATTTATTTTCTTTGTAGAGATTTGGACCTCACTATCTTGCCCAGGCTGGTTTCAAACTCCTGAACTCAAACAATCCTCCTGTCCTGGCTTCCCAAAACACTGAGATTGCAGGTGTGAGACAGTGCTCTGCCAAATTCTATTTCTTTTTACTAATATTTTTACTCACACAATCAATTCAAATGCTACTCTCTTCCAGAAATGCCCTCAAAGACATACCCAGAAATGATGATTTACCAGCTCTCTGGGCATTCCTTAACACAGCAAATTGACACATGTAAAATTAACTATCACATCAACTCCAAGGAAATTTGTCTTTCATTGTTATAATTTTCAACATTTTTTGTTTATTTTATTTTTCTCAGTTTCATCTTTTATCTTTGCTATGAAGGGACTGATCTCTCCATTTATTTGACCTGGTCCTAAAATACACCTGTGTCTCTACCATGTGATCCTGTATCCCCAACCCAGTCACAGAAGCCTGGATAAATAGTACACATAGAGGCGCCTCTTTAACAGCTATTTTGCTTTCTGGACTTCAGTCTGTGAGAGAGGTGATAACTCAGAGAATATTGTACTGGTTCTCTCAGAAGGAGACCACTGGTAATTCACACAGGGCATGCAGCATAAGAAGCAAAACTTTCCTTAAGAACATTAATAGAATGCCTATCAAAACGTAATAAAAGAGGTACATGATAGGAGCTAAGAAAATACTTTAAAGGGACTAAAGAAGTGACAGCATAAATATTAGAGAAAAAAATATGACTGTTAAAATATATAGACATTAATTGGAGGCTTAATTATACTTACAAATAAATGATTGAATCAACAGTGACCAATCAAATTTTAATTTAAAAACTGTGTTTAAAATTCTGTGTTTATTATGAAATATAAAAAATAAATGTACAATCTGTAGTCTTTGACCATGAAAAACTTACGGTTTACTCACAGACCAGAAGTATTCATAGAAAATTCACAGAGGAGATGATAATAAATATAAACTGCATTAAATATACTGGGAAAATAAAAATGGGCAGTGACTATATTGTGGTTAATCAGTGCAAGAAAATATGTCCTGTGGAAATAAGGAATAATTTTTGTCTTCCTGATACAGTGATACAGAAATGGAGAAAAATTTAGCAGCTTTTCTCCAAAAGAACTCTCAGAATTCCACTTGTGATTTTGCTGAATTTGCCCAAATTCAATATCAGGTTTAGAACTAAGACGTTGTTAGTAGATCTGTGGCAGTTTCTTCTATTAATGTAGACTCATAGTAATCAGAGTATGAAATTGATATGTAAAAATCCAGAATACCATAACACTAATCTGTAGTAACAAAGAACTATTATAGAGCAAGGACATTTCTACTCCATATATCAAATGCCTTTCAACTGAGAAGTTCAGTGTGCCATATGTGAATTTACTATGTAATTCTTAGAAGAGCCTAAGAATACTAATTAGAATCACAAAAAAAGTAGACACACATGCAGTCATGATCTGCTTGGCTAGAAGCTCAGCAAGACAAATCCCATTTTTCTTGACTTTCATTCTGCAATTGTTATACCATAAATAACTTCTTTGTATGTTAGCTTTAAATATGCATACCCACTTATCCCATTATTCTTAACTTTCATGAACAGCTGGACTCATTACAAAAGCAGAACTTTTTTTTCCTACATAAAATGAGATGAGAGAATAATTTAAAACATTTACAATGATATTTGAATGAAATGGCAAATAGGCAAGATGTGGGTGCTTTTCCATGCTTTCTGTTCTTGCGTGACTTGCTTCCCAGTCGGCAGTGTGCTGTGTTCTTCTTAATGAAGCCCAAGTGTTCTGTATTGCTTGCCCTATAATTTTCTGGACAGAGTGAGCTATTGTCTCTGCC
Source organism: Mandrillus leucophaeus (assembly GCF_000951045.1). Taxonomy (NCBI): domain Eukaryota; kingdom Metazoa; phylum Chordata; class Mammalia; order Primates; family Cercopithecidae; genus Mandrillus; species Mandrillus leucophaeus. The sequence goes on along the minus strand of NW_012101511.1, from coordinate 408,026 downwards.
AAGAAAGAACTACACACTCCATTATCTTTTCAATAGGCCTGAACATTATTTGTTTAAAAATCTTTCCCACTGTCACTTTTAGAAGTGTTTGCAAAAGTAATTGTTATAGATTTCCCTCTAATTATAATTTCAGAGTTGCCTCACATTCATTCTCTCCTATATCTCACCGAGAAACTCAACTTAAAGTTTGAAAATTACCTGTCTTTCATGGCTCTGTTTCTTACCCAAGAGTTGTCCCTTCTTTATTCATCAATATTTTGTTTCACAAAATGCATTCAATTATTCCCTTGTCATTCTTATGAGAGCACTGCGCAATGAATCTCTGAGGAACAGATTGTACCATGCCCTTAATTTCTCTCTTCACTACTCACAAAATCACCATATAACACTGCCAGAAATTTATCTACCACAGCATTTCATTGTTGATATCTTTTAGCTTGAGGAATGTTATAATTTTGTGATATTTTACAGCCACGTTTGCCAAGTAACCATTTTTAAAGCATTTCCTCATTTAGTACCCTAAAGAGTTCTTCAATTTCAAGCGTGTTACAGAGATTCAGTTGTATTCAGTAGATAGACAACTCACATTTAAAAAAATTCTTGCCCAGGTTTTTCAATCTAGTCTTTTTTTTTTATTATTTTATTTATTTATTTATTTTTTAAATTTATTTATTATTATTATACTTTAAGTTGTAGGGTACATGTGCATAACGTGCAGGTTTGTTACATATGTATACTTGTGCCATGTTGCTGTGCTGCACCCATCAACTCGTCATTTACATCAG
>NW_012101511.1:336933-400441 GCF_000951045.1 Mandrillus leucophaeus | reverse complement strand
ATCGTCCGGCACTCCCCAGTGAGATGAACCCAGTACCTCAGTTGAAAATGCAGAAATCACCGGTCTTCTGTGTCGCTCGCACTGGGAGTTGGAGACTGGAGCTGTTCCTATTCGGCCTTCTTGCTCCGCCCCCAATCTAGTCTTTATTCTATATCTACACAACTGTCACTGGAAAAAGAAAAAAACAATTTGAAATTGTACTGATTCTTATCATATATTATATTTTCTCACCAGATTCCATTTTTTATAATCATTTTTTCTTTCCTAGTCTTTCCACAACATGGCAAGTAAATGTTCTTGTCCCTGCCTCAGGGACCTGGCATACATAATCTCTAATCACTGTCTTATTCATTCCAATTTATATTCATGGCCTCAAAAGATAGCTTCAAACCCACCTCCCTAAAATTAGGAGTAGCAGGATGACATCATGAAATGAGTAGAGATCTCACTGAAATACTTTTTATTGCTGCTTAATAGCCACTTAATTTTTAAAAAAAGACCTGTTGAATATCATTGAGATTTTTTGAGTTGTATAGTTTATTTGGAATAGCTCTTATTTCTACTATGTTAAAAATCAATGCACGAGAAAGAAGTTGCTGGAATGGTTCTCAGCTCCTATGCCCCCATATTCTGAATATAGATTATTTTCTGTGACACCCAGAAGCTTAATATCATTTTTCAGATTCCTATGTAACTAGGGTTCTGGATTTGATTCCGATTCAGCCAAACAGATAATCTAACACAAGATTTGAAAAGCAGAAACCAAGAGAAGGAAGAAAATCTCCTACTTCTGCTATTTATTTTACTGAAGGATAGTTTAGGATAGTTGGGGGTTTTCTGCAGTAGTATTAACAGAGTTCTCACACTTCTAGCTTCATAGTACTTGAAAGGTAGGGCATGGACATACATTTTGTTCATTTGGATTATGGCTAACATGGTGTGCTTGTTCATCCTGACATAACACAGAGTTACTTACCTGGTTATGAAGATTTATTGTGGCAGTGATGTTGGTCTGACACCTGTGGCCTCCTGACTGCAGAAGAGGTATTACCCTTGGTAGATATTTTGCAGCACATCTTTGAGAGACTTTTTTTTAATGTAGATCTTTTTTTATAAATGTTAAATAAATATGTGTGTAACTCATATTCTATAAGAAGTCTACTCCTGCTTAAAAATATAGTGGATTTTGTTTGATGTGCATAGAATACTGACTACAAAAGTAATTGATAACAAGAATGTTTGAAAATAATCACTTCTTAAGAAAATGAGAGTTTGGAGTTAAGTGACCTGGTTCAGTTTTTAGTTGGCAATATTTTTACTAGCATTATAAGATGGAGCATGGATAGTCTATTATAGACAGTAGTGAAAGGGTTACTTGAATAAGCAACTACACAAAGTTGTTTGAAGTCATGGACTGGAGATTTGTGGTCTATGTTTGAATCTAACTTCTATCATATATTAGCCGTTTGATCTTTGGCAAAGTAATTAACATATCTGCCTCAGTTTCCTTATCTGCATAATAGTATTAGTTTAATAACTTTATTATAAAGATAAAATAAATTAATACACTTAAAATGCCTTGAAAGATGGCAGGTATGGTGTGCTTTCTTTTCTGTTCATAAATATTGTTATTATTATTTTTACCATTATTGTTGTGGTGGTGGTGATTTGTAAGAACTGTGAAGTTCAAGATTTTACCTCACATGCAAGCTAAAAAGTGAAGCAGGCACAGTGTTCTGCACACTGGCAGAAGTCATGAAACTCCCGAATCGGAGACTTATTACTAACAGTAATAGCAATAGCCAGAATATCATCATGTTTGCACCCACAGTCTAAGTCTCAATTTCTGTAGGGCAATAAAAGTATATTCAGCAGATATCTACACACATAACGAATTACATTATGAGAGAATCATGATTAGGGAACCTGAAACTTTTGTGAAAGGTGATAAACTTGCCTGGTCTTTGCCACAGAGAGACACAATATCTTTATCATACTAGAGTATAAATGAGCAAAATTTGCTGCTATATTTTTCTCTCAAGGCTGCTTGCTCTACAATCATATTTGAAAAGTAAGCCTGGAACAAAGGCAGTCACTCCTTTTGCTGACAAGTTGTGCAAAAATGTGACACTCATGGAGAAGTGTTTCTTAAAACATCTATCCCTGGTTTATATACTATCTTGGCTTCCGGTGAATTTTTCTATGAATATGTATATGACACTTTAATGGTTTACTTGATCTGACAGACAGAAGCTGAAATTATATTTGATCGATTTGTCTTATACAGCATTTAATTAAGACTATTATCAGTAGGATCTCTATAAACATTGTGTCTATTTCATAATTGTGCCATTCCATAAATGGGCACAATGTTTATAGAGATCTTATTGATAATAGCCTTATAAAATGATTTTAAAATTCAGTGCTTGGATAGGATGCTTATTCAAAAGAGTCATATTTACACAAATTAATTTACATTTTAGTTTTTAAGTAATTGGAATTGTCCCTCAAAATTTTAGAAGAAAAATGTACAGGAATATGGAGGGTGTTCATCTTTTACGAGTTGGTTGAAGTCAATTGTAAGAATTTCAGATCACTGAATATTAGCCTGGAGGTTCCCCATGGGCTAAAGAATGATTTTTACAGAGTCTTATTAATTATATAAATATTTTATATTCAAATCAATTTTTTCAAAGCATGAGAATTACAGAACCAGTGTGTAATTTAACGGTCAGACTCTGGATTAAAAATTCAAAATTGAAAATATGATTTTAGGCTGGTTTTATATCCAGTGCTTAAAATAAATTATCTAGAATACAGACCAAAGACATCAGAACATAAAAGAGAGGTTAAAAGACATGCAGGGCTGAGTAAGAAGATCTAAATATATGTAATTGGTATTACAGAAAGATAGGGCAGAGAAAGTAGGGAGAAGTAATGTTATTTAAAGAGATAATGACTAAGAACGTTCCAAAACTGATAAACCAATGCCCAGATTCTCAGAATCCCAATAAATTTCAATCAAAATATTTGAAAGCGATAGGCATAATCCCTCCCATTAAGAATATTATAGACGAATGGAGAAAGCAATCGCTAAGTAAGTGTGGACAACACAGGAGATCAGTGAACAGGAAATCAAGCACAAGTTTTTAAAGTTTTATAATAGTTTGTCTATGGTGTGCTCAAAACACATAAATTATTATCCAAGGTTTTAGTACAGCTGTTATTAAAATATTAGCTGTAGCTTCATCAATTTTAAAGTACTAAGAGATGAGGTTTGAAACTATAGAAACTGTAATATTGTGTGTTTAATAACAAGCCATTGATAATGAATAAAACTAATTTTATTCACTTAGCAGAAAGTGAAATTATAATATCATGCTTTCAATAAGTAGTACTATACTATTGTGAAATATGCCAATCAGTTAAGTTTATGTTATATTACATGTGATCACTATTCTTGTATCAAAATTTCTCATATGGCATAAAATATATACTAATTGTAACCTCTGAATAAACAATAATATGCAGAATGTACATTAGTGGTATAAATTAATAGTGAGGGTAAATGGGAAACTCTAGTTTTTGAAAACATATGAGACCAAATCATCAAATCTTGATTGCTACTTCTATTTATTCAAATCTTGGCTAATTATTGGTCACTATCTTCTGCTACTTTATGACTCAAATAAAATTACATTCACTTCTCATAACTTTTGCTTCATCTTATTTATTTTACATGATGTTAGTGTTACCCAGCATGTATTATGAGGATAGTGGGTAGTGAAGACAGGTAGATATTCTAGTTTCATTCTTAGTCCTCAATAAAGACTCTATTTTCATTATTTATAACACATGTTTCAATTCCATTCCAGTTCTGTTTCTTCTTCTAATCTTTTTGTTTTGGCCATGTTCCTGTCATTTGGACATGTTGATAGTAATTTTCCTGGAATATTCCTTGCCAGATAATTTCTGTTTGATATTAAGTTTTAGTCTCTTTCTATTCCTGGATTCTGTAGAATAGGCAACACAGTTCCAATTTTGCCCTGTAGGAACCCATATCCAAATCATGACTCCACTTGCCTGGGCCACCAGTCTCCTCCATACTTCTTGAGAGACTGTGCTGATAGAGGCAATTGTGGATATAAACGGCCTGTCATCCCAGTGTACATCCCAGTGTAAGCTAAGCCCAAGTAACTTTGATAATAGAAATGTATATAACAAAATCTTTAATGTGCATGTGTTCTTTGATCTTCTTCATGATAGTTGTATTTATTTTTATAATAAAAACATTATGCAAGCCAGGTACAGTGGTTTACACCTGAAATCCCAGCACTTTTGGAGGCCAAGGCAAGAGGATCACTTGAGGACAGGAGTTCGAGACCCACCTGACCAACATGGTGAAACCCCGTCTCTACTAAAAATACAAAAAAAAAAAAAAAAAAAAAAAAAAAAAAAATTCCAGGTGTGGTGGCATGCGCCTGTAGTCCCTGCTATCAGGAGGCTGAGGCAGGAGAATCGCTTGAACCTGGGAGGTGAAAGTTGTAGTGAGATGAGATCACAGCACTGCACTCCAGCCTGGTGACAGAGTGAGATTGTGTATCAACATAAATACATACATACATACATACATACATATGCAGACACATAAGTACTGACAATTCAATAATAAATTATAACATCCTTATGTAGTTGATTTGTGTCAATCAGAAAATATATTAGTATTGAGAGGGTCTATTTTTTCTCATTTTTTACATATTTTTAAATTCCATTTTCATTTTTATAATTTTTCAAAATAGAAAAACATTATTTGATGGTAACGGCCTATGTTTTGAAGTGTATGCAAAACCTTCACTCTCTCCACTGATGAGGGGTGACCCAGCAATTGTGCTTGTATTTTTTATTCAAGATAATATAGCTGATTGGAACAAATGGTCCCTATCAGATTATTTTACTCCAGTATTTGAACTGAGCTACACAGACAATGAGTCTTGTTATTTCATCACATTAATATAATCCATAGCCTAATTCCTAACATTTCTGACTTCCATAAGTTTTTTTTTTTCTTTGTTTTTGTTTCTTAGGAACAGGGTCTTACTTGTATCCCCCACTTGGGAGTAATAATGCCAGGATCACAGCCCACTTCAGCCCCAAACACCTGAGCTCCAGGTATCCTCCCGCTTCAGCCTCTCAAGTAGCTGGGACTACAGGTGCCTGCCACCACATCCAGTTAATTTAAAAAAAAAAAAAAAAAATTAGAGATGGGGTCTCAGTATGTTGCTCAGGCTCGTATCAAACTTCTGGCCTCCAGTGATCCACCTTGGCCTCCCAAAGTGCTGAGATTACAGGCCTGAGCCACTGCGCCCAGTCTGAGGTCAGGAGTTTTAATGCTTAATTGCAATTGAATGAGACATCTTCAATCCTTTTCCTAAATTCCTTCTATGTTTCAACTAGTTTGGAGTTGTTCGTGCTCTTAGTCAAAGGAGTCATGTCTAATATATTGACTCTCAGAAAGCAAAACATGATTTTCAGTAACTCTATCTTCAACACTTCCTAAAGTTACTGACAAGTGGCATGAAGTTCAATACAATTACTATATAGTATACCAGAATACTGAAAGACAAATGCAATGATTAGTATGAGGAAAAGTTAACAAAACAAGAATTACAGAATTATAGACATTTTTCTCCTGGTGTACAGATTCAGTTTTCCGAAATGGATGGGATTTTCAGATATAGCTTAGGGTGACCTCTGTATATACTTCTTATGAAAACGTTCTATAAACTGTGGTTGTAGACAGCCTGATTTAAGTGGTAGACAAGATGACCTTTAAAACTGTTGCATTTTTCCATTTATCTGGAATTTCATGTATATTTTACTTTGGGAATAAAACTAGTTTCAAACAGTAAGTCCATGGACAGTTTAAAACTGATATACTTCAACTATTAGTTTACATCTTCTGATTATTCTACATCTTAAAAAGTGAGTTAGAAATTGTTATTGGTTAATAGAAGAAATGTTACAAAATTTCAAGCTATTAAGAGAATAAGGTGTTCTACAGAAGTGAATTTTCCAGGTAAATGAAGCTCAATTAATTTCTAATATATTAACTGTTAATTGATGGAGAAAATTAAAAAAAAAATTAAACATACCCATATCCCTGATTTTCTAAACCAAGAAAATTGGATATAATTCCACAGTCTCCCAAGGGATATCTGAGGGATTCCATGTTTTTACCACTTATATCTGTTTTCCATTTTTCTATTTTCCTATCTACATCTGAAAACTTCCCAGAGTTAATATTGATAATGGTACCATTAACAATAGTAGTAATAGTCAAAAGAGGAACTCTTTTAAATAATATTGCATTAAATTTAGAAAATAGGTCAAACAAGAAAACTACAAGATGTGGGGGTTTACAGAGATAATGGTGAACTTAAATCTACCGTAAAGAAAAGAAAATATTATTTATTTAATAGCTTCATGTAAATGTGACACTTTTATATAATAGCAGGTAGCCAATTTTCTGGGTGAGCTTATGCTTTCCACTTTCTTAAAGTGTTGAAGAGATGAACATTAGCAATATATGATTCCTCCCCAAATTTTAGGGTATGTTTATGCTTTTCCTGTCACCCTACAGCTTTTTATCTTAAAGAGAAGTTGAAGAAACTGACAACTTTTAAAACTGCTATTACAAAATATCATTTTATATCCCAATATATAAAAGCCACATTCACAATAAATTCAATTATTGTAAGCAAAGATGTAATAGAGTATAAAAAACACAATTTGCAGATCAAATATATTTAAATTATTTTTAATACAAAAAAGTTGTTTAGCATTAATTTACATGTGATTAGTTAGGAATTTTTTAAACAGCAAGCATGACATATTCAATAAAGGTCATATGATCAACTAGTGGCTTTTCCCAATTACAACAAGGTCACAATTACAAATATTGTTAGTTCTTGAGTTATTTTCTTGAACCAGAAAACCTACCAATAAGTATACTGTCACCCAGAAAATTTCGAATTTCACATAATGTGAATATCAAAGTTTGGTGTTGGAAGTTCTTCACATTCTCTATGCATGTGATTGTATTATTAATTTGTAGCAAAGGGAAAATACTTTATTCCTTTTATTTTGTATTCAAATGTAGCAATAAGTATGACATTTTTTAAAGTTTTCACTCACATCACAACTACTGTACACATTTAATGAAAGGTGATGTTCCTTAGTTTGAAGCACATCAAAACCTGAATTTGTATCTGCTCAGGAAAATCTTGAAAATGTATAGAAGACCAACAATTTTAAAATCAAGTGTAGTGCCGGCATCCCAGATTAACAAGCAATAAGGACTTATCTGTGGATGGTAAAGTTTAATTCATGAAAATTGTGACTCAATAATTGAGTTTTACTTATATCTTTCTAATTATACATTACACCTTTTTACACATTGTGATCAATTTAAAGCACAATTGCTTCAATGACTATGTCGAATATGTTAAAAATAAATTGTGAACAAATCTATCAGTACTATTTCTAAAGTAATTCTGCAACTAACTCTTGATTTCTTAGCATCAGTTGTTTTTACAAATAAACTTTGTTGGAAATATTCATGTATAGCCAATAATATAGTTTATATAGCCAATGCAATATAGTTTGCATTTGGCATCATGTTATGGTAAAGTCTTCTAAAAAGAAGCATGGAAAACTGACATTTTCAAACCTAGTAAGCTAATTGAACAATTACAATCCCACCAAAGGCATCCATTGGAATCATTTCAGGCCTCATTCTATAAACTGTAGCTTACAATAAAGTGATGAAATCAATACATAATCCTTGAAGTCCAATGAGATTAAATGTTATGAAACCAACAATATGGCAAATGAAAACAAATCTCTCCAACCACTAATAAAACTGGCAAAACTAGGAAAAAAAAAAAAAGAAATGAAGGAAGTGCTTAGTTTTGCTTAATCAACATTAATCATTTTTAATACATGATCATTACTTGTGAACCAAAAAAGAAAACTGCAATATATTCCCAGAAACTAAATTGCACGAACGTTAGTAAATAGCTAGCATCACAAAAATGGGTATTGCTTACTGTACAGTACGGTTTTATTGTTTAGTGTTTGTTTTTTACTTGTTTGTTTTGTTGTGTAGAAAACCATGTAATGGCTTCCTTATTGAATGAATATTCCCCAAAAGGCATAAATATAAATTTGAATTAAAGCAAAGAAAAAATGCAAATGTTTGGGGGTTTTTTGTTTGTTTTGTTTACTCTTCCAATAATATACATAAACTGGCATGTTGGTGTACTATACAGAAATTCTAGATTTCCAGAGCTTCAAGAATCACACAGTGATGATGGCTGTTGTGAGGATTGAATGAACTAATATGCATAAAAAACTTAGAACATTGACTAGTATGTGATGGGCTCTCTGTAAGACTGAACCATTCCAATTCAAAAAGTAAGGTATGAAACAAACCAGTAATGAATATACATAACTTTGTATTTGTAAATAACCAGATATTTAACTTTTAAAAGAGCTCACACAAACCTCCATTGAGAGATCTGGCATTCAAAGATGTTTCTATTCTATCTCATGAAGCAGAATTGCAAGATCATTTTGAATTCAATCTTTTTTCAAAAAAAAAAAAAAAAACCTAGCAATACATTCAAAAATGTTTACACCAACATAGAAAAGATATTTTTAGCCATATGCATAGCTCAAACCTAATTGTAATTAATAAGTCTGTTATGGATTTACTGAAAAAGGTATTCTATTGTGTAAGTTAACTGCTAGTTTAATAAGAGCTGAATTTGTGATAGGATCCATCAATAAAACAAATTGTTTAGATTTCATAAATTTATTCGAATTTCTTAAAATATTATTCCAAACATACCTAGGAATTACACACATACACACTCACAAACACACACACATCACTGACACACACAGCTAAGACCTTATTAAAAGATCTTTGGGAACATTACTGTAAGCTGAAACATAAACCTGTTAATTATTCTTTCCTATTGGCAATATTAGGTAATGTTATGTATTAAATGCATCATTGAGTAGTTTGAGGTGGGATGTATAATTACCTGTATAAGTTTTTCTTCATATATAAACAAACAAAAATAGAATATTTCAACTTAACAAGATTTGAGACACAGTGATCTAGATATGTTGATAATTAAGAATTTTAGCAAAAAAACAAAATTATGATATATAATATTTATAAGTAGATATTGAATAATTTATTACCTTCCCAAATGGATTTCACATGAACTTTCTCTACTTTAGTATTTTCATTATGATGCTATGATAGAATAATGACTTTTAAAATATTTGTTTGTCTACTTTTTTTTTTTTTTTTTGAAACGGAGTCTTGCTCTGTCGCCCAGGCTGGAGTGCAGTGGCCGGATCTTGGCTCACTGCAAGCTCCGCCTCCCGGGTTTACGCCATTCTCCTGCCTCAGCCTCCCGAGTAGCTGGGACTACAGACGCCCGCCACCTCGCCCGGCTATTTTTTTGTATTTTTTACTAGAGACGGGGTTTCACCGGGTTAACCAGGATGGTCTTGATCTCCTGACCTCGTGATCCGCCCGTCTCGGCCTCCCAAAGTGCTGGGATTACAGGCTTGAGCCACCGTGCCCGGCCTTGTTTGTCTACTTTTGTATAATTTATCTACAATAGAATAATAGCTCTTAGAATATTTGTGTGTCTACATATGTAAAATTTATCTATTTTCTCAGAAGTTAAAAAGGGAAAAATGCTTACTTGGTTTAATTAACAACAACCTCACGTTTCCTGTGGGTTCTTCTTTTCACTAATTCTGAGCTCTTAAATACTGATGGAAAATATTAATAACTTTAACATAAATTTTAATAGGAAAATATTATGGATATTAAATAATTATATTAAATATTTACTTTAATTTTTAAAGCATGAATTCAGTGGATAAAAATATAACTTGTCTTCTCCACACTGTTACAAGTGGTTTTGGTGTAGTGTCCACGTTTCTCAAGGATGCAGATGTCAAAAATAACTGCACCCCTCCCCAGTTAAAATTTTACATTTCTGGGTAGTTTAATAAAAGTGAAGCACGAGGTGCCTATGGTACCTCAATTACAAGGAAAATAAATGGCACTATAGGATAGCAGTGGGTCGGGTACTGATCCCCTTGAAATTCTGAATCTTTTCATATAATAAAAAATTTGGCCATTGCTTCAAAAATATGCAGATGAATGTAGGTGTGCCAGGAGACTAATAAGCAGAATAATCTGTTTAGTAAATCTATTAACATAACCTGATATTCCCAAGTAGGTAATAAATATGTCTGTGTTTCACAGACATGTGTCTGAGGGCATCAGGCATAGAATATATTAAACAAATTATTAATGGATGCCGAAGAACCATGACAGTGCAGGAGGTGACTTGAACTACTTCCTTTCTTCTTTCATTGGAGTGATGACAGGCCGTGCCAAAGTAAAGTACCTATAAAGCTTTGGTGCTCTTCTAGAATCCATGATTATATCATGGCAGGGTTTGTGTCCCTCAACCAGGAATTCGAAAAGAGCCACATAAATGCAAATTATACATATGAAATAATGAGAGTAAAATAATAGATTCTGCGTTGTTTTTAAAAATAAACTATGAACTATTTAAGAAAAAAAAATTAGAAACATGGCTCAAGGGGACCATTTATCCAAACCTGAGATAAATTCAAAACAGAGAGATCCCTGAAAACATTTCTAAACATTAAGATTGGCACTTAATAAAATCACTAAAGTTTTAAAAAATTATTAAATGGTTATATTTGTTCCATTTTATAGTCAAACATATAGGAACATAAACAGGAGAAAAGAGAAAAACAGCCACCCATCTTAGCACATTAGTGGCATCATTAAAGAACTCCCAGTACTAAATTAATTTAAATGTTTTATGTAGTCTTTCATTTCAAGTCATTATAAGAATGAGATGCACTTAAAATTTCAACTAAATTCAGTGGGTATGACATGAGTGATATCAACACCAATTACAAGGCATGGCAGAGGAAGTAAAAAATATTTTTGAATAAATATTAGTTAAATCAGAGTAGTAGCTATAAAATAATGAGATTATATCTCTATATATGTACATGTAGTTATCTACATTTTATACATACCATAACTCTTTATGTAATTGTACAACTGCATAAAATAGGTATAATCTTCTGGGCCAAAGAAATCAGTGTTAGTATATATAAAATGTATTTCCTGAAAAAGTGGCCTTATTGTGATAAATTAATATCCTTTTAAATTTGTTTTTAAATTGGTTCATGGAAAGGAGAATAATTGTTAAGAATCTTGTTCTATAATTTAAAAGCAATTTCCATGGAGCATCCCTAGTCTCCCCACAAGAGCAGAAGCTCCTTTTGATTTATTTAAACATTGAAAGAAGAAGAAATATGTAAAAAGTACACCAAAGTTTAAAGAAATAACGGAGAATTCTGATCCCCATCACTGAAAAATCTAAACTGCCAGAATGTCATTGCACTCAAATAAAATTTTAACTGAAATTTAAAAAAAGAGTAACAGCAATAAGTTTCCTGTTCGATCTGCCACAAGTGCTAATAATATTGGTGCCATCAATATAGTAGCAGCTCTTTGCCCAAAGTATAGATGAGTCTTTTCTGTGGTCATACAGAAACTGTTATTTACAACGGTTTTTACATATACACATATTTATAAATTTATAACTTATAGTCAGACATTAAGGGGGCAATGTGGACTTTACAAGCAAAATATTCTTAAAGTATCTAATAATGCATACCATATAGAGCAGTTTCATTGTTTGCCTTCTAGCATTGTGTACTTTCTCATACAATTGCACACATTCCTAAACTATACAGAAGAACTATGCTGTATTTAAAAGTATAAGAAAACAGGATATCTTCTATTTCAATGTATGAATAAAGCGCACATTTTAAAACTAGGTGACAAAGAAGGTGTTACTGGAAGGGAATTAAAGAAATACATTTATTGGCTCATGTAACAATTTTAGTTTATGAAGGATTATGGATTACCTTTTGTGAGGGAATTTTTAATGTCAACGTTGTCTTCTTGGCAAATTCCGTTAATAAGTTGCATTTGTGACCTTGGTTTTATACAATCATGCAAAGCATATAATAGAATCACGTTGAAACAAAGAAAATTTAAAAAATGAGGCAAAGGAATAGCAATTTTTGTTGAGATTTTCCTTATTTCCATAGATACTCCTTTTATTGATTTTATTAACATACCTATTTATGCACTATGCTCAAATACTGTACAAAACTGCAATAAATGTTACTATTTGACTACTTATGTTTCTACAAAAACACCATCGTAAAGGTGCATATATTGGTAAAAGTCAACTAATAACTGCTAATATACGTGTCAATCAAAAGTATCTGAGGTTTGCCAAAAACTTTGAATCTAGGCATAATACACAATTTTTAACTTGTATTAGTATATTTCAGGGGCATAAATAATATTTTAAAATATTAAAAGAAAAATGAATTTTACCCATTAATAGCTAGTACTTATATAAAATTTAAAGTTGTGGTTTCTAATTTAGGGGGGTGTGTGTGTAGTATGTGTGTGCGTGTGTGTGTGTGTTTATGTTTGTGCGCGTGAAATAATCCACAATCTATTGGCAATGTTTTAAAGCTGCAGTGTAAAAATGTTCAACCCTTACCAAAACCTCTTCTGGTATACAAAGCTGTTGTAAATTTGAGTCAGTGAAATTTAAAGTTGCAATTTACAAAAGCAGATTTACATTAATTCTTATCTGAAAGAACTGCTTTCACAAGAGAAAAATGTGCCAATTAACTGCCCTTTCCTTTATAATTAGTGGCTTCTGAGTCCTGAAAAGAAGCCTTAAGGCAGAATTTGCAGTAAACAGGAAAGAGGAGTATCATGTAAGTGCTTGCTATAGTGCGGGGCACCTGTGAATGCTCATCAGTGGGAGTTTTTGGCACAATTTTCTAATCCAATATGCATGTTGCTCCACAGCAACCAAACTGGATGCTTTTTCCAGTCTCCAGCACCAGTAAAATTTAGCTGATCAATTTCAATACAACACATACCTGGAAAGATTAAGACACATTTATTTTCTTTTTTTAAAATTAAGGTAGTATCCAATGACTAAAATTAATTGTAGGATTTCAATTATTACTTTCAAATAAACTCTGAAGCTAAAAGTGTAATGACAATGACACTCCAATAGTTACTAAATCGTAGGCATAATTAACATCCTGTCGGGCTGACTCAAAATTATTTGAGCTTGTCATGCTGTAATATGTTCATGGCTATAGATACTATACAGAGTAATTAAAAGCTGATTTCAAATCTCTAGTTTTTCTTATGTATGCCAAGCTTCCAGTTACATTAGCAGGGACTCTGGGCATTCATGAACGGAGCTGATGTTGCAGATACAATGTTTGTTACTTCAAATAATTCATCTAGAAATGACAATGTTATCTTCCATCATAATCAAGCAACAGTAGGAAATACTCCTATTTAAGAACTAAACCAAAAGGGTCCACAAAAGGTCGTACAGGATCCCCATTTTCATCTCTATTAGAAGAATAGGAAATAAATCAGGTCATCTGAAATTCACTTTAAATCAGGTCCTAGGGTAAATCTTTTAAAAAGGCAATGGCTGTTTTGGCATGGAGTGTTTTCCATCTGCAGTTCCATGAGTTAGCAAATGCATGTCTCCATTAAAGGTCTACTAGTAAGCTATGTCACTATATACATACTGTACATGTTGGATCACAAATTAGCAGTTATTAGTCAGACTGTACATAGCAAAACAAACCAAATTTAATGTTGCTATACATCCCAAATATAACATGGGTCTCAATTCAAGGACTGACCCCTAATACAGGTTCTCTGTTTAAATATGTAGCCCAGTAAACTAAATTAAATGTACCAAACAAAACTGGAAAAACTATTCTGGACATTCTGTCAATTTTGCTAACACTGTTAAAAGTTTTCTTGGCTTCAGCTGGCTTGTTTTCCGGCTTCTTGTTGGGTTCTGGCGTGGTTGCGCTCTTGGAGATGGTGGAAAGAACTGGATCTTTTGAAAGATTCGGGGCATAATTGGCAACAGCCACTGCATAAGCATTGTTCTGTATCATAACGGAAGCCTTTTCTTTTTTCTATTGAAAAATACAAAAATTAACAGAGTGTGAGTTGAGTTTGCAACTTAACATTTTCTAAAGTCCACTTCAAATTCTGAAGGAAAGTATCCTAATACAAATGATCGTGCATTA
Source organism: Mandrillus leucophaeus (assembly GCF_000951045.1). NCBI lineage: Eukaryota > Metazoa > Chordata > Mammalia > Primates > Cercopithecidae > Mandrillus > Mandrillus leucophaeus. The sequence goes on along the minus strand of NW_012101511.1, from coordinate 386,131 downwards.
GAAAAATCCAGAAATTAGGAAAATAAATAAAGGTATTTATTAAATTAAAAATCCATTAGGGTGAGAAAACCCCCAGAGTAAAATTAATGGTACCACTTTCCTGGAGAATCATTTTGGTTGTGGGTTGACATGGAAAATAAACAATGGAAAGTACAAGTTTAAAAATCAATATAACTTTTCTTTTCTCATGAGCCAGTCAAGCATTTGTCAAATGAATGACTGAATAACTGAAATGTAGAAATATTTTAACAAGAGGAATGATAATCTACAATGAATGATCCCACATTTCTAGCTTCGTAACAGGATTCCCTCCCACCTCACGTCAAAGTCATATAGCAATGCTTTACTCAGATAATGGGAAATCATAACCCTATGAAGATGGCAGTGCAACAAATCCTAGAAACATAGAAGAAGAATAAAATACAAAGTCTTGGATTTTTGCTTAGCTCATCCGGTTTCTCTTTATAATCTCTAGTTCCGTTATCACAAACTCTGGTCTCAGTCACTATTATCTCCTGCCTGCACTTTGTGCCCTAGCTTGGCTTGCTTTTGTCCAACCATTAGACACATTAAAGCCAAAAGAATCTTTTTTTAAGACATAAATTGGATCATTTAACTTCTATGCTTACATCCCTTAAAGACTATTTCATGGAACTTAGAATGGAAACAACATTTTTTACAATGGCTTCTTTCTTTTGCTCATTACCTACTGGTTCCCCTGAAATAACCTCAGTTTTCAAAATACTTTCTTGCTTTGGTGCCATGCTTTTTTCAACATGATAGTTCCCCAGCCCAGAAGACCTCAGTTTTGAAAACCTGGAATACCTTCTCCCCAACCCATTTTTCACATGACCACCAATTCCTACTCTTATTTTGGTCTTGGTTTAAATGCCATTTCCTAAGAAAGGACTTTCTTAAGGCCACCCTAACTAAACATATCTTTGCTCCCCATATATGCTCATTCATAACACCCTAATTTGTTTCCATTATAACATTTTTCAAAATGTGTTATTTCTTAGTCATGTGTTTATTCGATTGGCATCTTGCTTTCTCATTCAACGAAGGCTGGTGCTGCTTCTGTCTTGTTCACCTTTGCAATCTTAGCACTTAGCATGAAGCCTTCCACAAGTTAGCCACATAATACGTCAGTGAAATAATATATAATTCATTTAATAAAATGAAAATATAAATAGTATTTATCTGTTTCTTTACTAATGTAAATATATTGTTAGTTACTTAAATACAAAGTAAATTGAGACAGCAGTGAATAAGCCAAAATAGTGAGCAATGTGTAAAGCAACAGATAGAGAGGACAAATTGGTCAGCAATCATATTTTGACTCTTAGTTATTTTAATTAAGAGCTTTCAAAGTGTTCAAATAAGTTACAAAAGGAGCTCTGAAAGCCCAAGAGATTCTAAAAACAGTCATGGATTACCCATCTTTCACTGGCCTGAGTTTCTCCCTCTCCTCTTTCCCCTACTGACATTCTTCCAGATCTGGCTTAATTATGAAAGAAGGAAGGATGAGAGATCTCCATTTATAACTTTATAAAAGTTACAAAATACCTTTTCTTCAGTAATGATGCAAGTATTTCCAGTGTTACAAATAGAGGATAATGTCCAAGTGAAAAACTGATAAGGAAAGTATAGCTAACACTTTTTGAGCACTAGAATGTGTCAGGTTGATTGCTAGCCAAGGTGACATCTCTGACAAACCTCACCACGGGATAGGAAGTTCCCTTATTAACCCCATGATATAAGTTCAAAAATGAAGGCTGAAAAAGTTTTGTGACTTGACCGGGTCTCTGCGTATTAAATGGCCGAAAGAGCACTCAAACTTAGATGTATCTGACTTCTAAACCTCTGCTTTTAAACACCATGCCATATGATTTTCTGTCTGAGTAAGCTGTTTGAGATATGGGAGTGTGCTTTTTCCTAAAATATTCTTGTTGAGGTTTATACCAATAGGTCAATCTTCAAAAAGGATTTTTCAACTTATAATGTATATAATACATAGTGTTTATATTATTATTTGAACCAAATTGAAACATAATTTAAAATGATATCAAATTGCACATATAAAGAATCTGGGCCTTGAGAAATTTCCTTAATATTTTTCTTCAGCTTGTAACTTGACAAGAGGAAGATAATGATACTAAAAGTATATCAAACTGTTGTAATAAGCGAGTAGGTGAATATGTTATTCTAACCACATTGAGAAACACATATTCTCCTAGTGGGCTGCAAATCATAACTATTACAAGCCAGACGGTGATTATTGGTATACAAGATGTTAAGGCAATATAATTTATTATGTGTTAGGTAGAAGAAGACAAATATTTTGTTGAAGAACTCAAGGAAAGTTTGATGGAAGTAGGGCATTTATGTTGGATGAGGAACTATGGTGTAGGATTTAGACATGTAGACAAAGAAACATAAGATATAAATGTCTTTTGTTGCAACAGCAGTCTCCAGCTAGAAACCCTATACTAATTTTAACCGATATTTTCTTGTCCCCCCCACCCCCGAATACCCTTCAATTGCACATATATGCACAAGAAATACAGGTACAAAATCTTTGTAAAACTTTAGAGCAGAGGGACTAATCAATCTGAACAGATACTCTGACCAATTAGAAATGAGAAGCAGCACATACCAGCCAAGTATCAACCCTGCATATTTGTATGTTGGCATTTTTTGTTCCATGCTAACACTGTGGACTCTTTAATAAGCAGTGTTAAAACTTGTTTCAAGTTATGTTTGTAATTTTTATTGACAGCTATAAATGACAAAATTCATCTTATTTTCATAATTGTTTAAAGTATGGCTTTAATCTCTGAATCAGTGTAAACTTCAGAGTAGTGCTCAGAACCTAAAAAGGTAATGGTTTTGGTTCTCTTGTAACTTGGAAACTACCATTTTCAGGACCAAGTAAGCAAAGTACAACAGCTATAAGTACCATTTTTAGTTAAGAACCCGGTTATTGGCACCTGTAATTTCTTACCAATTCACTGAATGAAAGGCAGGGCATTCCTATGGTGCTACATCTTCTGAATTCCTAGCCACAGCACAGCAAAGCTTTTCTGGCTCAGAATTTTACAAAGTCTTATTTTAAAGGGGAAAATAACTCCCCTCAGTCCATTTGAAAGTAACAACTGCAAATCTATAGTGAAGCAGACTGTTTCTCTTTATTTAAAACTAAAACCATGTTTATGGAGAAAAAAATACTGTTGAATTCATAGCTGACTTAGAATTCTAAGATCTTCTAAAGCAGAGTCTATAAGTTAAGTCTGGATAATATATATTATTAATATTCTTTATAAGACCCAGATTTGATAGTGATAGTACCAAAGAATGTCCATACCCTAGGTAAATGATAACCGGGAAGTATTACATGGCCCTATTCACTATCGACTTCCATTAAAAATAACTATGTTGCGAGAAATCGTACTATAGAGACCTCTTTGAATATCATGCAGGCTTTGGATCAAGCCAGACCATCAGCAGGCTGAATCCTTGGGCCACATGACTGATTCTGCTTTATTTAATGTAACTTTTAGCTTACACTCAGAACCTGAAGAGAAATAATCCAATGAAAACCTTTGTGTTAATAATTAAAAACAGTACTCATTTTCATAAATGAATTTTTTATACTCATGTTCCTATACAAAAATTTTTGTTTCTTTTGAGAACTAGAAAAGTTCTGATAGTTCTGACGGCCTAACTTCCTATTGTCTAATCTCATGCTGTATTTCTACTTTAAGGCACCTAGATCGTCCACTTCGTATCATTTTTGAGAATAAGGCCAGGTATAGCCAAAAATATACACTGTGTTTCAGAAGTCCATTTTCAAAAAAGGTAATGTTACAAGTTGAGAATGGGATCAGTGGGAAGGAGACTAGGGATCATGCAGGCAAACTGACACTATTTTCTATTAATTGTAAGTAATTTTCATGACTTTTGAAATCTATGCATGAATGACTGATACAATATCTCTCCAGAATTCTTAACCACTAAGTTTCACTAGACTTCTCTACCTACATGTCCCACAGGTAATTAAAACAAACAAACAAAAAATGTCCAGAAATGCACTCAGCTTCCATCCACTCTCACTTCTTGCCGAAATCCGTACACTCACTTTTACCCCTAACTTGCTACAGGTGACACAATTCAGCCAGAACTGATAATTAACTCCACATTGTCCCCTGGTTACCTCCTTGCTATCACCAGGCTAACACTGATTCAGCTCTGAGTCACGTGGACCGAGATAACACTTTCTACTGCCTGCACTTCCTTGCCATTTCATGCCTTTCTGCAGGACCCTGGTGCTTGCCTCTACAATGAAACATGTATGTATCTTTTTCACTTTTGTTTTCCTTTCACTTCATTGCAAGCTCTTTGAAGGCACAGACTGTGTATTGCAGAGCTCCTAGCATAGTTCCTGGCTCAGAGCAGGCTCAGAAACATTTGCTTAATGATAAATGAGTGGCATGTAACTAAAATGCTTACTATGATAAAAATGTATATATAACTTATAAAGTATAACTTAAGATAACATGTTATATAGACTATAATAAATACTTTATTGGATCAATTGATACAGAATTCAAAAGCTTATTCTTCAATTCTATTATGTAAGTCTCCTGAATGTCTTCAATTTCACCATCTACAGATGTGTAAGACTGGGAAATAATAAAACAGGCTCAATTTAAAAAACCAAAGCTTGTGGAAGCTGTTTTATTTGTCATTTAGACCCATATCAGAAGGTGAAGATTTGATTTATGAACAAAACTATATATACATAAAATATTATATATTATATATTATCTGGGTGGGGGTAAACTATGCTGTTATATAGTTTGTTGAATGTTCAGTTATCAATGAAGTGGAATGAAAAAAAATATAACCCACACAAATTGATTTTCCATTTTAAAATGACATGTAACAGGCTGAAGTATATTTTGAGTGTATCACTTTATTGCAGTCTTTGGATATATATTTAAAATATGAAGTCTGGAAAAATCCGGATTACAGAAATTAAAATGTCTTACACCATTGTATCAAAACAATCTTGACTTCCATTGAGTTGTAGAGAAAATAATTTGCTAGTAACTTCAGCCAATGTTCTAGCTAACATATAAACACCTATGAGTAAAGTGACCTGGCCTTTGAATTAAAATAACAATTACATGGTTTGGAGTCAGAAAGAATCTTAGGGACTGTTCCTTACAATAAAGAAATAGGGCTCTCATTCAAACACTAAATATAATAGGCTTTGGAGAAAAAAATCAGGTCTCCAAAGTATAAATCTATGCTTTTTCTACCATCTCATGTTGCCTTTTTACAGTTATTGCGGCTACTAGAAAGCCCATTACTTGTAAAATAACAACATGCTCATTGGTCAGATAATGCTATTGTTAACTGTCTACTAATCATCCTGACTGAGAAAAGTGATACTTACAGAAGATTCTTTGAAGGTTAAACAGTCCATCCACTTCTCTAAGTACTCTAAAGTCTTTTCTTGGAATAAACTGGGCCATGAGAAAGCTATATACTTGGACCATATTAGCTTAGCTCCTTGAAGAATTGCTTTCACTGAGTTGTATGTTAATATAATGCCTTCAGCTTTTATTGAAGGGGACTACAAGAAACATCAATATGAAATCCATTATTGCATTTATTGGGAAAAAATTGACATCACTTGCCACAGTACCCAGCTTCCCCTAATTTAAAAAAAAAAAAAAAAGCCAACATGATATTTTTTTCAAAAGGCAATTTCAGAGTAAGGCAAGTTTTTCTCTGAGAAAATTTATATATCCAAAGAAAAATAACTCTTCCCTCCCCCAAGGTGTTACTTTGGTCACCAAGAAGCTGAGAATTTGAAGTTTAACTACTATTGTAATTGACTGCAGCTAATGTGCTAGCCCAAAGATGAATGTATTTGAGTCTATTTTCTTTCACCTTGATTTTAATTTTATTTCTATTTTATTCAATTATAATTTAAGTAAATACATTCTTTCGATAAACTGCCTGAAATACTTTGGAACAAGGCAGGACCTTATGAATACAAATAAATAAATAAATACACTTGAAAATATGATGTTTTCTATGAATTAAATAAAATGACTCAAAACAATAGCACATTCCATAACTGTTTGGATATTCTGTTCCTATGTCTACGTTTTCAGTAATTTATTATCTAGTGTTTTCTATACTTTCCTTAGCCAGTTTGGACTCACTGACTCAGCTTTAGAATTGAAAGCAATCTCAAAGAATTAAAGTAAATACATTTTTTATCAATTCAATAAAATATGTACTAAATAGTGTGCTAAGTAACAACAGATATAATGATGAATAAGGCAAAACATTGTCCACTCAGATCTTGTAAACTAGTGCAAGAAACAGACTTATTTGCAATACAACTATAATGTAATGAGATGTTGTAAAAATAATTCATACCAAGTGGTGTCAAAACACAGTTTTGGGAATGAGAGGAGTTAAATACATTAGTCTGAAAAGTTTTCATATTATGTAAAATCAGATAGATCTTAACAAATAATAGGAGTTTGTCAGTTAGCAGAAGAAGAAGACATATTATTGCAAGAGGGTTCAGGAGGTCTAATGTTATGGAGCTGTGTAGAGGGGCATGGATGTTTGGGGAAATGATGGTGGCTAGTAATGGTTAGAGAAATAATATGACTATGAAACTTAGATCTATCCTCAATCCTGGATTCACTACCTATTAGATGTGTGATTCTGACCAAGTAACTTTATTGACCAATTTTCATTTCTAAAATAGAAATATTCCAGGCACATAGAAGTAAAAACATAATAAAAATCTTCCTTATTATTCATCATAAAAGCAAACATAAGAGAAAACTATATACTTGGGCCATATTAGCTTAGCTCCTTGAATAACTGTCTTTAATAATTCATTAAAGAACTGAAGAGTTAGTTAAATGATCTGATTTATGATTTAGAATAACTCCGATAGTAATGTAGAGATAGATAAGAAGAAGACACGATTAAAAATATAAAGGAGTAACAAAAACTATAAAAAGTATGAGAGATGGTGAAAATATGGTCTAAGATATGTAAGGAAAATAATGGACAAGATTTAATGACTGACTAAATGTTGAGCGATACTTCCAAGTTGCTGGCTTGTAAGATTAGGTTGTGGCATTAACTGAAGTACCAATTACTGATGAATAACTAGGTATGGGCAGTGGAAAGATATAAAATCAATTTTCTTGTATCCTTTCTAAAACAGATATTGTTATATTCATGTTGAGATTGAGATTGAGATGTTATATTCAGGTAGAAATGCTCCAGGAAGAGGTTAGATATACTATCTTGTAAGTTAAAAGGTATGGTGTATAGTTATTGATAATGACCTTGAATAGTGAAATGAAGGCAAGGGTTTTAAATTTGGATTAGGTAATACCTCTTTAAATCATACCATATTTACTGAGCACCTAACACATGTAAGAGCCTGTACAAAATGCCAGAAAGAAGTGATGTATTAAACAAAAATGGTCATTTTCATAATCAGTGAAGGAGCTGAGACAGAAACATGCAATTACAAACTACAATAAAGGCTCTAATGCAAAAGAACAGAGTACTGTACACACTTATAAGGGAGGCCTCATCATTTACAAATTACAGAAATTTCCTGAGGAATTGATATTTGTGCTGAGGATGGCAAATGGGGGGACAGTATGCTTAGTGTTGCAGATATTCATGCAAGCATTGTCAGTAAAACCCTTAAAGTGAGAATCACACAGTGAATACTGAAAACAAAAACAGCATTAAAGAAAGCAGAATTAAATGTCTTTAGGGATAAACAAGAACAGATGCCAGGGAAGCTGGGTCCACTCTGAACTCTGGCAGAGAATCAAAAAACAGAAAAAGAATAGTGGCAGCTGCCAGGATGTGAGGGAGGAAAGCTGATCCTCCGAAGTTTGATTTAAGAAGGAAGAGAAGAGAAAAAGTTGCTGTGCTGGGCCTGAAGAATGATTCTGGAGCATAACAGTAAAAAAAATTTAATGGGGATTCCTTGAGAAAAATAGGAAAATTATTTTCAGATCTTAAAGTATGGAGGTTATTAGTGCTCTTCAGCTACAAGATAGTAAATGAAAAGGAAATTAGATTATAGTTGATCGAGAATTAAGTTGAAAGTGGTAACATTGCAAGTAAAGCTTTAAAAAAGTTTGAATATAGAAAGAGGCGAGAAACTGAGGATGTGGGAAGAATGTGGCATACGATTGGAAAAAGTTTTCTTCTTGGTAAATGAAGCATATTAAGCATCTTCATAAGCTGAAAGAAAGGAGGCAGTTGAAAATAATAAGATGGCTTTGAAGACATAAAATAATAAAACAATAAGTAATGGAACAGGTTTGAGAAAGCAAGAAGGAAAGAGATCAAATAAAGAGCTGGGTGAAAGAATTTGTATTGAGCAAAAGGAGAAAAGGAAAAACATTGGATATGAAAAAGGGTTCCATAAGAGCCTGGGGTTGCATAAATAGACACCTTCGTATATGGAAAGGCATAACAATTTGGAGTTTGATAATCTGATCCAGCATTGTATTTTTCTAATGATAAAGTTTTCTTGCCTAATTTCACAACTGAGGCTAAAAGTAGTATAAAATCCTGCCCAAGCCTAAAGAGTAAGGTAGCTTTGCCTTTTAATATAGAGCTCAAACGCAGTATGAATATAACTGAGAGTGTTTATTTATTTATTTGCAAAACCGAAATTTAAGTATCAGTGCACATTCTACATGTAATATGTTGAGTGTGCCATCCACATGTAAACAGGCTAAAGATTAATGTCTTTTTCTTAAAACATACAATATCAATATGTAGCTGAATCATTATTCTTATGGGCAAATTGATACTTGGTATTTTATGAATTTTCAAAGAACTTTTCATTTGCTCGTTGGGTTGATAGATAACCACATTTGCTCATGTTTACTAATGTCACACAAAAAAGGACTTCCATAAGCCTGGTTAGTCAGAAAGGGCACTACAAACAGCCTGTGGACAAAAACTCTGTATTTAAAGAAAATTATAATTTTCTACTTAAAAATTAAGACTAAGGAATATTAAAGTAAAAGCAGATAAGCTACTTTAGGGCACTCTTCTGGATTTCCTTTTAGTTTTAAGGACATTTTAGTTCTTAGTCCGAAGGTAGGTTTATGAAACAACTCTCAAACTCATCTGAATCATGAAATTGGATAGAAAATCCACTGATAAATTCATTATCAGTGATAAAAATATATATATAAATATATATATACACTTTTTTTTTACAAAACTTTCCATGAAGGCAAAGAAGTCCTCCCACTGGTATTACATAGTCAGATTTAAGATCACAAACTCATTCATTATTTTATACAATAAATATTTATGAAATGCCTGCTAAGGACCAGACACCGTGCTGGGCACTCCAGCTATGGAAAAGGAAACGAGAACAAGCAATGCCTGATATATTGTTTTCCTGAAGTCAACCACAAGAACTAAAATAACATAAACAATGTTAATTCTTTTCCTGAAAATTAGGTTGGAATCTCAGTGATTTTGACATAGCTTTATCCTGGCTATGTGTAATTTGGCATATGGGTAGACTTAAATCCACTATTCACAAGGAGTAAGCTATTGCTTTTACAGAGCATTATCAATTATTTGTTTTGTTTTTCACATTTAGAGGTACTTCTGTTTTCCAAGGTAAAGAGTTGAGAAGGCATATCATTTCATAATGTCAATTTGGCACTCTCTAATATTAAAATAATATATCAATAAATTTACATATGGGAATTCATGGCACAAAACATTTGTCTTTTGCAACATATTTACAAAGGTCTAATATTTTATCTCCAAAAAATTAGTATGAAGGTGCATATGTAACCAATATATCTTAAAAAATAATTGCATAGATACCATGAAAAAGCAGTACACCATATGGGCAATGAAAACATAAATCAATATTAAAATGTAATGGAAATGCTGAAACAGCCCAGAAGTTAAGCATACAAAATTGACCAGATTCCTTTTAATATTTATTTGTTGGCTCTGTTAGTAGAGAAAATACAACTTATAAAATGAAATAAACCATCAGCCTTATTAAAATTTCTATGTTTTAAAAAAATTAAGGAAAAAGACCAAGACTTTTAAACTATAACATTTACTGCTTATATATTTAAACTGTAATATTGTCATAGCAATGAAAAAAAAATTCAAATAACTGAAAAAGAAATCAAATCTGCAAGTATGTTAATCCAAATTTAATAAAAGAAGCATTTAGGTTGATACAACGTTAAAGAAATTCTCTGAATACAACGTTTTACCATTATTAAGAATATAGATAATTATGATACATTCTAAGCCTCTTCTTGAGGCAGATCCATAATCTACAGAGTATGAAAGGAAACAGCTGTTATATCAATGCACAAATCTCTAATTAGATTCAGTACTTGAAACCTGAATATGGACAGCAATAATCTCAAATGAAGTTAATCTTAAAAACAAATAACTTTTCCCTTTTAGACCATTTGAGCAATTTAAAATTCCTAGGCATTTCAGTACTGACATATTTATTCCATACAACATGGGAAAAAATTTAAAAAAAAAATGCTACATGGGCTTTTACAATCAATCAACAGAGATTGGAACAGGTGAAGAGGACTCAATTCATTGACAAAGCCTGGAATTCTATAATAAGTAAAACTAATGCCCATTATCTTTTTCCAATCTCTTTATAATAATCCAGTGTAGTGTTAAAACCATGAACTTAACAGTCAGACAGGTATATCGGGGTTCAAGTATATTTACTAACAATTTGTGTAAGCTTGGGTAAGTAAACAGCTTTACTGTTTCAGACTCTTCATGAGTAAAAATGAGAAGAAGAAGGCAGTCCAGTCATAAAGATGCTATAAAGATTATGTGAGAGAGCATAGGTAAAACACTTAGCACAGGGCCTGACACATACAGCTCAACAGATGCTATGGAGTGGTTTTAATGGAAGTATTACTACTACGAGCACTCCTAAAGGATTTCAGGTGAGAACACTTTAAAAGAAATTGATGTGATTTAAATTCATATATATATGGATGTCTTTAATGTCAATTTTTAGAAACATATCTGTTACAAGCTGAATTCATTAGGGTATTTTCTTAATAATGATAACACGGAAGCTCTCACTTACCTTGTCATTTACTACACTCTTCCCATCCCAAGCCCATCCTCTTTTGGTGAAGTAATTAACAGTTGCAAATTCAATTAGGGCAGAGAACACAAATGCATAACAAACAGCAATAAACCAGTCCATGGCAGTAGCATAAGCCACTTTGGGGAGTGAATTTCGAGCACTGATGCTTAAAGTTGTCATTGTTAGGACAGTTGTTACTCCTGCAAAAGAAAAGATAGGAACCAAAAACACCAATAGTTACTGGCAGGACAGCATGGGAAGTAGCTTTTCTTTCTGCCCCCATCCTCCAAAGCTTTTGCTACTCTTATCCACTAAAAAATAATAAATAAATGAATAAATGCTAGAATACAGTGTAAAGTTAATTATCTTAAATAGGTATGATATTTCTTAATGTAATGACTCTCAAAATATTTTCGGTTTCCATTTTTGTTCTGTATAGAAATCATTTTTCCTCTTCCTAAGTACTATTGAAGTTAAAAAGACTGGGGATACTGAAGTAGCATTACCTACAAGGAAAAGCAGGCACTTTAAATGGGCCCATTGCCAATTAATATATATTTTTTAAATCTTGTAAAACCCTCACATTAATTTGTTCATCATTAATTTGAATCATGTTAGGTAACGGACCAATAACCCACAGAAGTAATCATGAAGGAACCGTGATTTAAAAATACTTCAAGAGGCTCAGCGTGGTGGCTCGCGCCTGTAATCCCAGCACTTTGAGAGGCTGAGGAGGGTGGGTCAGAAGGTCAGGAGATCAAGACCAGCCTGGCCAAGATAGTGAAACCCCATCTCTTTTAAAAATACAAAAATTAGCCGGGCATGGTGGCGGAAGCCTGTAATCCCATCTACTCTGGAGGCTGAGGTAGGGAGTTGCTTAAACCGGCAGAGGTTGCAGTGAGCCAAGATCACACCACTGCGCTCCAGCCTGGTCGACAGAGCAAAACTCCGTCTCCAAAAAAAAAAAAAAGAAAGAGACAGACAGGAAGGAAGGAAGGAAGGGAAAGAAAGAGAAAGAGAGGAAGGAAGGAAGGAAGGAAGGAAGGAAGGAAGGAAGGAAGGAAGGAAGGAAGGAAGGAAGGGGAAAGAAAGAAACTTCAAGCCTGGCTATTTCAGTATTAAATCAATAATTCTGCATTGCTCAGCATTATGAGGACATAATTTTCTTTTACAACATAACTTAGAATCCATAAAATATGAACCAAACCACTAAAAACAAAAACTCATAAAATATAATTAATTATTTTGTAACTTTATTGGTTTTAAAATAATATATTTCCTTTCCTTTTAACATATAGCTTTTCTGACAGTGGTAAGGAAGTCACAATTGATAAGAGAAAATAAGGCAATAATTCAGGAGGTAAATTGCATTATAAGTCCTCAAAATGACCATTACAATAACCTGTTTTGTCAGGGATCCAATATAAGTTTAACTATGTGCACTGGAGGTACATTAAATTAAAAGAAAATATGAAAATGTTAAAGAAATGTTCATTCATATTTGAAGGTTCTTTGTATTTTATTTTCCTTTAGGATAAAACAGTATTTTCATTCATTTACAATACAGTTAGCAATTCAAAATAGCAATAATTCCAGTAAAGCATGAGTAAATGCATCTAGAAATACCCTATGATTGTAATAGTAAGAATGAAAGAAAAAAGGAACTTTATTTCACCGGCTGCTGAGTTTTTAAAAACCACATTTACAGAAACATATTGTTTGCACATGCTAAATTGTGAAAGGTTTTGATGAATACGTTGCTTTCCTTTGAGACTTTCATACAAAAGAATAGAATATAAGACAGATACACATGTACATATATACATATACATATACATGTACATATGTATGTATATACACTCAATATAGGAAATGAAAATAAATCAGCAGCAACAGTAAAGGTAATCCAAAAATAGTTGCTCTTTAAAAGCAATATTATCATCAAAATGTTAGTAAAATTTTTAAAAATTGATACTCTCCTGATAGTGTGAAGATATAGGGCATTACAAATTTGTGTCATACCTAAGAAACTGTCGTCTAATCCAAGGTCATGAAGAATTAGCCCTATATTTCCTATCAGTTTTAGAGTTTTAGGTCTTACCAGTGAGTCTTTGCTCCATTTTGAGTTCATTTTTGTGTGTGGTGTAAGGTAGATGTCCAAATTCATTCTTTTGCACATAGATAGCCCGTTGTCCCAGCACCATGTGTGAAAAAAGACTTTTGTTTCCCCATTAAATTATCTTGGACACTTTGTTGAGAATCAATTGACCATAGATATGTGGGATATCTCTGTACTGCAAATGTTATATCATTGATCTACATATCTATCCTTAGTCAAGTTTTACACTGTTTTGATGACTCTAGCTTTAGAGTAACTTTTGAAATCGAGAAGCTTGAGTCCCTTCTTATTCCTATTCATCAGTCTTAGTTTTCTTCAAGATTGTTTTGGCTATTCAGCATCCCTTACATTTCTGTATGTTGTTACAGTCATTTTGTTCAGTTTTGTAAAAAGGTCATTGGAATTTTAATAGATATTTAATTGAATCTGCACATGATATTTTGGTAGTAATGTCATTTTAATGATATTTAGTCTTTCAGTCTTTGAACACAGGATATATTTCCACTAGATCATTCTTTCTCTCATTCTCTCCTGTCTCTCTCTATTTCTCTATAATAAACATTTCCATTTATTTAGGGCTTCTTTAATTTCATACAGCAACATTCTATAGTTTTCGATGTATATGTCTTTCATCTTCTTGGTTAAATTTATTTATAGATATTGTATTTGTTTAGATGCTAATGTAAATGGAATGGCTTTCTTAACTTTCTGTTCAGATTGTTCATTGCTTATGTACAAAAACACAACTGACTTTTTGTATGTTGATTTTGTACCCTGCACCTTTGCTGAATTTAATAGCTGTGACAATTTTGACGTGGTTCATTAAGGGTCGTCTATGAATAAGATCATGCAAATAGAGAGAGTTTTACTTCTTCCTTTCCAATCTGCATATTTTATTTGTTTTTCTTGCCTAATTGCCCTAGCTAGAACATGTAGTATAACGTTGAATAGAATTGGTGAAAGCAGACATCTGTGTCTTATTTCTGATGTTAGGGAGAAACTTTAATCCTTCACCTACAGGTATGATTGCTTTCATTTTTATTTTTTTATTTTCCATAAATATGCTATATTATATTGATTTGATTTTTGTATGCTGATTTAACCTTGCATTTCTGGGATAAATCCCACTTTGTCATGCTATGTAATCCTTTTAAAATATGGCTGATTTTAGTTTGCTAGTATTTTATTGAGGGCATCTGCATCTATATTTAAAAGGAATATGGATCTGTAGGTTTTTAATTGTGATTTCTTTCTCTAGTTTGGTGTCTTGGTAATACAGCCTTATAAAATGAATCAGGAAATGTTTCCTTCTCATGTATTTTCTGGAATATTTTGAGAAAGTTTGTTGTTAATTCTTTATATGTTTGGGAGAATTCACCAGTGAAGCCATTTGACCTTGAGGTTTTCTTAATTGGAATATTTAGTTTACTAAATTCATAGTTTTATTTGTCATAGATTCAGAATCTTGAGTTAATTTTAGTCATGTGTCATTGCTAGGAATTGTTATAGTTAATATAGATTGTCTAAATTTTTGGCATACAATCGTTACCAGAATTTATATATAGATATAGATATAGATATAGATACAGAGAGAGAGAGAGAGAGAGAGAGAGATTGAGTCAGTCTTGCTTGACATTTCACCCAGGCTGAAATGCAGTAATATGATCTTAGCTCACTGCAACCTACACCTCCTGGGTTCAAACAATTCTTGTGCCTCAGCATCCTGAATAGCTGGGATTACAGGAGCATGTCACCATGCCCAATTAATTTTCATATTTTTAGTAGAGACGGATTTTGTCATGTTGGCCTGGCTGGTCTCAAACTCCTGGCCTCAAGTGAGTGATCCACCCGCCTCGGCCTCCCAAAGTGCTGTGATTACAGGCATGAGCCACTGTGCCTTGCCACATATATATATATTATATAAATTTCTTTTGCTCTATGGTCAGAAGTGATGTCCTCTCTTCTTGCTTAATTTTAGTAATTTGATTTTTGTCTCTTTTTTTCTTGGTCATTGTAGCTAAAAGTAACTCAATGCTATTGATCTGCTCAAAAACCAACTTATGGTTGTGTGGTAATTTTTTCTATTTGTTATTTCTGTTCTTTCTACAATTTATCTCTACTCTAACATTTCTTATTTTTCTTCCCCTTGCTTTGGGTTTAGCTTTTCTACCATTCAAGGAAGATGGTTAAGTTATTGATTTGAGAATTTTTTTTCTCTTCGTAACATAAGTGGTTAGAGATACAAATTTCTCTTTAAGAACAAGCTTTTGTCATTTTCCATAACATACGTTATATTTGTTTTCATTCAATCTTAAAGTATTTTCTAAAACCTCTTGTGATTTCTTCTTTGATTTCATGGTTATTTAGAAATGTCTTCTTTAATGTTTACATACTATAAATTTCCCAAATTTACTTTTTTATTGATTTCTAATTCTATTCTATTGTAGTGTCAGAACATACTTTGTAATAATTCAATCTTTGAATTTCTTGAGACTTGTTTAATGGTCTAATGCATTATCTTCCTAGAGAATGCTTCATGCCCACTTGAGAAATATGTGCATTCCGCTTTTTATGACCAGAGTACGTTAGGTGTAGTTGGTGTATTCTCTATGCAAGTCTCCTACATTTTGCTGATCTTCTGTCTAGTTATATTCATTTTAATATTTTTAATATTTTATTTTAATATTTAAATTTTAATATTTTATTTTAATAAAATATTAAATTTTGTATTTAATTTTTAATATTTAAAATAAATATAAAATAAATTTATAAATTTAAATATAAACAAATATAAAACAAAATTTTTAGTTAATGTTTAATATTTTATTTTAGTTTTGATGAATAATTCTAGGTTGAATATTTTTATTTTCAAATATCTTCCCATGGCCTCTGGTCTCCATGGTTTTTGATTATTTGTTAGGTGCTAATCATATTGAGAATCCCTTTTATAGGAGATGTTACTTTGCTTGTAACATTTGCTTGTTTCAAGATTCTCTATTGGCCTTTGGCATTCCAAAGTTTTATTATGATATATCCAGTTGTGATGTCTTAGAGTTTCCTTTATTTCTAGTTCATTGAGCTTCTTGGATGTGCTGATAGAAGATTTTCATCAAGTTTGAAAGGTTTTAGCCATCACGTCTTCAATTTTTTTTTTTTTTTTTTTTTTGTTTTTTGAGGTGGAGTCTCAGTCTGTCACCCAGGTTAGAGGTCACTGACACGGTCTCGTCTCACTGCAACCTTTGCCTCCCAGGTTCAAGCAATTCTCCTGCCTCAGCCTGCTGAATAGTTGGGATTACAGGCATGCACCACCACATACGCCTAATTTATTTTTATTTTTCGTAGAGACAGTGCTTCACCATGTTGTTCAGGCTGGTCTTGAACTCCTGACCTCAGATGATCCACCTGCCTTGGCCTTCCAAAGTGCTGGAATTACAGGTGTGAGCCACCGTGCATGGCCCAAATATTCTTTTTTTACCTTTCTCTCTCTACTCTTGTTCTGTGACTACAAAAGATTCATCTGTTGATATGCTTGATGATGTACAACAGGTCTTACAAACTTTGATTTTCCTCATTCTTTTCTCTTTCTGTTCCTCGTATTCAACAATCTTAATTGGCTTATCATTGAGGTAACTGATTTTTCTTTTTGGACTGTTTGAATCTGCTGGTAAGCCTCTCTAGTGAATTTTTTATTTCAGTTATGATAATTTGAACTACAGAATTTCTAATTGTTTCAATTTTAAATAATTTATATTATTTTATTGATGAAGTGGTTGAAATATCATTATTATACTTTCCTTTAGTTCTTTGGACATGGTCTCCTTTAGCTCTTTTATCATAGTTAGCATAGTTAAAGACTTTGTGTGGTTAGTACAATGTCTGGGCTTCCTCAGGTAGAATTTCTAACGAATTTTTTTTTTCCTGAAAATGGGTTATAGTTTCTCTTTACTTTGTACGTCTCATATTCTTTTTTGAAAATTGGACATTAGAAATATTGTAATGTGGCAAATCTGGAAATCAGACTCTGACCCTTCTCTGCGGTTTATTGTTATTGTTGACAAACTTACTGTTTGTTTAGTAGCTTTTCTTAACTAATTCTATGAAGTCTGTGTTCTTTTTATTTAGGGACTACCGAAGACTCTGTTTTAATAGCTTAGTGGGTCATCTAATGGGTAGACAGAATATGTAATTGTTAGCTATTTTTATTCTTCCTACTTTTGTTATAACAGATTGACGATCCCTCAGCCAAAAATCTCAGATTTAATATTCTCCAAAATCTGAAATGTTTCAAGTGCCAAGATGACATTGTAGATTTCAGATTTTTCAGATTATGGATGCTGAACCAGTGTGTATTCTACAAATGTTCCAAAATCCAAGAATATCCAAAAGACTTCTGGTCCCAAGCATTTTGGATAAGGGATAGTCAACCTGTACTGCCATTCTAAAAAAATGTATCTTGCTGATTTGACAGAAAACAACAACAACAACAATAACAAAACTCTAGAGTTACATCAAACTCTAAAACTACTAGAATAAAAGATAGAGTAAAAGGTATATGACATTAGTTTGGGTAACGATTTTTTAGGTTTGACTGTGAAAACATAGGCAACAAAAACAAAGATAAACGAGTAAGATTACATCAAGATTAAGAGTTTCCATATATTAAACAAAATTAACAGAATGATAAAAATCTGGGATCGGTAGAAAACATTTGCAAGCCACACATCTGAAAAGTGCTTAATTTACAAGGTATATAAAAAACTCAAACACCTCTACAGCAATAAAATAAGTAATCGAATTGAGAAACAGGCAAGGGACTTGAAAAGATATTCCTCAAGGGAAGACATAAATAGTTGACAGATACGTGAAAAAAATGGCCAACATCACTAAACATTAGAGGATATCAATTAAAGCCATAATGAATATCGCTTCACATATTTTAGAATGACTATTATCAAAGGGACAAAAGAGAACACATGTTGGCAAGGATGTATATTGCACACTCTTGGTTGGAATGTGAACTATGCGAATTAGTATAACTATTACGGAAAACAGTATGGGAGTTTTCCAAAAAACAGAAAATGAAATTACCATATGATCCAGTAATCCTACTTCTGCGAATTTACCCCAAAGACTTGAGATCAGTATATTGAAATGATGTCTGCACTTTCATGTTCATTACAACACTACTTACAATAGCCAACTTACGGGATCAGTCTAAGTGTCTTCCAAAGGATGAATTAAGAAAGAAAATGTGGTATATATGTACAACAGAAGAGTATTAGGCCTCAGAAAAAGAAGAAATTCTGTCATTTGAGGCAACATGAATAGAATTGGAGAATAATATGCTGGGTTAAATAAGTCAAACACAGAAAGACAAAAGCAGCATGTTCTCACTTATAGGTAAAGTCTAAAACAATTGAACTCACAGAAGCAGTGAGAAGAATGGTAGTTACTAGAGGCTGTGAGGTCAGGGAAATGGAATGGGGAGATGATAGCCAAAGGGTACAAAGCCTCAGATGGGAAGAATAATTTTCATGTTTGTTTTGAGAACAGTTGCAGAGTATGGTAAATATAGCTGCTAATTAAGTTCGGTAACTTCTATTTCACTAAAAGAATATTTCTAATATTCTCATTACAAAATGTTAAATGTTAGAGGTGACAGATATATTCATTAGCTGAGTTTAATCTTTCCACATTGTATTAAAAAATCATAACATCATTTTGTAATCCATATTTACATGTACAATTATAATGTGTCAATAGATAGCAAAAAAGAAAGTATAGAGATAAATGTTATACAAGACTCTTCTATGAACACTACTTATAAAAGCCAGAGTCGCAAATTGGTCTATTAACTGATACAGAAATAGTCTGAAAAATTGTTGAATACCTACATTATAAATACCATGACAATACCACAAAGAATAAAGTAGTGCTATATATTGACTACAAATATTCTGCATTAAAAGTTTCATAATTCCATTTGAATGAAAATATACACAGCTAGATTTATATATCAATATACATGTAACTGTATAAATGTAGTTAAAAAAAAGTCAGAAAAGAAACACCTACAGTTACCATTTTGGGGAAGAATGTGGTATTTAGATTGAATAAAGAAAATTAAAATGGACTTGTGGCTGACTTTTTTTGTTTTACATTTTTTGCTATTTTAAAATGAAATACCAGGAATAAAATTAAAACATAAAATCTCTAATGATACAATTTAAGATGGTAATATTAGTTATTTGTGAAAATTAATAGTGAGATTATATTATTTTCTTTTTCTGCAGTGAAACTGCTTTTCATTTGTGATAAAAATAATACAACAATTTTAATTTAAAGCAGAGATAGTTGATGGCATCTATCAATTCTAATTCAAATGTGAATTTTTGGAATATCTGATGGATGCACTAATACTGATTAACTTTTTTATAAAACAGAAAACATTTACAATAAAATGCAAGTCCAAATGATGGCAAACCATAAGTTGAATTTTGTTTCTAAGTCTACACTAACAGTTTAAAATTAGATTTTGGTTTATTCATTCTAGGCAATAAAACATTACAGCAATTTTAATACAAATCTACCGTGAGGCAATCTTCCCTATATCTAAATTATATTTTCTTTCATCTGATTTTGGAAATTTGGCAATGTTACTAACTTTGTCTCTAGATGCCCTCCTCCTTCCTTCCTTTCTTCCCTTTCTTTTTGTCTTTTTACTGGAAAAATATGATTCTCAAATGCCACCTTTTCTGTTTACTGCTTTATCGTAGCCTGGTCTCATGACACTATAAACAAAGAGTACTGGACATTAAATAAAGAGACAGTGCACTTACCTGGAAAGCTCACAAACCTTCCCTGTACCTGTCTACCAACAATGTGCATTTTTCTGCACCTAGTTGGGCACTCTCTAAATGTTTCCTCAGCATTTCTTTAACAGACTGTTTCTTTTTTTATCACCTCTGGTGAGATCTCTACAATTCACTTATCTGGGAGGCTTTTTTTGTCAGTTAAGAATAAAAAAGGTAAGTGCCTTAAAGTGTTTTTAGCACTAAAATTCTCTATAATATGTGAAATATATGTGAGGATTTCCCATGCATAGACAATACCTAACTTATAGCACTTTTACACTTTATTTTATATAATATTTTTATATCAAGGTATAGGCCAAAAATGTTAGATAATTGATGTTTTAACTCATACTAGGTGAGCAAATGATGTCTAAGCAAAGGGTTTTGGGTGAAAATACACGCTGAGAAGAAAGTCAAACCAAGGTAGATAGTTTAGCACAGAGACTGACACTGCTGCAGCAGCTTCCCCATTTCTAACATAAGGATCACCAATAGCGCTTTCTAATAGTGTTGTTACTAAGACCAAATGAGTTTCTTCACGTAAAGCTGTGCCCCTACTATAAAAAAATAAATAAATACTTCAATGCATATATGCAAAAAATATCACTCTGAAAGCAAAGGTAGATTTAAACCAGAAAGACAAAATAAAATAAAATCCTCCTGTGTATTTGTGGTTGGGGTGTGGGGTGGAAGTTAAGAAGGAAAAGTCTCAGAAACTAAACAGGCACGAAAGACTGCACTAGAACACATGTAAAATTGTTTGATACCACCTGCTGGTTACTGCTAGGAATGGCAGAAACAAAAGATACTCTGATAACGTGTTGGGTTTCCCCTGCTTCAGGCCAATGGATAAAAATTGAAAGTACAGAATATAACAAACGTATGCACAAGACCAGGTTGTATGTGCCTCTAGAAGGAAGTTCTACAGACTGCAAAACCTGAGCTATGCATACTGCAGCATTAGTAGAATGTGCACTCTCAGGTGCAAGAAGCTTTGACATTTTGTTAAATATCCTATTCCCCAAATAAAATAAAATAAACATTTACAAACGCAATTTAAGTGTACTATAAAAGGCTATAATTTTTAACTCAGAACCGTACTGCATCTGAATGATAAAATCATTGGAATTTCTATGTGCTAGAGAGAGAAATTAGAATTTGGATGACATATTTTGTCAAAAAGCTTAACTCAAACTCACATCTTTAATACTGGTGAGAATAAAGAAAAAATTATGATCTAGAAGAAAATGTTTCAAAGGCTATAATAATAATGTGGACAACACTGTTGAAGGAATTGAAATTGTTCTATTTACCTAAATATATCACGGATTTAATTCATCCAAAACTCGTATTCCCCTCCTCACTTTTCTTCCTGAAGTCCTTCTCTCAGTGAAAGACTTCACAATCTAAATGATGCCATTTTCATATTGGCACCAACATGAAGCTGCAGAGATATAAAAATGTTGTCAGTCTAGGGAATTATACATGCTGTTTACTCTACCTGGAGTCTTTCCACTGCCACTTGTTTACCTCTTTTGTATTTAGCTACCTTTTATTTCTTTACTTGATAAATTATTATTAAGTGCCTACTAAACATCAGGTACTCTTGTAAAAACTAAGAATACACCAATTAACAAAATTGCAAAGGTTGCTGCACCCTAGAGTGCCCATTCTGCTAATGCTGCAGTATATATAGCTCAGGTTTTGCAATCTGTAGAATCTCTTTCCTAAAGGAACACACAACCAGGTCTGAAGCATATCTTTGTTTTATTGTCCTTTTCAAAATTTTGTTAGTTGGCACAACTGTATACCCCAATAAATTATATGGATTAGAGCCTGTGTGTCTTCTCCCCAAAATGTAAAAGGGTGCTTAGTTGAGGGTAGTGTTTCATTTTTTAAATAAATTAATAAATATTTATTGAAACCACTACACCAGTAATCTATAATCAATAAATATTTATTTTTTAGGACAATTGCAAGAAACCTATACTTTCTTTTATGAAGCAAGCATAAACTTAGTCCCCACTTTGTGCTGAGCACTGTGGAGCTGTGACTGGAATATTAGCAAAGCCAGATGAGCCCTCTAAGAGATATTAAAAAATAAAAGTACAAAAGAACCCAACATCACAACTGGACAAGGTTTAAGATGACCTATAATAGAGCAGCCCACCTTGAAACGGAGGTTGGGTAGGACTTCCCTTAAGAAATAGGGACAAAGTTAACAGGGTACCCAGGAAAGGAAAAATAGTCCTAAACTAGAAAAGAGCGTGCACAGAAAATCCCAGGAACATGGTGAAGCCCAAGGCATTTAGGAGTAATAGAGAGAAAGCTACAAGGCAGGAAGGCAAGAAATAAGGGTTTCAGGAAAGAAGAGGAGGCCAGAAGAGGAAGCAGGAGTCAGACTATTCAAAGCCTTGTTGACTATGCTAAGGTAATATAACTTGCTTTCAAGAGCAATGGGAAACTATTTTTTTAAATTATGATTTAAGTTCTGGGATACATGTGAAGAACGTGCAGGTTTGTTACATAGGTATACACCGGCCATGGTGGTTTGCTGCATCCATCAACCCATCATCTACATTAGGTATTTCTCCTAATGCTATTCCTCCCTTAGCCCCCCACCCCCTGACAGAAATTTAAACAGTGTAGTGGCATGATCAGTATTTCTTATTTAAAATATTACTTTGGTTATTATTTATTTTTAGTTAAGGTAGTATTGTTTTTCCTTCCCTAGTTGTTTTAAAGATTTTCTCTGTCTTTGGTTTACAGCAGTATGAATGTGGTAAGTCTAGGCATGATTCTTGTTGTTGTATTTTGTTTTTCAAATTTATCCTTCTTAGTGTTCTCTGAGCTTTCTGGATCTGTGGTTTTATTTGGAAAGTTCTTGGCCATTATTACCTCAAATATTTCTTCTTTATTCTCACTTTCTACTCTCTCTCTCTCTGTTTCTCTCTCTCTCTCTCTCTAGGTGTGTGTGTGTTTGTGTATACACACCGTTCACTCCAGATATATTTAGACAGTCTTTCTCTATATAGACCATTCACTCGGCGCGCGTGCGTGTGTGTGTGTGTGTGTGTATGTATGAGAGAGAGATAAGTTTTGGAAAATAGATTAAGTTTTAGGAACATATTAAGCTAAGCACCAACTAAACACCATTCTCTGGAGTGAGAACATAAGAAAACAAACAAGATAAGATGGAAATAAATTTTCTCTTCCTCTATCTGTCATTTAACAATTGTGGCACAAGACATCCAAGCATAGAACAGTCTTAGTATCAAAGACCTAGGCTTTTCATTTCTTATACCTCTGCCATATTTAAGGTGTTGGCCATGTTCTTGAGGTTCAGGAAGGCTTGCCAACACTAGACTGCCTTCCAGCACACAGAAAGTGGAAGAGGGAAGGAGAAGCATATCTATTCATTTTAAGGGGATGTTCCTGAGATTAAGGGCATCTCCCTAAGATTTAGTCACAAACTGAAAATTATACAACTAATATTTACTCATATTTCTTTGAGAACTTTACTCATATCTCTTAGCTCCTATAGCTATAAAGGGAGGAACAGAAAAATGTAGTCTTGATTTGACACACACAGCTGAAATCTGGAATTATATTTTTCTGTAAGTTATTGGGAGACAGAAATCATCTCTGACAGAAGGAATGTTGTTGATCTAGGCACTGACTGCATCAATTAGCTCAAATTTGAGAGAGGAAGAAAGAAATGTTTTATAATCACCCTCTAAAATTTCAAACTACCTAACAAACAAAACTCAACACACACATATTGTCCTCCTTCAATCTGTTACAATACGCTTGCTATGCAAGTGCAGCTTCAAGATAATTCCAAATCCCCACTTCCAAACAGTTTGCTCTCATCAAAATAGAAATTCTAAAGCCACTACTATTCCATACACACTTTATCTTTTGAGCATTTCTTTTTTATTCCCTTTAACATTAGTCATTTAGTTGTTGGTAATCCACAAGGTTCAGTACTGTCCCTCTACTCTTCTTCCTTTACTGCTCTCCCATGGCAATTTAATTTATTCTCATTTTCCAACCTGCTCCCAGATGATTAAGACGTTCAAGCATGTATCTCATGACTTCCAGAGCCAAGTAACTCACTTCCTCTGAATATGTCCACATGGATTCAATCAACATTTGTTAAACCTTCCACATGACATCATTTATTAATTAAAAATGTATCCAGCCTACTATGTGTCAGTCACTTTGTTAGACATGAGTATATGAAAAACATAAATTTTATGCTCACGGAGAATATAACCTACAGGAAGATGGAGATGACTGACAGGCATGTTACACGGTAAATATAAAAAGTGATAAAGCATGAGGTGCTCTAAGACTACTTAAGAGGTAGTGAAGACTCTGGAATCAGACAAGGCTTCCTGGAGGAATTGATGTATAAAAGGAGACTTGAAAAAGTCCGAGGAATATGTTCAAGGCAAAACAACACAAAATAAAACATATCCCTAGGTTAAACATAGGTTAACATAGCAAAATGAGTAATTATAACAGATTAAGCTGGGGAGACCTCATGAAGGTCTTGTAATCCATGGTAAGGGTTTTAATCAATAGACACAATAGAGTCACTGAAAGTTTTCATGCAGGAGAGGGTTACATAACTAGGTTTGAGTTTTCAGGAAATTACTCTTGTCACAATGTGTAGAATAGGCTGAAGGAATGTTAGACTAGAGACGGAAAACCAGAGAAAATCTTTACACTATACCAAGAGAAATGGGTCTCATAGAAGTCTTAAAATGTAAACATTAACAAGTGAATCTATAGTCTAACTGAAAACCTATTGCATCTTTCATAACTCTCTAATGTAGGAAAAATCACTGGATTTTAGCTAGCAACTCAACTAGAAATCAAGGAGTATAGTCATTCCTCAGTAGCTATGGGGGATTGGTTCCAGGACCCCCTGTGGATACCAAAATCCACAGATGCTACAGTCCCCATAGAAAATTGCATGTCTGCATATAACCTATGTACACCCTTCCTTGTACTTTAAATCATCTGTAGATTACTTATAATATCTAAAACAATGTAAATTCTTTTTTAAGAATTTAAACAATGTAAGTTGTTATACGGTATTGTTTAGAGAATAATGACAAGAAAGATGGCTGTATTTGTCTATTAAGGGCACAACTATGCATTTTTCCCTAATATTTCAATCTATGGTTAGTTAAATCCATGGATGTGGAGCCCATGAACACAGAGGGCTGCGTGTTTTCTACAAAGCCCACATCTACATTTCTCTCTCCTTCAGATTCTCAATGTCCTGCATATCCTACCTCCCTACTGTCTCCAATATCTATAACTCCCTCTCCCTGAACATGCATGATCCTATTTTAGACCTTCAATATTTCTCACCTGAAAGATATCAATTAGTTCTTACTAGTCGTCTTGTATCCACTTTCACCCCATTGCAATCTATTTTATACAATACTTCCCACAGCAGTCTTCCTCAAATTCAAATGTCCCCATTTTACTCTCTGGCTAAAATACCCTTGAAGTAGTTTCCATGGCCTTAGAATGAGATAAAAGGCTGCACATGAACTGGAGTCTATCTAACCATGCTGATAAACAATTGAACCCCAGGCCAGAGATACATCAGTCCACAATTTGCTGTTCTCCATATGCTCCATGTTGCTCTTGATAACTGTATACCTTCTGCTTAGAATATGGCCTTTCCTTTAGGCTAATTTGCAAAGCTTGACTTGATTCTTCTTCCCAGTGCGCTTCTCCAACTCCTCTGATATCAGTGTTTCCTTTCTTTTTACTCTTAGCTTATTTTGGACTATTTCTTTCCTAGCACTTATGATATTTCACTTCAAATATTTGTTTACATCCCTGCTTATCCCTCCACATTCTGAGCTGATTGTGTGCATATGCTTTTTAAAAAACAAACAAACAAAAAAATATGCCACTTAACACAGATTCAGACAAAGGTAAATACTCACTATCACCGGGTTCATTAAATGAAAGAATTGATTTAAAAAATTGTGAATAGTAACAGAAGTGGACCACACTTACAGATTGTATAAGGAGGAATACACAGATTAAGAATATAGTAAATTTCGAATGAAACAGAAGTTTAATCACAATATTGTAATATAAACATAACTTTGAATTATATAAATTGATGCCTTTTGCACATAAATCTCATATTACACTATTCTGGACTGCATATATAATCATCACTTAGAAGCACTTACTATTGGACAGATCTTATTCTAAGAACATTTCTATATGTTAATTTATGTAGCTCACATAACAACCATGTAAGTAACCATGTAATTATTATTCTCATTTACAGATGAGGAAATTGAGTTTACATGAGGTATAGCACTTTACTGAAGATCATACTGTTAGCAAGTAGTAGAGATGAGATACAAACCCAGGCAACCTAACTCAGAAGTCCACACTCTTTACTATTAAATTATATTGCTGAATCTCTAAATGAGATTTTTTTCAAAGACACTTATGTCTAAATTGTGTATTTTTCAATAAAATTAATCTAACCCTTGCATTTTACTGGTGAAGTCCCTAAGATCTTTATGAATTTTAAAGTTACATCACACATTAAAGTGTTTAAATTGCTTGAGAAGTGGCTATACATAGAGAAAAATGGTCCCTGAAAGCAAGCAAGAGTTTGAATTCTGCTTCTGCCACAGCAGCTATGTGACTTTGCTAAACTGCAGATCTTCCTCCATCTGCAAAACGAAAATGATATTTTGGGAGTTGTTGGAAAGAAAACCTATGAGCATACATGTCTTAAATACATACTTGCCCACAAATGTTAAATTCTCCCCTCTCTACTTTCTTTCTGAGCCTCAGTGACTTTATCTCTAAAATGGGAATTAGAATATGCGTCTTACGTACTTCCAAAGATTAAATGATGTATGCAGAGGCCCCACGTAGAACCTGTCAAGCAGAGAATCCTATAGCTACCCTGTTATTTCTGAGTTAATTATACCCCCAAATTGTAGACAAAGATGCTAAGAAACCAAAACCAAGGATGCAAGAGTCCCATCTAGTGGTGGTTTAAGAAAAATCAAAAGACACTTGGAAATTGCACTGCTTAAATGGATGTCTAGGAAGCATTGGGCAGTTTTACTTTAGTTAATTCATTTCCCACTTTGGTAAAGAATGTAATGAGGCTCTCGTGGAAAAAGAAAGGAAAACCTTAAACTGGATTCCCCTTCATTCTTCTATTGTTCCAATAAAGCACAAAATCTCTTCTGAGTGGATTCACCTATTTCTGATCTCATTAAACCCATCATCTTAATGACCAAACTACTCTGTTCCTAGATTTTTAAAAGGATATGATTCAGCTCCTTAATTAGGTGTAATTTGATAGTGATGTTATAAAATGGATTTAGACTTTTTTAACGTTTTATGACTTAATCTTAACCAATCTCTTGCAAGAATAACCCATCAAATCATAAATCTATTGTGGTTCACATCAAATGAAACCAGTTATGACCTAGAGATTCTGCATTAAGGTAAAGGTGGATCTAAATATGGACAAAGATGGCAGACCAGGGGTATCACTCTGGGATCCCTGTACCTGTGCCCTTCTATAGAAGAGGTTCGACCTGATGTGACTATAAGAACCACTATTATATTCCAATTTCATGAGTTTAAAATAACATATTCATAATAATGAAAAGCAGACAATAAAATAACAGAAGACCATCAAAAACTCTATCCTATATAAACCCCCCATTGTTATCAAATTATTTTTCTATTTCACTCTTGTAAGTTTCATTGCCATAAAATGCAGGGTGACTGGTCCTATGTTAATAGCTTTAATGATTTATTATAACTCCTTGGGGTGATTTAACTGAGGCGATACATTATTTTTGATAAATAATACATCATTAGAGAATTTTTATTACAAAAATTCACCCAACTGGAAATTATTCTTTTGAAATACAAAACCCTATTTGAAAACAAAGGATAGCTTTTATTATTTATTTGGGAGTTATGAAACAAACAATAAAAATGCACTCAAAATTTTGCTATAGTGAAAGTAAATATTTTACTATCTAGTGATAACCTAAGCCTTACAAAAAGTGGAATAATCAGAGTAGAATAGTTTATATTTTCCACATTTCTTAAAACTTAAATGAAGAAAATAAGCATTACGTTTACTAAAAATAATCAAATCCAAAGAAAACAAGAGCAAAAAAAACTATTCTCTTGAAACCCTTGCAACCTGCTTCATATATTAAACGAAGTTATAAAGCTATCACAGATGAGTTCCAAGAAAGAGTACAATATGGAGAAATGAGTTTACTTAATGCAATCAAAAGCAGTAAATTCTTCACCTCAGATTACGGGGACATGGGCATTTTGAGCAAAATTAACCTAGACATGAGTTAACTAGGTTAATTTCCCTTAAAATTGTAGAATATGACACCTGGGCAAGACTGAACTTGGAAAGGCCACTTTATAGGATTAGTTGCTGTAGTATCATCTGATAGTAACAATTTCTACTGCAGGGAAAAGACTCTGAAATCCTTAAATAAGCGGCTGCTGACAGATAACAATTAATTAGGAGAATTCAAATCTGAAAGTTCACCTCATGTTCTGATGGAGATTTAGTAATCCTGATTCTCAAACAGAAATATAAAGAAGTCACCAAGGGTATTACTGACTTAGTGACTTCAGGCCCCCTCGCCCTCCCCCAAAAAAAGATAAAGTAGTTTGATGTCATAATTATGTAATAGAAAAAGTGAAAGCATTAGAGTCAGGGAGACCTAAGGTCAAATTTTCTCTTTGATACTGACCTGCTCTTTGATAACAGAGTAGGATTTTAACACCTGTGGGTCTCAATGTTTTTGTCTGAAAAATGGGGATAATGTCACTTTCCTAACTGGGGAATTTTTTTCAGAATTAAATAATGAGTTAATCTGAAATGTCTAACAGAGTATATGGTATATACAGGGTATTCAATAAATGCTACTTTTATTTTTTTCATCATTATTACTATATAAATTTTGGTGTAGGAAGTAGGAGTGGGTTTCCTGCTGTCATGACTTAAATGGTCATATCTGCATTAAACTGGTATCTGCATGTCCTGGTCAAAATCTAAAAATTAAAAAGAAATCATCAAAAAAGTAGCGAATACTTTTAATTCTCCTCTATTTCCTTACTATGAGGAGATAATAATTCATGTTATCAATCAAGTCAGGCCACCTATATTCCTGAAACGACTTCTCAAGCTGCCTCTAGACTAGAATAATCAAGGCTCTCTAATTTTCCTTGTCATGGCTTATTAATGTATTTTGCTTCAGTCACTTTCCTAAATGGCAGTGAGCTAACTGGAATGAGACTCTGACAACAGCAGGGAGGAGGGCTGCTGGTGGGCTGGCAGCTTGCATCTGATTATCAAGTGCTGTCTTGTGCCAAAGTCAATTCTGGGATGCCAGGTGTGCCTCCTGTTAGCACTCCCAGCCCATGACTTATGGAAGACGGATTTGGAATGAGTTTCTGCCCTGTACAGGCTATGTGCTCATTGATTTTCTATCCTGCTACCACCCAGGCATTCTACTCCTGCTGCCACCTTCTCACTTACTTTTCCAATTAAAAACATCTATATCTCCGTCTAAGACTGCCTCAACTCTTTAGTTTGGACAAGCTGAAACTGTACTCAACTCATGTGACTTTCTGATTGTCTCTCTCTTGGCATTAGTTTGTTTTGATCAGTTCTTACAGAATGTCCTTTCCTTTCTCTGCATGCCCTGATCCATGGGCTGCAAATTCAAATGTCCACAGGGACTGGGCAGGAAAAATAAACTGGTAATGTGGGCAACAGTGTGAAAAGGGCTGCAGTAAGCTAGAGAGCACATGTCTAAACATGGCTGCTGCTATTCAGTCCCAGTTGAAGGTTGCCAATGCAAGCATATGAGTCCCTGCTTTACCAAGTCTTCTGATTTTTCATTGCCTATTTTTTAATCAATGAAAAAATATTAGCATATATACATATGCAAATTCACACATGGATTTTTGTGTATATAATCTATATCTACTTATCTATCTAGCTAGACAGTTTTCATGTCTCAGATAACTCTATCGTACTCAGTAGATAGTCAAATATAAAAAATGCAAGAAGTAGTTTTGTATACAAATATGGAAAGTAGTTGAAACTTTGTAGTTCTGAAGATTAAGAGCCCAGGATAAAGAAATTTTAATTCAAGAAAAACATACACACACACTTATACACACTCACACAATACTTGAATCCATAGTATATTCTACAGTGTCCTTGGTTCTCAGAAAATATCCAAACTTTCTGTTTATTGAATAAAAAAAAAACAAAATCAAAGATATATGTTGACTTTAAACTTAAGATACCTGTTAACACATATTGTTCCATGGAACCTCTTAGGATCCCTATGGGGTAGATAGCATATACTTACATCAATTTGCAGTAGAGAAAATCTAGAATTTAGAGAGGTAATATAACTTACTCAAGCTAAATGTGAGGTCAGAAACTGACATAAGCTTCCTTTATTCCTGGTGCAATATTCTTTCAACCAGGTAGTAAGTGCTTGATAGGGCTATTTGTCTTATTATTAAAAGATTAACTCTATATTGCTTACTTCAGATTATGACTCTCTTTATGGTACAATAATATCATTATTAAGGGACTTTCTGCCCACAAGATGGTTTCCCAAAAATTGTAAAGAAATGTTCTTTTTCTTCTACCAGTTTTTCTGATCACATACAATATATAGCTGTGTTCCATATAACGAGGATATGAACCCATTTCCTTATAGATTTCAAGGACTATGTGAAGGAGCATGGCTTTCACTCACCACTTGCACTGAAAACAAGTATTTCTAGCTTTGAATAACTAATTGGGAGGAAAAAGGAATGCTCCAGAGTAGAATTAAATGTTAAGAGTCGAGAATTAGACAATGGTGGGGGAAATAGAATGAAGGGAAGGTAAAAATAAGAGATGGGAAATAAAAGAGTAACAGTATCAATAAAGGTATGAAGGAGGCAGATATATTGATAACATAAGATGATAATTTAGTAATTATACATTTAATATTTCATTTTATAATGTATACTATATGTACAATAAAGTGAATTATCAAAACAGAAAGTGATTTTGGGAACTCCCAGAAGTTACAGTTAGTGTCAGAGTGACAGCAGCTTTGTGCGCTGTGTTTCCCATAAACTTCACAGTCGGCGAATCTATTGCAATGAGTAAATTTAATTTATTTTCTGTCCGATATCTATTAACATTTCTTTTTGATACAGCACTCTGATTTCCTATGGATAACTACCTAATGTACACTTTTCATTTATACGGATTTGCTCTTGCTGACTTAACTCCTGTTGAATTGATGTATGTAGATGTTTACTTACTTATCATCTATGTATGAATGTATAAGCCAATTTATATTTATTTTTCTATATATCTGTCTGTATCTACTACCTCTGTACAGGACTTTCTAAAATCAGTTTCCACCTACTTATTGTCTCACACCTATATAAAATTTTTAAGCACTGTAGTTTTATATGACAAAATCTGGCAATGGATAATCTCTTTTCATCTCTTTTTCTTTTATTATTTTTTCTTTTTTGCATCACAACTGTGTTATTTCACATAAACAGTTATATTAAACAGAGTCATATTGATACGTCATAAAAATTGTATATGGAAATATGTCTTTATATATTCACATATTCATATATTCAAATATATACTTCACAGTTTTACAGATTCATTATTTGCACTATTCTAATACAGTTTCTGTTCACTACTGTCTTCCCCTTTAAATAATCCAACTCAGAAAACTATACTATAATCTATAGTGGATTATAGTGGAAATGGAAACTGCATCCCACTATTTATAGATAGTATAAGTAATACTAACAGATTGTATAAGTATTGGAATGGATTTTTTTTCTTATCCAGCATGCATCAATCTATGCGATTAACAAATATTTATTAGGTACCTATTATATGCCAGACATTCTTCTAGGCTTATGAGTTTTAAAAAAAATGAGATAAAAATACCTGCCTCCTGAAATTTAAAATAGAGTGGGAAAAACAGAAATTAAACAGAATATATATCTTTATATCATGTTGGAAGATGATCTATACAATGGAGTACAAAAATAGAGTAGGGCCAGGGGAGCAGAAGAGTCAGAAATGGTGAGACAGTCTGCAATTTTAAGTCAGGCTGGAAAATAGGTCTCTTTGAGAAGATGATAATTGAGAAAAGCACCGAGGAGGTGAAGGAGTGAGCCACACAGATACCTGGGAAAAGAGAGGTGCAGGCACAAGGAAACAAAGCTGATAGGTGAATGTCTGGCATGATCATGGAATCAAAGAAAACCAGTGTGGATGGTAGAGAGAGAGTGAGGGATAGGAAGGGTAGCAGAAGTTCAACTTGGAGGGGAAGGGAGTTCATGTCACCTAAGGGCTTATTGATTTCTGAAGGGTCTTTGGCTTTTACCTTGAGTATATTGGAGAGCCAATAAAGTTTGGAGCACAGGTATGACATTGATCTGACCTACATTTTGAAAGGATCCTTCTGACCGCTAATGTTGGGCATAGAGTTCCATAAAGGTGGAAGCAAAAGTCGATTAAGAGTCTAGTGTAGTACTGTGGACTGATTGACTGTGATACCCCCAAATTCATATGTTAAAGTTTTAACTCCTCATGTGGCTATTTCTAGAGATGGATCCTTTAGGAAGGTAATTGAGGTTAAATATGGTCATAAATTTATAGAAGAATTTGTCATAGTGGTGGAGTCCTGATCAAAATGGGATTAGTGTGGTTACATGAAGGGATGCCAGACAGCTCACTCACTCTCTTCCTGCACATAGACTAAAGAAAAGCCATATGAGAACATTGAGAGATGGTGACCATCCATAAGCTGAAAAGATAGCCCTCACCAGAAACCAATCTTGCTGAACCTTGATCATCGACTTCCAGTCTCCAGGACTAAGAGAAGACAAAGTTTCTGTTTTTTAAGCCACCCTATCTATGATGTTTGTTAATAGCAGTCTGAGCAGGCTAAGACAGACATGCAATAATCCAAAGGAGATATGATAGTGGTTCAGTCTAGGGTATGAGCAAGGCTACAAGTAAAGCAGATTTTTAGGGGAGGAAGATTGAAAGTTTTGTGCAGATTGAGTTTGTCTATTGGACATACAAATGAAGACATAAGGAAGACAATTGGATGTATGTATTTGGAGTTAAGGGAGGAGCTCTGTACCAAAGTTCTAAGTTTGGTAATTATCACACATAAATAGTAGAAAGTCACAATAAAGGCTGAGATCACCAAAGTAGAGAGTATAGACAGAAAAAAATAGTGGCTAAATTTTGAGCCCTGATCAACTCCAATATTTAGGGGCTCTGGGCAAAGGTAGGGACCAGTAAAGGACACTAAGAAGGCATGAAAAGTAGGGGGTGAATCTAGGGAGTGTGGTTGTCCTAGAAACAGAATAAAGAAATTAAATTATCTCCAAGACATTATATTTCTCATGTAGTGGAAGGAATATACTCTGTCAAAGGCAACTGTTATGTCAAGTAAGTTGGCCTGAGATTTGGCCACTATAGTGACCAAATTCAGCAGTGTGGCAGACCTTGCCAGGATGATGTTAGAGTAGTAGAGGCAAAAGCTTGATTAGGTAGATTTGAGAGCTCATGGAAGGGGAAACTTTGAGGACAGTAAAAACAGTAAATTACTTCAAGTAAATCAGCTTAAAAGGAAGACAAAGAAATGAGGTGTTAGCTAGGGCATTAGAAGAGTCAAGGGAATTTGAACATTGGGTAATTAATGCCATATTTGTCTTTCTTCTAGAGATGATCAAGTAAAAAAATCAAAGACACCGATGACATTAGGAAGAGAGAGGTGCATTCCTGGAATAATGCTATCAAGCAGGAGAGAAGGAATGCATTCTGGTGCACAGGTGGAAGGGTTGGCAATATGCAGAAACATGATTAGGCAGAGTATGTAGGCGTAGGAACTTGGATACATGAGGCTGTGGGTTTTGAAGGAGGTTCTCTTCTAGTTGCTTCAATTTTTCTCAGTAAAGTACAAATCAAGGTCATCATCAAAGAAAATATATACAAATAGCAGAGTGAGGGTGTGTGATAATCCTTCTAATGACAACCTCTTATTCTCCTTTCCATTGGAGGAATATTCCTCTTTCATCTTCAGGGTGAATTTGACAATTCTCACTGGCTCAAGGAGTGACCTGTGACCCAAGCCTTCCTAATAAGTGTGTAACTGGCCATGATGATTGTATCAGGGAAGAGCATGTGACCTATGTCTAACCAACAAGACCCAAGAATAGGACTTTGGGATGGGAGACGTATCTGAGATGGTATTTCTTGTATATACTTAGACAAACTTGTGACTAATAAGAATAAAATTAACAGAGAGGTATAAGACAACTTTACATGGATTTTATTCCACTACAATTGAAAGAGTCTTTACTAAAACTGAACCCACACTAGCATAATTTGCTTAAATAACAGAATGACAAAGATTCTGAAATTCCCTTCAACCAAAACCAAACACTAATGATACGATGTCAAAGAAGCTGGATTCCTGCCCAGATCTGTTTTTCCCAGAAGTTTATAGAGGTCCATAGTTTCTGAAACAGGCCATTTTGCAAAATGATTACTGTTATTCACACTAAAACAAGATCAGACCATCCTTTAAACAAGTTTTTGACATGAAGTAGAGAATTAGCATCAGATAATAAACAGTAATAATAATAGCAAATACTTACATAGCATTTACTATACGCCCAGTATTCCATTAAGTGTTCCATATATGAATAAATGTGAGTGTGTACACACAAGTATATGTTTTAATTCCCTAAACTACCTTATAAGAAAGTTATTGTTACTAACCCAGTTTCACAAAGAGATGAAACTAAGGTACAGAGGGGTTAAGAAACTTGCCAGATGCAACATAGTTTGGTAGTAAAAAGGCCAGGTTTTGAACCAAGATACTCTGGCTGCTTGGCTGCCAAGTATGTGCTCTTAATCATCTTATGGCCTTCATAACAACTTATTTTTATTGTAGCAGAAACCACTGGCTATCAGTCTGACAGATGGTCAACCCATGATAGTAGAAAACTGAATTTATTTAAGATAGCAATTTCTCAGATTCTCCAGTTGTAAGACCACACTAGGCTAATGACACATAGAAATTATTAACAGGGACACCTGGAAAGCTCACTTTATGGCAAACTGAGAGCAGAAGAAGTCTTTTACCCTTCCTCATTTTATTCTTCCTCTTTCCTGTAATATGAGTATAATGACTTCCTGTTTCCTGTAATATGAGTATAATAATAATCAACAGCCATTTTAACCCACGAATTAAGCATAACCATAAATTAAGGATATCAAAACAGAAAAATAGACACTGAATGCCTGATGCCCATGGTGCTGCCATACTAGCCTTGGACCAACTACTTGTGGACTTCTTCCACATGGGAAAAGAAAAGTATTATGCATTCAAACCACTATATTTGGGTTTTCTGGCATAAAACGTCAAAATGAATCAGGGCTATCTGTAGAACTAAGGAGAAAAATGATTAATCCAAACTCCTTTTGGAGTTTTTATTACTCTAAAATTTAAATAAGACAAGTAGCTAATGTCTTTGAATGTACCTTGAATTTTGTATGAAGCAAAATGCATTTGAACTCTGTACTCACCAAAAACCTACAGCCTAACCGCCATTTGTTATTTTTATTTTATTTTATTTTATTTTATTTCTTTTATTTATTTATTTATTTATTTATTTATTTATTTATTTATTTATTCTGAGACGGAGTCTCACTCTGTCGCCCAGGCTGGAGTGCAGTGGCACGATCTGAGCTCCCAGCAAGCTCCACCTCCCAGGTTCATGCCATTCTCCTGCCTCAGCTTCCCGAGTAGCTGGGACTACAGGTGCCCGCCACCACGCCCAGCTAAATTTTTATGTTTTTAGTAGAGACAGAGTTTCACCGTGTTAGCCAGAATGGTCTCGAAATCCTGATCTCATGATCTGCCTGTCTCAGCCTCCCAAAGTGCTGGGATTACAGGTGTGAGCCACCAAGCCCGGCCTGATTTTAGTATTTAATAGAAAAAAACAAACAAACAAACAAAAAAACAAACACCCGACTGTTATTTCCTGAATATAACATTAAGAAAAAATACAAGTTCATAATTTATATAAACTTATCCAAAACTTAATAAGTGATTTTGCTTCAAATATAGAGATAATATTTGGCAAATTCATCACAATTATATTTTTTATGTAAAGTTCTTTAAAAAGTTCAGAAGCCATAACTTCACAAAGTAAGCTATATGTATGTATAACGAAATGAGGTTTGTATACCATTAATGCACTGTCTAGTCTCAGGAACCCCGAAAGCAGAACACCTAAGGTATAAGTTTTCCTGAGTGCTTTCTTACATTGTCCACAGAGAGCAAATATGTCACCATGAAGGGAGTTGGGCTTACTTTTTGTTCAAGGATGTAAATAGGTGCTTAGTAAGTATCTGTTGCTATTGAATGAATTGGATAAACAGAGAAAGTCAAAGGAGGCTTTTACTGTTGCAAAATACAAGAGTATCTTTGAAAGAAATCAGGCTGGCTCCAAATATCCATGAGATAAATGAAATATGCCAGAAAACAAATAGCTAAAACTCAATATAATGGATCAAAGTCTCTAATATCAAGGCATACACATTCTAATTTTAACTTCTCTGCCTACTGTCTTATTTGCTCCATTTTATTTTTCTATTCAGAGCATGAAGGCCATAAAGACCTCAGAGGTTGAAAAATTTGACATCTGTCTTGTAGAGCATATTAATTTTTTAAAAAATCATTAAAATTAATTTAAAAATTATAGAGTAGTATTTTATTAAAACTTGTGTGGATTACTCACTATATAAAGCTTTGGATTTAGGAGGAGTGCAGAAGATTTAATTATCTCTCATTAGGGAGAGGGTTTACAAACCTGTCAATTTAAAGTGAGAAATTTAAAGAAGGTAGAAACTTTCCTTAAGTAACTGCTATGCAATAATCCAATGATGATGCTCACCCTCAAAAAAAAAAAAAAAAAAAAAAAAAAAAAAACTCAGAAAACAGCAAAGGATGAAATAAAGGTATGGAATAATGAAATGAAGGTATAGAATAAGGTATAGAATAAGGCTGGACAGCTTTCAAGCCTCATTCCAGGCAAGTGTTACCATTTTTGTTTATCTTTGACTTGCCCCCTCCAATATACACATGCATACACATACACTCAGACAGAATATTTAGTACTAGCTTTACACAGAACAACTTGTAGAATACTTTTACCACCTGACAACCTCAACTTACATAAAGTATGATTTTTGAATCCTTAAAGTGATATTGTAAAGAACTCATATAAAATTTGCACATTCAAATAGTCCGGATTTTTTATTTTATGTATATTTATCATCATTCTTTAAAAACATTTGTATATTTGTTATAGCTAAACCTGGCAGCCTTGACACTAAACACCTTCTGCTAGTTGTAAGTTAAATATCTATTCATCTATTTATATCACCTCTGTACTAGGATTGGTAGAGTCTCCTGTTGGCTCCCTTTGAAATATACACCTATTTGACTTATACTAGGAAATTTCTGTCTTTATCTCAATGCAGTATTTAATTTTCCTCATAACCTTTATTAAACAAGTAATTCATTATTTTATTAGAGATTTGTCATATAGTCACAAATTAATTTAAGTCTTTCTAAAATGTCACTTCTGTCCCATTTATTTCCTCTCTGTTTTTTATTACTATATAACTATTCCCTGAAATTATTTTTCTGTATTATTTGTGCTCTGAAAATCATGCAATCTTGTTTTTTTAAGTCATTTGCATAAAACATTTCTTTTCACGTTTGGCCATACCTATGCTTTTGGTTTTGGTGCAATAACTTGCAAAGTTTTTAGTAGATATTTGAGAAGATTCTTCTTATTCCTGGGATACTCTTGGAATAGAAATTCAGTGCTATATTTTAATCTCATGACTTTTTAAAAATTTTTTACAGAGGAGAGATTCATATGACATGCAATTAAATTATAAAATTCAATGCCATTTATGCATTCACAATGTTCCACAACCAATATCTTTCTCTAGTTTCAAACCATTTTTTTTTTTATTATCCCAGAAGGATACTCTGTGTCTATTAAGTAATCACTCCACTTATTCCACTCCTATCCACTGGCAACCACTGAACCATTTCTGTCTGTATGGAGTTTTCCATCTGGATATTTCATACAAAAGAATCATATAATATATGACCATTTTTGTCTGACTTCTTTCACTAATCATAGAATTTCTAAGGTTCATCCACATTGTAGCACATATCAGCACTTGATTCTCATTATGGATAAATCATACCTATTGTAAGTATATACTATATTTCGTACATTCATCTGTTAATGAAAATTTGGATTGTGTTCACCTTTTGACTATTGAGAATAATGCTGCTGTAAACATCCATGTACATGTTTCTGTGTGAACATATATTTTTATTACTCTTGAATCTATATAGAGAGGTAGAATTGCAGGGTCATACAGTAATTCTTTAACTTTGTAAAGAGCCACCAAACTTGCTCACAGTGGATGTAACATTTTAAATTATCACCAGCAATATACAAGAATTCCTATTTTTCTACATCCTTGACAATGATTACTACATATTTTTTAAATAACTATATAGCCAACCTAGTGTTTAGGAAAGGTATCACCCTGTGGTTTTTATTTGTAATTCCTTAATGACCAGTATTATTGTACATCATTTCATGTGCTTGTTTGCCAGTTGTATACTTCCTTTGGTGAAAAGTCTTTTCAAGTCTTTGCCCAGTTTTTAGATTTAATTGTTTATATTTTTGTTTATGAGGTAATTATGCCTTCCAGATATTAAACCCTAATCAGATACAAGATTTGCAAATAGATTTTCATATTTTGTAAGCTGTCTTTTCACATACTCAATAATGTTAATGTTCTTTGATACACAAAAGATTTTCATGATAAAAAACATTTATTTATTTATTGCTGTTTGTGCTTTTGATGTTAAATCTAAGAATTCTTTCATTGCTAAATACAAGGTCATAAAGATTTATCCTTATCTTTTTTTCTAATAGTTTTATATTTTAGGTGCTATGTTGAGATGCCATATATTTCTGATCTATTTGAGTTAATTGTTGTTTCTTAAGTGAGGTAGGGGGTCCAACTTCATTCTTTTGAATGTGGCAGTTATCCAGCTATAACAGTACCATTTGATAAAGAGATTATTCTGTCCCCATTGAATAATTTTAACAACCCTGTTGAAAATCAATTGGTAGGTAGCGTGATTCCTCCAGCTTTTTTCTTCTTGTTTAGGATTTACCTGGCTATTCAGGCTCTTTTTTGGTTCAACATGAATTCAACTTTTATTCCCAGCTATCCATGTTCATGGATAGGAAGAATCAGTATCAGTAAAATAGCTGTATTAGTCCATTTTCACACTGTTGATAAAGATATACCTGAGACTGGGAAATCTACAAAATAAAGAGGTTTAATGAACTTACAGTTCCACATGTTTGGAAAGGCCTCACCTTCACGGTGGAAGGCACGGAGGAGCAAGTCACATCTTACATGGATAACAGTAGGCAAAGAGGGAACTTATGCAGGGAAACACCCCCTTATAAAACTGTCAGATCTCATGGGACTTATTCACTATCATGCGAATAGCACGAGAAAGATCCACCCCCATAATTCAATCACCTCACACTGATTTCCTCTCATGACACATGGGATTTGTGGGAGTTACAATTCAAGATGAAATTTGAAAGGGGACACAGACAAACCATATCAATGACCATACTACCCAAAGCAATCTTGGGCAATTTTCAATGGGAATATGTTCCTGATTTGGCTCTCAGCTTGACTGTTGTTGGTGTATAGAAATGTTAGTGATTTTTGCACATTAATTTTGTATCCTGAGAATTT
Source organism: Mandrillus leucophaeus (assembly GCF_000951045.1). Classification (NCBI taxonomy): domain Eukaryota; kingdom Metazoa; phylum Chordata; class Mammalia; order Primates; family Cercopithecidae; genus Mandrillus; species Mandrillus leucophaeus. The sequence goes on along the minus strand of NW_012101511.1, from coordinate 345,932 downwards.
GCTGAAGTTGTTTATTAGCTTAAGGAGCTTTTGAGCTGAGGCTATGAGGTTTTTCAGATATAGGATGATGTCAACTGCAAACAGGCTTCATACTTACAACGACTTGATCTTTGACAAACCTGACAAAAAAAAGCACTGGGAAAAGGATCCCCATTAAACAAATTGTGCTAGGGTAAAGGCTAGCCATATGCAGAGGATTGAAACTGTATCCCTTTCTTATACCACACACAAAAATGAACTCAAGATGGATCAAAGACTTAAATTGAAAACCCAAAACTATAAAATGCCTGGAAGACAATCTAGGCAATACCATTCTGGACATAAGAACAGGCAAAGAGTTCGTGATGAAGACAATAAAAGCAATTGCAACAAAAGTAAAAATTGACAAATGGAATCCAGTTAAACTAAAGAGCATCTTCACAGTAAAGAAAACTATCAATGGAGTGAAAAGAAAACTTACAGAAGGGGAGAAAATTTTTGCAAACTATGCATCTGAAAATGGTCTAACATCTAACATCTGTAAGGAACTTAAACAAATTTACAAGGAAGAAAAAAACAATGAAAGTGGACAAAAAACATGAACAGACCACTTTTTGAAGGAAGGCAAACATGTAGCCAACAATCATATGAAAAAAACTCAACATCATTGATGATTAGAGAAATGAAAATCAAAATCACAATGAGATACCATCTGATACCAGTCAAAATGGCTACTATTAAAAAGAAAAAAAAAAAAGATGCTGGCAAGATATGGAGAAAAAGGAAAGTTTATGCACTGTTGGTGTGAGTGTAAATTAGTTCAACCATTGTGGAAGACAGTGTGGTGATTCCTTAAAGTCCTAAAAACAGAAATACCATTTGACCTAGTAAGCTCATTACTGGGTATATACTCAAAGGAATATAAATTATTCTATTGTAAAGACACATGCCTGTATATGTTCATTGCAGCACTAGTAATAATAACAAAGACATAGAATCAATTTAAACGCCCACCAACGGTAGACTAAAAAAATGTGGTAAATATACACCATGGAATACTACACAACTACAAAAAAGAATGAGATCATGTCCTTTGCAGGAACATGGGTGGATAAGGAGGTCATTATTCTTAGAAAATTAATGCAAGAATAGAATACCAAACACTGCATGGTCTCACTTACAAGTGGGAGCTACATGATGTGGTCACATGGACACATAGGGAGGAATAACACACACTGGGGCCTTTCCAAGGGTAGAGGGTGGAAGGAGGGAGAGGAACAGGAAAAAATAACTAATAGGTACTAGGCTTAATGCCTGGGTAATGAAATAATCTGCACAACAAACCCCCATGACACAAGTGTACCTATATAACACATCTGCACTGTCCCCCTGAACTTAAATTAAAGTTACATTAAAAACTAAGAAAATCAATTGTCCGTATGTTTGGGTTTGTTTCTGGGCTCTCAATTCTATTCTATTGATCTATGTGTCTGTTCTTACACCAGCACCAGGCTGTTTTGATTACTGCAGCTTTGTAGTAGGTGCCAAATTGGAAAATGTGAGTATACCAGTTTTGTTTTAAATCTTCAATATTGTTTTGTTTTCTTCAGGCTCCTTTTGATTCCATATAAACTTGAGAACCAGTTTTTGAATTTCTGAAAAAAAAAAAGCCACTGAACTTTCTACAAGTATTGAATTGAATCTGTAGATCTTTTTTGAGATTATTGCCATTTTAACAGTATTAAATCATCCAATCCCTGAATATAGAATGTCTTTCTATTTAATTACATCTTTTACATTTTCTTTCAGCAATGATTTGTAGTTTTCAGTGGATAAGTCTTTCATCTTTTTGGTTAAATTTAGTTTTAGGAATTTTATTCTTTGAGATATTATTATAAATTATATTTTCTTAAATTTCTTTTGAATTTTTCACTTCTGATGTAAAGAATCAAACTGATTATTGTGCATTGATCTCGCATTGTTAAAACATTGCGAGATCAACATTGTTAAAATTGTTTTTAAGCAAAAAAGTGATTTTTATTTTGGTTTCTTTTGGCATATATATAGTACAGGAATACAATTTCAAGGAATAATTACGTAGTAATGAAAAACATAAGGAAATTAATAGGAGATAAGTGATATTTCAGAAATGTCACTTCTCTAAATTAATTTGTGACTATGTGACAAATTCCTCATAAAATAGGAGTTTTGTGTTTTTTTTGGCATTTGTTATCCCCTTTGAAATATTACATTAATGGGGTATAGTATATTGATTGCCTTTCTTATGTTGACCCATCCTTGTTTATCTAAGTTCCACAGGTCTTGGTGTATAATCTTTTCATGTGTGGTTGGATTTACATTGCTTGTGTTTTGTTAAGGATTTTTGCATCTCTATTCATAACAGATATTAACATATAGTTTTCTTGAGGTATCTTTGTCTGACTTTGGTATGGTGGTAATTCTGACCACACAGAATGTGTTGGGAAGTGTTATTTAATCTTCAATTATTTGGAGGAGTTTGGAGATGATTGGTGTTAATTCTTTTAAAAGTATTTGGTAGAATTAAACAAATATTAGCCCTCTGGTGCTCGACTTGTTGTTGTTGGAAGGTTTTTGCTTACTTGTGGAAATTATTCACTTATAATAGGTCTGTTGAGTTTTCCTATTTTTTTTTTTTTTTTTTGGTCAGGATTGTTAATTTGTGTTTTTCTAGGAATGTGTTCATTATTAGGAATGCATTTTTCTAGGAATGTGTCCAGGTTATTGTGATGGCTGATACTGAGTTTCAACTTGACTGGATTGAAGGATGCACAGTATTGATCCTGGGTGTGTCTGTGAGGGTGCTGCCAAAGGAGACTAACATTTGAGGCAGTGGGCTGGGAAAGGCAGACCCACCATTAATCTGGGTAGGTAAGATCTAATCAGCTGCCAGCATGGCCAGATTAAAAAGCAGGCAGAAAAACGTGAAAAAGTTACCCTGGTATAGCCTCCCAGCCTAAATATTTTGCCCATGCTGAATGCTGTCTGCCCTCAAACTTTGCACTCCAAGTTCTTCAGCTTTGGGTCTCAGACTGGCTTCATTGCTCCTCAGCTTGCAGACAGCCTATTGTGTGACCTTGTGATCATGTGAGTTAATACTACTAATGAATATATATATACACACATATATATATTCATATATGTGTGTGTGTGTGTGTGTGTGTGTGTGTATATATCCTATTAGTTCTGTCTCTCTAGAGAACCCTGACTAATACAGACTTTTGTGTCGGAAGTGTTTATAGAGGAATAAAATATTAAGGATGGAGTTCTTTCAATCGTTTTGGGATTTCTGAAGTTGACTGTTGTTAATATAATTAGACCCCAAAATGCTAAGAACTGTACTTCTAATAGTATGGAGAACACCGATGATCCTTGGTATGAACTGTTTAGAGAGTTATGCCAAATAAATGCATTTGACACTCCTGATTCATGGCTAGAGAGAGGAAAGGAGTTCAGGGACTCTATACATAATAACTTCGACTGAATGTGGAGAACCAAGAAACATAAAGAAGTTGGTTGGTTGCTCCTAAGTTGACTGGAAAAAGTGATGAAAAACAAATGATGAACTCAGGGATTCTAATTCTGGGCTTCAGAAGCAGATACCGAGCCTCAAATCCGCTAAGATTGCCCTGAGTGAGAGTCTTATCTCCTGTAGACAAAGAGCTGAAATAGTGAAAAATCAGACACAAGCTCTTATCATGCAAGTGGCTGACCTGCAACAAGAGGTGCATGTACAGCCTCGCCAGGTTTCTACTGTGAGGGCATTGATCAGAAAAGAATGGGACACTGCAACTTGGAATGGAGATGTGTGGGAGGACGCTGATGAAGCTGGAAACACTGAGCTTGTAAACTCTGATGAATAGGATAATGGTGGAAGAAACATAGAGTTGGATCAGGCTGAATTTGTCGATTTGGGCACACTAAGTAAAGATTCTGCATTTAATGTTGCAGCTCAGGCAGTTAAAAAAGGTTCTAAAAGTTTATTTGATTGTTTAGGTGAAATATGAGTTAAAAGATGGCCCACTGTGAGTGAGCTGGAAATGCGTGATCTCCCTTGGTTTAATGCAGAGGAAGGGATCCAAAGGCTTAGGGATTGGGATGGTGGAGTGGATTAGTCACTTTAGACCTACTCATCCCAGCTGGGAGGGCCTAGAAGATATACCCTCAGTGCTTTGCAAAATAGATTTGTGAGGGCAGCACCTCCATCTTTGAAGAGCCCTGTAATTGCTCTTCTCTCTATGTCAGATCTAACAGTGACAATTGTAGTCACTCAACTACAAAATTTAAATATAATGGGAATAATTGGATCCCAAGTTCGCAGGGGCCAAGTAGTGGCACTCAACCCTCAAAGGAAAAGTGAGTGGAGCTACCGTAATGGACAGCAGAGGCACAACAGCAATCAGAATAGTCTGAATTGTATAGAGCTCTGGCATTGGCTAACTAATCACGATGTTTCTACAAGTGAAATTTACAGAAAGCCTACTGCATTCCGATCTGGTTTATATTCCTATTTAGTTTATATAAGCAGAAAACTTTCGAGTTGAATGGACAGAAGACTAATTTCAGAATTATAAAAACAGAATCATGGCCCCTAAATCAGTTTCCAGACTTGAGCCAGTTTCCTGAGCCAGAACCCCTTGAATGAAGGGGGGTCCCTTTGAGAAAGGACCCCACCACACTACCAACAATTCATGCCATTAATCTTTCTCCCATCCTTCCCCAAGGAGACCTCTGACCTTTTATCAGGGAGCTGTGCATTGGAGAAAGGCAAATAATCAGACATTTCAGGGACTACTGGACATTGGCTCTGAGCTGACGTTGATTCCAGTGGATCCAAACCATCATGTGGTCCTCCAGTTAAAGTAGCGGCTTATGGAGGTCAGGGAATTAATGGAGTTTTAACTGAGGTCTGACATACAGTGGGTCCAGTCGGGCCCTGGACTCATCCTGTGGTCATTTTCCCACTGCCAGAATGTATAATTGGCACAGACATACTTTGCAGCTGGCAGAACCCACACATTGGCTCCCTTACGGGTAGGGTGAACACTATTATGGTGGAAAAGGCCTAATGTAAGCCTTTAGAGCTGCCTCTACCTAGAAAAATAGTAAATAAAAAACAATATCGCATCCCTGGAGGAACTGCAGAGATTAGTGCCACCATCAAGGACTTGAAAAAAGCAGGGGTGGTGACTCTCACCACATCCCCATTCAATTCTTCTATTTGACCTGTGCAAAAGACAGATGGATCTTGGAGAATGACAGTGGATTATTATAAGCTTAACCAAGTGATGACTCCAATTGCAGCTGCTGTACCAGATGCGGTTTCATTGCTTGAACAAATTAACACATTTCATGGTACCTGGTATGCAGCCATTGACTCAGCAAATGCCTTTTTCTCCCGTCCTGACCATAAGGCCCTCCCGAAGCAATTTGCCTTCAGCTGGCAAGGCCAGCAACACTCCTTTACTTTCCTACGTTGGGTATATCAACTCTCTGGCTATGTGTCATAATCTTATTCAGAGAGAAACTAGTCACTTTGGCTTCCACAAGATATCATACTGGTCCATTATATTGATTACACTATGCTAACTGCAACCAGCAAGCAAGAAGTAACAAACACACTGAACTTATTGGTGAGATGCATGTGTGCCAGAGGATGAAAAATAAATCTGACTAAAATTCAGGGCACTTCTACCTCAGTAAAATTTCTAGGAGTCCAGTATTTCGAGATATTCCTTCTAAGGTGAAGGAAAAGTTGCTGCATTTGGCCCCTCTTACAACCAAGAAAGAGGCACAATTCTCAGTGGATCTATTTAGATTTTGGAGACAACACATTCCTCATTTTGGTGTGTCACTCCATCCCATTTATTGAGTGACCTGAAAGGCTGCCAGTTTTGAGAGGCGTCCAGAACAGAAGAAGTCTCTGCAACAGGTCCAGGCTGCTGTGTAAGCTGCTCTGCCACTTGGGCCATATGACCTAGTAGATCCAATGATGCTTGAGGTATCAGAGGCAGATAGGGATGCTGCTTGGAGCCTTTGGCAGGCCCCCATAGGTGAATCACAAGGGAGGCCTCTAAGATTTTGGAGCAAAGTCCCTGCCATCTTTTGCAGATAACTACTTTTTTTTTTGAGAGGCAGCTCTTGGCCCATTACTGGGCTTTGGTAGAACATGAATATTTGACTATGGGTCATCAATTCACCTTGCAAACTGAACTGCCTACAACAAACAAGGTGCTTTCTGACCCATCTAGACATAAAGTGGGTCGTGCACAGCAGCCCTCCATCATCAAATGGAAGTGATATGTATGTGATCAGGCTCAAGCTTGTCCTGAAGGCACCAGTAAATTACATGAGGAAGTGGCTCAAATGCCCATGGTCTTCACTCCTGCCACCCTGCCTTCTCTCTCCCAGCCTGCACCAGTGGCCTCATGGGGAGTTCCCTATGATCAGTAGACAAAAGAAGAGACGACTTAAGCCTGGTTCACAGATGGTTCTGCATGATATGCAGGCACCACCCAAAAGTGGACAGCTACAGCACTACGGCCCCTTTCTAGGACATCCCTGAAGGACAGCAGTGAAGGGAAATCTTTCCAGTGGGCAGCTTTGAACTGTGCATCTGGTTGTTCACTTTGCATTGAAGGAGAACTGGGCAGACGTGCGATTATATACTGATTCATGGGCTGTAGCTAATGGTTTGGATGGATGGTCAAGGACTTGGAAGCATGATTGGAAAATTGGTGACAAAGAAATTTGAGGAAGAGGTATGTGGATGGACCCCTCTGAGTGGTTAACAACTGTGAAGATATTTTTATCCCATGTGAGTGCTCACCAACGGGTGACCTCAGGAGAAGAGGATTTTAATAATGAAGTGGATATGATGATCTGGTCTATGGACATTACCCAGCTTCTTTCCTCAGCCACGCCTGTCATTACCCAATGGGCCTATGGACAATGTGGCCATGGTGGCAGGGATGGAGCTTATGCATGGGCTCAGCAACACGGACTTTCACTCACCAAGGCTGACCTGGCTACAGTCACTGCTGAGTCCCCAATTTGCCAGCAGCAGACACCAACACTGAGCCCTCAATGTGGCACCATTCCTCGGGGTGATCAGCCCAACTACCTGGTGGAAGTTTGATTATAATGGACCTCTTCTACATGGAAAAGGCAGAGGTTTGTTCTCACTTGAATGGACAATTATGCCTGATATGGCTTTGCCTATCCTGCACGCAATGCTTCTGCCAAGACTATCATCTGTGGACTCATGGAATGCCTTATCCATCATTCTGGTATTCCACATAGCATTGTCTGTGACCAGAACACTCACTTTATGGCTAAATAAGTGAGGCAGTGGGCTCATGCTCATGGAATTCATTGGTTATACCATGTTCCCCATCATCCTGAAGCAGCTGGATTGATAGAACGGTGAAATGACCTTTTGAAGTCACAATTACAAAACCAACTAGGTGACAATACTTCGCAGGGCTGGGGCAAAGTTCTCCAGAAGACCGTGTATGCTCTGAATGAGCATCTCATATAAGATACTGTTTTTCCCATGGCCAGGATTCATGGGTCCAGGAATCAAGGGGTGGAAGTAGAAGTGGTACCACTCACCATGACTCCTAGTGATCCACTAGCAAAATTTTTGCTTCTTGTTCCCATGACATTACGTTCTGCTGTCTTAGAGATCTTAGTTCCAGAGGGAGGAATGCTGGCACCAGAGGACACATCAATGATTCCTTTAAACTACAAGTTAAGATTGCCACCTGGACACTTTGGGTTCCTGCTATCTTTAAGTCAACAGACTAAGAAAGGAGTTACATTATTGGCTAGGATCTATCAAAATGAAATCAGTCTACTACTCCATAACAGAGGTAAGGAAGAGCATGCAAGTAATACAGCAGATTCATTAGGGCATCTCTTAGTATTACCATGTCCTATCATTAAAGTTAATGGGAAACTAGAACAACCCAACCCAGGCAGGACTACAAATGGCCCAGACACTTCAGGAATGAAGGTTTGGGTTACTCCACCAGAAAAACAAAAAACAAACAAACAAACAAAAACACCTGCTGAGGTGCTTGCTGAAGGCAAAGGAAATACAGAATGGGTGGTAGAAGAAGGTAGTCATCAATACCAACTATGACCACTGGACCAGTTGCAGATACAAGGAATTCATTGTCATGACTATTTCCTCTTTCTTTTGTTAAAAATGTTTGTGCAGGTATACACCTGTACAAAGAAAATGCCTTCATTTTGTTCTCATTTTCCTTTATCATGTGACACAAGATTTACTGACTTCATATTGTTAACTTGATGTACTCGCATTTGGGTTGGGGATTGGCGCATTTCCAGTTGTACAAAAGACAGTTGTATTAACTTAGGTGTAATTATGACCTTATTATTGTCGTTATTTGAAGATTATGTATGATCTCAAGAGATGTGTACGGGATCAAGTTGACAAGGGGTGGACTTGCGATGGTTAATACTGACTGTCGACTTGATTGGATTGAAGGATGCGAAGTATTGATCCTGGGAATGTCTGTGAGGGTGTTGTCAAAGGAGATTAACATTTGATTCAGTGGACTGGGAGAGGCAGACCCACCCTTAATATGGGTAGAAACCATCTAGTCAGCTGCCAGTGCAGCCAGAATATAAAGCAGGAAAAAAAGAAAAAACATGAAAAGATTAGACTGGCTTAGCCTCCTAGCCTACATCTTTCTCCTGTGCTGGATGCTTCCTGTCCTCAAACATCAGTCTCCAAATTCTTCAGCTTTGGGGCTCAGACTGGCTCTCCTTGCTCCTCAGCTTGCAGTTGGCCTATTGTGGGACCTTGTGTTCATGTGAATTAATACTACTTAATAAACTGATATATGTATGTGTGTGTGTATATATGTATATATGTACATGTGTATATGTGTATATATACATATGTATATATGTATATATGTACATGTGTATATGTGTATATATACATATGT
>NW_012101511.1:329557-336883 GCF_000951045.1 Mandrillus leucophaeus | reverse complement strand
TATATGTACATGTGTATATGTGTATATATACATATGTATATATGTATATATGTACATGTGTATATGTGTATATATACATATGTATATATGTATATGTACGTGTATATGTGTACATATATACATACATATATACACATATGTACATATGTACATATATACACATATGTGCATATATACATATATATACACACACACATATATATATCTCAGTTCTGTCCCTCTAGGGAACCCTAATACAATTATTTAACGTGTTGGTGTGATATCATTATTTATAATCCCTAGTAATGCCCTACTTTCTGATTTTAGTTTTTGATTTTTCTCTCTTTTTCTGAGGCAATCTAACTTAAGATTTGTCAATTCTGCAGATATTTTCTAAGAACCAACTTTTGGTCTTGTTGATGCCATTTTTTTTTAATTCTAGATTTCATTTACCTCTGATCTAATCTTTATTATTTCTTTTCTTCTACTGCCTTTGGGTTTAGTTTGTCCTTATGCTTTTATTCCCTTAGAATGTAAAGTTATTTATTTGAGATCTTCCATATTTTTTAATGTAAGCATTTATAGCTACAAATTTTCCTTTGAGCATTGACTTCACTGCATCTCGTAAGTTTTGGTATGCTGTGTTTTCATTTTAATTTCCCTCAAAGAGTTTTATAATTTCCCATGTGATTTATTATTTAATTCATTGGTTGTTTAAGAGTGTGTTATTTGATTTCCATATATGGGTAAAATTTCCAGTTTTTATTCTACAGTTGCTTCTGGCTTTATTCCAATGTGTTGAGAGAAGAGGCTTCGTATTATTTCAACCTTTTAACATTTATTGAGAATTCCTTATAGCCTAATATAAGTCCTATTCTAAAATATATTTCATGTTCAGTTGAGAAGAATGTGTAATTGCTGTTTTCGCGTTGTAATTTTTTTCTTTCACTGTCTCTTCTGTTTTCTTGTTTCTCAATTTTATTATTCCAAGATTATCTCCTTGTAATTGTGCTCATCATTTTATTAATGTTCTTTGCTTACATTTCCTATGTGTTCTTTTAAAACTCTTAATATGTGTTTTTCTTACAGAGACAATCTTTATAGTTCTGTATATGTATGGGTGTATGTGGGCTTTGTTTTGTTTTATTGTACTCACAATAGTGGAAACACATATGATGATGCTTAGAATTGAACTTGTTCTAATTTTTTGATATTGTTCATTTGGAGAGTTTAATTTGGAGGGATTGTCCATTGCTATAGATCACTTTATTGTCCCTCCACCAATTTATCTGTCATTTATTTATCATATATTTTATAGCACTTAAAATGTCCTAAGCTCTATGTTAATAACTGTGTGTAGAAACTCTCTGACTGGAGAATGAGAAATCCGTGTAAAGAGAATTACCATAATGAAATTTAATTTTTGCCATGATATAGGCATTTATAAAACACCAAAAGAGAACAAGGAAAGGGGAGCTTTTTAAGAAACATTTAGGACACTAACAAGTGAAGATATTAGTGTATTAATATATTGTATGTGCCACACATTGAAAATTGTGTATAAACTAAAATTGTAGACTATAATTATCTTGGAATTTTCTATAAAATTCTAGTATAATGCCTAGGTTTAATTGCTAAATATAGTGAGGGCATATTATTTCTTAAATGTACAGTTTTTAAAAGATCATACATTATACATATATATGATTATTAGAATCATATATTCTAATTATTAATATTAAAATTATATTCTACATAATTCAATTATAGGTCATGAAAATATCACCTTCTTTTTCAGTGAGCAAAAAATATTGAACAAAGCATTTATTTGGAAAATAATCAACTTATGTAGCACCATGTGAAATGCTTCAAATATTCTGTAATGAAATGGAATAAATAGATTGTAAGCATGTGTAATATTAGTACAAAGGAAACATGAGTGACATTGTAATAACAAACGAATGTTTGTAACCCTAAGTTAAATTTGATTTGGCAGACATATCCTGATTTAAAATTTTTATTCCTGAAATGTAAAAGAAATTTATGTAGGTGCATTCACTTTTTAAAAATTGCTCTTTTTACTATCCTCTTCATTCACTCCTCTTCTTACTCCTTTATTTCTGATGCATGTTGTGTTTGTGTAGTTCTTTCTAAAATTTTCCCATCAAATCTAGTCTGCTAAATGGTTTTGTTATTAATCTTACACAACTAGGTTGCAGTTTTAACTCAATATAATACCTTGAGGTTATTTACCATTTGAATCATGTTTCTAGTTAGTGACATAGTCTCTAAGCAAACTTATTCCCCAATAATGTAATAATATAAAACGTTTTTCTAAGATTGAAAAAAAACATGTGTTTGTTAAACAGCCAGACAAAAATTTGGAAAGAGGAAAGTACCAACAAAGTCTGCTTTGCGTTGCTTATTACGTGTTGGAGAATTGGGTTTCTTTTTTATTTTTTTTATTTTTTGGTCAACCCAACCACATTCCAAGTATTTTCTTTGGGTAATTGTTCATCTGAAATTCTTCCCTCTTCTATACAAATGTTCAATTTTCTTACTCTTTCTTGATCCCTCCTGCTTAAAGGAGAGTCATGACAGCAGCATATGTAATTTAAGGAACTTAAGCCTTGGAGTAAAGCTCTGCTTTAAGGTCTTAGACAAGATACCTAAAATTTTAGAGCCTCATTTCTTTCCTCCTAAGAAAAGAGATATTATATAAAAAAAAAAAGAAAACAAAAGACATATTATAATCTACTTCTTTGGAAAACAATAAGTAAGGAAGTATGCAACATGCATAGCATGTGGCTTCTTATAAAGTAGTTCCCCATGTTGTTCAAATTTTCATGTTAATAATTATGTATCAATAATAATAATGATGACGATGACTCACCTTTCTGTATAGTTGTCTTAATCTTTTTCTTCTTCCAAATTGATTATATACTCAGTTTTTTTCCTTTCTTATTTCAATTTCAATCTTATTTCAGTCCAAAGCAACTTTACTAATTTAATTCCTGAAGATCGGTAACCTTCTACTAGTCAAATGGATTCAATGCATTTTAGACTTATCGATGCACATTTGATATCATATATTCAGTATGAATCTCTGTGTGTGTGTGTGTGTGTGCGCGCGCGCGCGTGCACGCGCATTTTGAGATGTTGAAATTAACATCTTTTCCTTTTAGAAAATTGTCATCCTCTGGTTTCCTTCCTTATTTTCTGGTCATTCCAATTAGATCGTTTTTATTCTGCAATTTTAGGATTTTTAAAGATTCCAACCTCTGATCTCACATTCACCCACCTAATTTTTCTTGGAGATAAGTTCTAGACTTACAAATTCTATCATCTTGTCACTAATGATTGTCATATTTATCAATAGTTTCTACTATTCATCTGTGTTCCAGATACTTATTTCTATTGTCTACTGAACATCAAATTGATAGTATAAGGAACATCAAAATACACAAAACTCAACAATCAGTTTTCCTATTTGCCCTCTCTCTTCGTGTTTTCTTTTATTAATAGCAACATTATCCACTTAAATTATCCAAGAAAAATTCTACGTTAGCCTAAATTATTCTTTTTGCTATGATTGTTATATATCTTCACCGAATCCATTGATTCTCTCTCTCAAACATCTTTTCTTTTCTTTCTTCCTTTTTTTCTACTCTCTTCTTTTAAAATAACCTAGTAATTTCTCATATGAACTATGTTAGTAGCCTCTTAACTTTTCCCCTACCTCTTATAATTTCTGTCTTTCAATTCATCCTCTGCAAAGATGTCATATATTTCTAAAGTACAAATAGGATCAGATTCATAATAAAAATAATAGCTTTAGTTAAGCAAGATAAATTAGATCTGGAGATCTACTATATAGCATGTGGCTACAGCTAAAAACAATGTATTGTCTTCTTAAAATTTGCGATGAGAGTACATCTTATGTTAAGTATCCTTACTTTTCCTCCCTCCACACAACTCAATAATAATAAAGGAGATGGGAAAAATTGGGGGAGGTAATGAATACTTCTACATCTTTGATGGTGGTGATAGTTTCACAGATGTATTCTATTCCCCAAATTGAAAGAGTTGTTTCAACTAGATTAAATATGTACAGATTTTTACATGTCAATCAACATTAAATATGTACAGATTTTTACATGTCAATCAACCTCAACAAAGTGGTTTTGAAAAAGGATAGCTAACAATTATATACCATTTATTAAATGCTAGGCATTGTTCTGACAGCTTTAGACATGTTATGGTCCAAAACACGATAGTGACTTGGTATAACCTGTTAAGATAAAAGTACATTTTATTACGATGACCTATAAGTCCCTTCTCATCTAGGCCTCAAACTATTTTCTATCTATATCTCCACTGCCACTGAAACAGCTCCCTTTCAATGAACATACCATTGTCTTTCATCCCTTAATGTCACTGCACAATCTGTTCTTTTGAGCTAGGATTCTTGCCCCATCTCATCGGCCTGGGAAACTCCAACTCATCTTCCAAGTCTCAGTTCAAATGGTAACTCAGCCACTTACTCAGCTCTAGGAAGGATCCATGTTGCTGTTTTCTATGATAACTTGTCTATGCCTCTTTTATAAGATCTTTACCTTATTACCCTTCTTGGTTATACAGTGCCATCCATTATACCAAGTAATTGAATTCACTGACTATATTTTGTCATATTTGCATCTCTAGGGCCTGGTACAGTATCTAACAAAATAAGTCCTCAATAAAACTTTCCTAAATGAAAGAGTGGACCAAACACACAAAGGTAATCTACTTTGTTACAAAACGTGCTTGGCCCAATTTATATATCTATATATCCAAAAAACAGTAACCAAATTCCTCTGCATGGTTTCAATCAAGAAAATGAATTTTGTTATTAAATAAACTCATGGAATTTCTTTTTTTTTTTTTTTGAGATATGGTCTTGCTCTGTCACTCAGGCTGGAGTGCAACCGCATGATCACAGCTCACTACAGCCTCAATCTCCCACGTTCAAGCGATCCTCCTGTAGCTGCAACTAAGTAGCTGCAGCCTCCCAAGTAGCTGCAACTATAGGTGTGCCACCAAGCTTAGCTAACTTTTTTTTTTTTTTTTTTTTTTTTTTTTAGGGAGACAGGGTCTTGACATATTGCCCAGAATGGTCTCCAACTCCTGGGCTCAAGGGATCCTCCCGTCTTGGCCTCCAACCTGGTAGGACTAGAGGCATGAGGTATTGCACCAGCTTCTCTCTGTCTCATTTAAAGTACTAATATATTTAGTCATCTCAAAACAAAACGAAAACAAACATATAAAGTCTAGCTATATGGAATTCCATACTCTAAATTTAAAAATTCCCCTCCCTAGTTTTATTCAAGAAAATCAAACACTCTAACAAAAGTGAATGAGGTCTTTCTTCTTCCCTCCCTTTCTACCTCTCTTTCTAACTTAAAGTTGTAAGATCATCACTCTTCATCTAAAAACAACAGAAAAATATAGAAAGCCTAGAAATATGGTAGTGAGACTGTAAATCAAAACTTCTAAGAAAATTCTCCTTATATAAATATAGTAAGGACAAATGTTGAACAGCAGTATGATTTAACAGAAAGAAGTCTAAGTGTGTTTTCAGAATATCTGAGTACTCTTTTTTCCTTATATCCCTTATTAACAGCATAGCACTATGTTACCACTCTGAGCCTACTACCTCAGCTACAAGGCAAAAACAATACTCCCCACCCCATATACTACAAAGAATTAGTTTGAGGATCAAGAGAGATAGTGTTTTTGAAAGTGTGCTATGAAACATAATGTGCTGTACTGGAAAGTGTATATTCACTCACCAAACACAGTTCTTGCAGGTACAGATTCTCTGTTAAGCCAGAATGAAACTTGGGAGAGAATGACAGTCATGATGCAAGGCAGATATGTCTGAATCACAAAATACCCAATTTTTCTTTTCAAGTGGAAATGAGCTGTCATTACAGTGTATTCACCTGGAAGAAAAATTTAAGAAGCTCAAAGAGTAGTAGTCAATAGTTTGAACATTTAAGAAATAGAAGGGATCAGAGGTAGAACAAAAACTGATATTTAAAAAAAACAATATATCACATACACGTCAGGAAATTTATATCACCTTTAAAAGCCTCCTTAGCATAGCATGAGTGTTTAAAAGAAAATTTTAGTATCAAAAAACCTGCAGTGCACATCCCATGATATGGTATGGATTAAATACCTCTTATGTTAAATATGTGGAACTAGAAGTGTTTCAGGGTTTAGATTTTTCAGAGTTTGGAAAATTTACATTATTACAAATTGAGCATCCTTAATCAAAATATATAAAATATAATATGCTCTAATGAGTATTTCCTTTGAGTATCATGTCAGTACTCAAAAAGGTTTTTTTTTTTTTCTTTTCTTTTTTTTTTGGGGGGGGAGCATTTTGGATTTTAGATTTTCAAATTAGAGATGTTCAATTTGTATTTGTTTCCCTCTCTAAGTCATGCTTATTGACCAAAGGAATTCAGAATTCATAAATGCTCTCTGCCAATGGTTTATTTTACTTGGTTAGGCCCCTCATTCCCTCTGGTATAAACCTCAAGTCTCTGTTTTGATTGTTTTAACTCAGTGCTCTCTGGCTCCAAAAGTATTGATCTCTGGCCACATCTCCAAGGCTGATATTCTGGCCCTCATTTTCCCACTTTTAACCCTATCGCCAATTCTGAATTTTTCACTGTTTTATGTCTGTGCTAATTTGCTTCAGTTACTTCTATCTAATCCTCATATCTACCTTCCTTTCTGCTCCCTGTGTTTTAATTATTGCCAAATGTCAATAATTAGTCCACATAGCTGCTTCTTTTTGTCTTTTTATTTTTATTTATTTATTAATATTTATAAATGAAGGTGGCCCTCAGAGAGGGAATCAGCTTTCTACATGGGTCTGTAGTAATTATCAATATCAAAAGTTGACTAATCATAAATTATCTAGAATGGGGTGAAAAAATAGAACACTAAAGAAATTATCACTTGTTGGTCGGGCACACTGACTCACGTCTGTAATCTCAGCACTTTGGGAGGCCGAGGCAGGCTGATCACGAGGTCAGGAGATCGAGACCATCCTGGCCAACAAAGTGAAACCCCATCTCTACTAAAAATACAAAAATTAGGTGGGCATGGTGGCGAGCCTGTGGTCCCAGCTACTCGGGAGGCTGAGGCAGAAGAATCACTTGAACCCAGGAGGTGGAGGTTGCAGTGAGCCGAGATTGTGCCACTGCACTCCAGCCAGGTAGATAGAGTGAGACTGTCTCAAAAAAAAAAAAAAAAAAAAAAAAAAAAAAAAAAAAAAAAAAAAAATCACTT
>NW_012101511.1:241233-329360 GCF_000951045.1 Mandrillus leucophaeus | reverse complement strand
TGTCTCAAAAAAAAAAAAAAAAAAAAAAAAAAATCACTTGTCAAAAGGTAAAAATTAAAATTTATTACTTTGAGAAGACACATATGTTGCAAATACATAGTGCATTTTAGGCCAGTGTTTCTCAAACTTCAATGCAACTATTAATCTTGGAATCTTGTTAAAGTGTAGATTCTGATTTAATAAGGAGTAGAGCCTAAGATTCCGAACGTCTAAGAAGCTCCCAAACACAGCCTACGCTGCTAGTTCTTGGACCTCAAGAGCAAAAGATTTTAAGCAATCTGACACACTTCTAAGTCCTTTAACCTATCAATATTCTTAAGCACCAGTTTTTTTTAAGAAGAATTTTACTAACCTGTACTGGATTTAATTGTCTCCTTTCCAATTGATTGGCCCAGCAGATCATATTGATTTAACCTAGAGCCATCAGGAGCAACCTGTACTGAATCAGATGCATTGTAAGTCCAAATATAAGTGACCTCTGAAGTTGTATATGCATCTATAGGAAATTAGGAAAAAAAATATTCTAAGCATTTTCATAAGAACCATCAATCTAGTGCTACACGAATAGTTGTGTATATCATACAGTCACTATATACTTTCAATACTAATACTTAAACGTCACATTTAGGGCAAAAATGTCTCATTTGAATTTACTTCAGTATGAGGGTTATGAAGTGGACCAAAAGAGATGATCACGACCTTGACAGTATATTTATTGCAACCACTTTGAAAGGTGAAGAGCAAATTTCTTGTTAGAGTCTATTACAATTCCTGGGCCCTGAGATGATTAGAACATCTCCTTTAGGCCAAAGGTAGCATATGAAGACACTGTGGTAAAATAAGCTGTTTAGCTTATTTATAAATAGCAATCACACATAAGATAAAAATCATAATTCAAAATTATATTAATGTTTGGACATAAATGTATCCTAGTTAAGAGTTAAATGAGTTAGCTATTATGATACAATGCATTTCATTAGAATAAAAAGTAATTATTATAAAACATGTAAGACAAATAATAATGCTATACTTGCATCAAGTTGCAAATCCTTTTAAAATCATGCTCATTTTAAAATGAATTAATGCACACAGATATCCTAGACTACACATTCATAGCATCCCAGTTTAACTATGGATTGGCAGGAAGAGGAAAAAAATGCAACCAGATCAGACATAACTTCCTGATTTATCGGATGAAGAACTTAGCAGAAGTAAGATGACTTCAGACCTGGCATGCAGGCAACATATCTGGTCTTAGCCTTTCTCTGGCAGTGGCATTTTCTTACCTCTCTATGCACCACTGCGGAACAGATAACCTCTCCATGTAGGCAGAGTCCCCCCAAAGTTGAATAACAGGTAATTCTTTCTATACTACTGACTTTCTGAAGAACTTCTATGCACTTTTACTCATGAGAATGTTTAGAAGTATAGTTACCCCTAGTTCTTGAGCAAAATTCAACATTACAGTCACATTACCAATTAAGGGACAGAAAGGGCCAGTTGTCTCTGGCAATAGTTCTACCTCCAGCTCTCTAGGACACTGGAAATCTCATTCTCTGCAATCTATAATTTTCCTAACTTTAATAGCACCATACTGTGGTGACTCTGGTTCTTAAATTGATATAAAGTCTGTGACTGCAAATCAATTTCCACTCAACCGTCAGTAACAATAGAGTAAATGATTATGAGTTTGTGTTTTCTAATGACATACTTGGCATTGTCTAATGGCAATGTTGTCTGGTTTTCTGAATGTTGCTACTAAATGTCAGTATCAGTGAAACACCATTACCACTACATATATAGTCACCTACATTCACAATTAAATTATATTATGTGAAGCAATTTTTGAAATAGGATTCTAAAAATGTATATATATGTATATATTTATATATGTATATACTTTTAATAGCAGAGAAATGTTCATATGATTTGATATGAATGAATTTTAATTATTCTAAGGTTTAGTTTTCTAATTAATTTCAATTCATTAATCATTAATGATTGATTACACTGAGAAAATTAAACAGCAACATTACTAATGTGAATAACTAGCAACTCATTTGTAGATCAAGTGGCTTGTTTTGTTCCCCCCATGAATACATATTCTGACTCTCCAATAAAATTTTAAATGGCACAGAATTTAACAAAAAGATGCATCAAATGATCTACTTTACGTCGGAAGGGCCTCAGAATACTCTGTAGTTGTCCATAAATTATGAAGTTTTTTTTTAAGTAGAACGACATCACTTTTGAATTATAATATTTCTTTCAAACATAAATAAGAAAAAATGAAACCCTATAAAAGAGATGACATTTTAAAGGCACTAATGGGATTCTGATAGGCAGCAACTCTGATTCATGCCTGTACCTCCAGGGCCGGGTACAGTGCCTGACACACAGAAGAAAGATTCTCAATTCACTCTCACTAGATTAATAAATTAAGTCATAATATTTTAACTATGTTCTTTACTGCTATGGAAGAGGGAACTCTAGAGAAGAGCTCAAGAGTTTATTAAGGAAAGTGACTGATTCTTCATATGTCTTTTGAAAAAGCAGCTACTGCACTTCATTAGTTAGATAAGAATATAGTTTTGAGATTCTGTGTATGGTGAAAATAATGCAGCAGAAATGTAAGCAGTGCAGATTAAAGCCTCTCCCAAAAAAAGGGAGTTATATACATCAACACACATATAAGCCAAGAGGTCATAATAATGTTTCTCAGTAAAGTATCAAAGGAGAGAAAGACAGTTTTACAAAATTCATTAGGAATTCCACTTCTAAATTAAGCTATCATTAAATAATCTTGTTTGTGTTAATTAACCCATTTTTGAGTCCTATGTTGCATTGAGCAGATGTATACCAACTGATTCTTAATATTTGGTAACCAGGAAAAATATTTCAAAAATATTTTTACCTATCAGTTTTTAATCTGAAAGACAATTTACAGCTTCCTTTGGTTTAATGAATAGAGTATCCCTAGACTTTCATTCAGAAATTCTAAAATCAAGTTAAACAACAAGGAAAAATTCAAAGGTGTGCAGCACTAGGAATAAAACAAAACAGGACTGAATTTAAAATTGTAAGCACACAGAAAAAAATGCTTCTTTTGATTGAGGACAATGACGAAGTTCCTGAAATCCAACCTTTTTGTAGAGTGGGGGTAGGGAAGAAGAGGGCTTTCAAGTAAAGAAGGAATAAATGAATAAAAGAAAAATTCACAGCTGCTTCTGCCAAACTTTGTTATGCCAACATTGTCAGCTTTGGCTTGGCTTGTATATTATTACACACTGGTGTCCATACTTTTAATACTTATGCATCAAGCACCTACTACAGGCAAAGACAATAAAATAACATAAAATTGTTTATTCAGTGTGTCAGAAAATAAATGTGAAGAAAACAAAATTAGTGCTAATTACTTAAACAAAAAATGCCTAGCAGCAAACTTTATTTGTTGCTCATAGCTCCTTCTGGGTACAGAAAACTATATTCTCAAGCATGCGATATTTCTGCACTCCATAGATGCAGTATAAGAGATTTTTAAATATTATTTAAATATTTTCAAGTGTGCTTATTTCATTTTCAGAATTGGGACATTCATCACATCACTTATATTTGATGACTTAATAACAATAGCTTGTAAACTAAAAGAAAAAAAAAAGTCCTTCTTACAGCATGATTACATCTTGAATTAATCTCTTCTTTGGTATCAAGGCTTTTCAGTTTTTTCTATAATGCCACTTATGTAATGGAAATAACTCTCTGCTGCATCTGCTGTGGTTTTCTCAGCATCATGTTTACATAGTATAACATGATTGACTATATTAAATAATGTTGGAAGAAATGCCAGTACTGAAGTTATGGTTTCCATGACAATAAAAGAAGACTTTGTAGTTAAATAAAGAGGAGATTCTCAAAGAAAATTGAGAACTGACTCCTTTTGTAAGAACAAACAAGATTTCAATTCTTGTACCACAGAAGTAGGATCATCAAAATAATTAGAGAGTTTTGCATTCATATGAGCCACCATTCTTCCGTTTTCTTTTGCTTAATACAGTTTATGAGAAGGCACACTATTCAGTGATACATAGTTTTAATCAGGTGGGAGTACTGTATTTCTATTCAACAATGAAGAAAAAGTCAAAAGGTATTCAGAAGGGACAAAGATGAGGGTGCCAGAAAGATAATTCTCTAAAAAGGTCAGGCAATAGGACACCCTCACACAAGAGAGAGGCTGCTCAGCTGTGTTCATGGATTTATGCTGAACCTATCCAGAATGTCATGTGGGACTAGGGAGATGATTTGACCTTCTGCCTTTTCAATTATTCTGGAAGTATGAATGCATCTTCTCGACATACAAGATATAACCCCTCTGACCTAAAGAAGAGCTAACTGCACAAAACCTTTTCTGAAATGTCCTGTGTACATAGAAGGTGCCAGAATGTAGCAATGCAGCTACATTATCTCCTTTAATTTAAGAAATAAAAAAAGAAATCCTTCCATTAGTTACAGTAGAAGACAATGACACAGACTAAGCTTCTGTGCATGTCATTTGCAACAGGCTGATTTCCACTTTAATAAACAACAGAATCTATACTTTCCAGTTCATTCTTAGTTGATAAAAAAGTAACATTTGAGTTTTTAATGTTCTGGCACTTGGAAAAGAAGGTAAATTACAGTCCTAAACTTCAAGGAACTCCTGGTCTAATTTTACACATGTACTAAAACACATGATATTCTTTATTAGCAGTAAAAATAGGTTATAATTGTTTAACACCGTGATTAAATTATAATAATATTTCAGAGATGTTCCTTAAGGAAAATTAGCATGGCTTTTACTTCCATATCTTATTGACAATTGTTAATCATCTCATAATTTGAGAAAAAAAAACCAGACAATTAAGCAGTGCTGCTGAATTTCCCTGATATTATTGACCCAAAACATGTACCTTCATCCCTGTACTTACAACTGCCAAATTTCAGAGGACATGAATGAGCATCCATTGGGAAATCCTCCAAGTGCATTGGGCATTCAGCTTGAACTGTAAGCCTAAAAGTCAAAATTCCACCATTTGTTTAAGTATATTGGTAAGTCAAGAAAAATTACTCGTCATTACTGTCAACAGACTCGATAGAGGTAGAGTCTTCATCACAGCATTTTATTAGGCTCATTAATATTTAAATAATCTTTTGTTTATTCATGTTTAGGTGATCCCTCAGAAGACATTGACATATACAAATTATTAGTATAAATGAAAATAATAATTAAAAATATACTTTAGCCATTTTAGTTTCTTAAGAAGTGAAGAAATCACATATTCATTTTGAAGGGCTCTTTTCTCATTAAGCTCATGATTAACACTTGAAATCTTAAGGACAAAAAATACTCTATCATTAAAAGAATGTTATTGTCTCCATTATCCCATCAACAAACATATAGTAAAATTGATCAAAGGATTCAATATTAGTTCAGAGGAGCTCCCTTCAACATATATGAATTCTGAATTAATACTGTATACTGCATATATAGTCACAGTTATACACATAATTCTAGATATAAATACATACACAGATGCATTTCCTAGAAATAACTTTATCAAGTTTAGATTGTTGGATAAATTATAAACACAAATTACGAATGTTAAATATATATATTTCTGTATCTACGTGATTGCAACAAAGAGTAGTCATAGAAAATATGATATAATGCAAACTTTCAATTATTCCATTTCACGTAAAGACAAAGTGAATATAGCAGGTACTAAATAAAATTTATAGAGAAATCTGTTATAATTAGCAAAACAAATATGACCACAATTCGTTATGGCTTAAATTCTAAGAGAATGTTTAAATAGAACCTTAGACAATATATTCCAAAGTTCTATGTGTCCTGTGCCTGCATTTTATTTAAACCCTAAAGTTTTATTCATTGCTTTCGTTCATAAAAATGATCAACGTACAAAGTCCACAGGGGCATTGCATCTGAATACATTGCAAGATCCAGAGAGAGAAACAGAGGCAGAAAGACTAACTAGCACTTCCATTTAGGCAATGAACAATTTAGTAATGAGTCCTCCAGAAATTTTTCTTTGAAGATCAGAAATAGCATAGGACTGTATTGTTGTCCCGTTTTAAATAACTTTCATAACCGAAATCTAGCACTTATGAAATAACAACACATCAAATAACTGGAATACATGTTTCTGTCTATATATAACGCTGATATCAGATGTCTGTTTTAAATCTTTTATGAAACATTTTAGCTTTAGATTCCACAAAATCTTACTAGATTTGTGATTTTTTTCTTATATAATACAAGTAACTTATTTTACAAAATTAATTCATGAATATGCTTAAGATGTAATAGGTTTTAGGATCAACAACTATTCCGCAAGAAAATTTTATTAAAGTTTAAATCATATAAACAATGCTATAGGATACTTTTTGAATTACAAAATGGCAATTTCATATGGTTCAATCTAGTACATGTTTATGGTATCCAATATACTTGTAAACCTTATTAAATAAAGCTTTCTCTCTGAATTTAAAATAGTTATTTTTTCTTTGGAGTAACTTCATAAGGAAAATTAAAATATTAAATTAGCCTGGGCACGGAGGCTCACACCTGTAATCCCAACACTTTGGGATGCCGAGGTGGTTGGATCACTTAAGGCCAGGCATTCGGGGCCAGTCTGGCTAACATGGAGAAACACTGTCTCTACTAAAAATACAAAAATTAGCATGGCGTTGTGACACATGCCTATAATATCAGCTATTTGGGAGGCTGAGACAGGAGAATCGCTACAACCTGGGAAGCGGAGGTTGAAGTGGGTCAAGATTGCACCACTGCACTCCAGCTTGGGCGATAGAGCAAGTCTCCATCTCAATAAATGAATAAATGAATAAATGAATAAATAAATAAATAAAGTCTTACTTTGAAATAACAAAAATTTTGATGGGATATCTGATAAGATATTAAAACTGTATGTTGATACAAATAAAATTCAAGTCATATTACAAAAGCTGTACTTAATAAAAACATCATGTGAAGAATAACCAAAACATCAATTCATAATAATAAAGGCAATTCTTAACATTTAAAGAACTAAGATGAGACTCAAACTCACAAATGCTATTTTATATAGTTTTTTAAAATCAAAACATTTGCAAAGCATATTATGGGTACTTCAATAATCTGGTAGAAAACACTCAACTTTTGCTAATACCTGGCAGCTAGATTGACTGGTTGTTTAATACACGAAAATTTCTTAGTATATAAATGCATCACATCAAATCTAAAAACATACCTCATTGTATACAGTAGAGTCCCATCATCCTGAATTCGAAGCAACTTATTTGGCATTGTCATATTATGAGCTACTGATTTTTTCCCATTGTGAAAAAAAGTATCTGGAGTCCAGATTTTGCTAGCCATTAAATTGTTCAGTCGAAGGATGTTCATAGGACCTTTAAATTTTAAACGTTCATCTTTCCATTTTTGTCGAAAGAAAACATCAATTGTATATTCCTGTAATAAAAAATATAATTTCTTTGAAACTAATAAATGTTGTACACACAAGACACTACAAAATTCCAACAAAATAATATTCTAATTAATTTAAACAGAGAGCGAGCTATATTGAAAGAAAAACATTTTTAATCAGAAAAATTACTCCTTTGTCTTATCAATACATGTTGCCACATACTATGGGATAAAGTATGTCTGTGTATACTATTAGCTATATAATCCTCTGAAAAGAAAAAATATCACTTTGGCCTCTTTTAGTTGAACAAGGTCTCAGTCAAACTGCTCCACTGCATCCTGTAGTTTAGAACTTCTTGGAGAGGGGATAAGCTTGGGCAGGGTCTGGTTGATTTATTTTAATAGCCTATTTCAAGAAAAAATGAGTAGGCAGCTTTCCCAGTAGCAAATAAATAAATAAATAAATAAATAACATTTTTTAAAATTAAAAAGAAAAAAAAAACCCACTACACTTAAGCACATTGTCAGATCTGTATGAATCATCATCTCCTGTTGCCAAAGAAACTGTAAATTATCATATTTTTTTTTTAATCCTAAAAAATGGTGAGAACATGATAATGTTAGCAAGACTGTCTTAGGAGATAATTTCAATAAAGTTTATTTACGAAATTAGTTGTAATACAAGCACCTTACAAGTTTTTAGAATACTTCAATTATGACTATCTTGCAGGGAAACTCCCTCATATTAAAATGTACTTTAAAATATTGTTACAGACCCACTAGTGATCAGGTCCTCTATTATTTTTCTCCAAATTTTAACTTAGGTGAAACTCTCTTTCTCTCTCTCTCTCCTTACCTCTGTCTCTATCTTTACCCTATCTTTCTTAAGGTAATGTATACATTTTAAATGAGATACACAATGCACCATTGTAAATACTATTTACAATCCACTGGATGTTAATTTTTTTGTCAATATATGTTCGTGTAAACATGCTATAAATAATTAAAATGTTCAATTACACACCTGAGATTGGAAGTTCAGAAACTGTCCTTTGAGCACAAAACCATAGTCATTACATGTTTGAAAATAAACAATGCAGTGATGCCAATTTTACTAAATTAATGTTTGCAGAAAAGAACAGATTAAAAAGGCCATATACTTATAAAACAGAAAATCATTTGTACAAATCTGAATCAAATACATGAATCCCAGTGATCCCTCAAAACTTGAAACTGTGATGATACTAACAAGTGAAAATCCTAGGTAATGGCATGTGAGTAGGAAATGAACAGAGGTTCTGGGCTGTTAATCCTTAAAGGAATATTCCATAACCTTATCCACACTCACTATCATCTAGTTATATTTTTTAATGTTTAACTCTAAACATTAAATGGAACTCTAAAATTAAAAAATAATGAACAAAGAGATGAGTCTTTGCACTCTAAGTTTCATGTAGTATTTTTTTTTTAGCTGGGATTCCTCAAATACTAGCCTAACGTGACTACATATGATTCTTGCTTACTTTTCCAGGCAAAATTAATGAATTTTAAAACTTTTTATAAGACTTCAAATTCTATATTTCATTTCTGTAAGATGAGGGTATGTTTTATCTGTTTCAGAAGCTGTTGATATGACAGTCATTTCCTGGAGGTCAACCACACAGGAAATACTTAAAGTTTACAAACAGGAAGTTGCAGGTGATTTTTTTTTTTACATTTTTAATGACATATTTTACTAATTTATTTCTGTTTTTCATAACTTCAACTTTTATTTTAGATATGGGGGCATATGTGCAGGTTTGTTTCATGAGTATATTGTGTGATGCTGAAGTTTGGGACACTGTCATCCAGAGAGTTAGCATATTACCCAATAGTTAATTTTCCAACCCTTGTCCTCCTCCCTCTCTCCCTGCTCTAGTCCCCAGTGTCTATTGCTGTCATCTTTATGTCCATGAGTACCCAACGTTTAGCTCCCACTTAAAGTGAGAACACGCTTTATTTGGTTTTCTGTTACTGCATCGATTTACTTAGTATAATGGCTTCCAGCTGCATCCATGTTGCTGCAAAGCTATGATTTTGTTCTCTTTTAAGGCTTCCTAACATCCCATAATGTACATGAACCAAATTTCCTTTATCCAATCTGTCACTGATGGGCATCTAAATTAATTCCATGTCTTTGCTATCGTGAATAGTGCTGCAATGAACATATGCATGCATCTGTCTCTTTGGTAAAACGATTCATTTTCTTTTGAGATATATAACCAGTAATGGGATTGCTGGGTTGCATGGTGGGTCTGTTTCAAGTTCTTTGAGAAATCTCCAGACTGCTTTCAACAGTGGCTGAACTAATTTACATTCCCAACAACAGTGTGTAAGTATTCACTTTAGTCTGCATCTGTTTGTTTGTTTGTTTTTTCTAATATTTTAATAATGGCCATTATGACTGATATAAGATAGTATCTCATTGTGGTTTTGATTTCCGTTTCTCTGATGATTGGTGATGTGAAGCATTTTTTCATCTGTTTGTTGGCTGCTTGTATGTCTTCTTTTGAGCAGTGTCTGTTCATGTCTTTTGCCCACTTTTTAATGAGGTTGTTTGCTTTTACTTGTAGAATTATTTAAGTTTCTTAAAAATTCTTTCCAGAATTATTATTCATCTTTGAGGGCTCACAGTGTCCCAAGGTGTGCCCTGCCAATCTATCTAACATAGTTTGAGTCCTTTTCTCCCACCCTCACCATGCAAACTCATGTTATGCTCTAGGCAACTGCAACAATCCCCACTCCTTGCCATTCCTCAAATAGAGCAAGTTCTTCACCTGCCTCAGACCCTTGAACACCTGCAAAAAAAACATAGCCAGCTCTCTTTGTATTTCTATAGGGCTCTTCATTCTTTCAACATCATCTGTTGCAATTATACATTTGCTTCTCTGCCTCCCAAACAGTTTATAAATCCTCAAGAAAGGAACCATGGCTTTCATTTGTGCTTATTTTCTTTTTGTTTCTCAGACATACACAAGAGTGTAAAGAATATTACAAACAACTTGTAACCATCACCTAGCAGAAATGTCATCACAAATATTATTGAAGCCCTTCCTCTTCTGTTTATTCCTTCTCAATCACAGTCCCCTTGCCCCCGAGGAAATAAGTATCTTAAGTTTAGTGTATACCATTCCCATACATGTACTTTCACATTTAGTGTGTGTGTGTGTGTGTATGTATATATATATATATAGAGAGAGAGAGAGTCACATTATAAACATTGATATACATGTATATCATACCTTGCATATTGCCTTCTATATTTTTCTGACACTTGCATCTTTTAGCTACTTTGCTGAGATTTACTCATGGCAATATATCTAGCCCTCTGATTTATTTTCACTGCTTTATAGCATTATATTGGAAGACAAACTTCACAATATCATCGTCATTTTTCCTTATCCTTTTTTTCTTATTTCTAACTTGTCACTGTCACAAGCAATATCGCTACAAATATTCTTGTTCAACACTTGTAATACAAAGGTATAAGAAGAGTTAACTCTAGACAAGAGGTCAGCAAAGTTTTTCCATTAAGGGTTAGTCAATAAACATTTTAGAATTTGTGGGCCATATGGTTAGTATCACAACTATCCAACTCTGCCACTGCAATGTGAAAGCAACCATAGATTGCATAAATGAATGAGCATGGCTATGTTCCAATAAAACTGTTTACAAATATAGGCAGCTGACAGCCTTTTTTCCCCACAGGCTGTAGTATGCTGACACTGCCCTAGACTAAATCTATAAGTAAGATTACTGGAATTTCATGTATGTGCATCTTCAAAATAACAAGATGTTTTTCAATTGAAATCCTAAGTGGTGTGCAAATTTACATTCTCACTAGAAGTAGATAAATGTTCTTCTTTATGTACAACTTGGTAGAGACAGAATATTTCATTTTAGACATGATTAGTGTGAGAGGGGTCATGGTGTAATCATGTGGATTTCTCTGTTAATTAGTAACAAATAATATATGTTCATGTTTGTTAAAAATTCTAGTTTTCTCCTCTACAAATTGTCTGTTCACTTAATCTACTCAGTTTCCTTTTAGGTTGTCTGTCATTTTCTTACAAAGTTATGATAATTATTTATATAGTTTCTATACTAACACTTTCTTAAAGAATATACAACTTAACAAGAATCACACTAAAGATATCCAAAATATCATAAACATATTCCCATGTTTCTTGAATGGATATGAAAGTTCTGCCTTTTACATGAAGGCCTTAAATCCATCTTGTAATATTGTATATGATATGAGATCAAGGTCCAACTTTTTTTTCTAATAATAGAAAACTAGCTTTATCAGCATCATTTATTGACTGGTTCATTTTTTTCCCTATACATATGCAATGGCATTTCTATAATATATACAGTATCCATATGGGTATGGATCTGTTTCTGATTTCTATTTTGTTTTTATTATGTACCTATCTGTAGTTAAATTCCAAAGCCATTATTATAATAGTTGTATATAAGGTTTAATTAACAATATTCTGTTTATTGTCCAATTGAAGCTATTTTATAATTTCCATCATGGCTTTTCTTTTTCTTTACATAGAAAACATTTTTAACTGTGTTTTTATATTTCCAAATGTATTGGCTTCTTTCATTTATATTTCATCATTAATGTTTGATTTTACTGCAGTTATAATAAGATATTAGACACTATAAAATAATTTTTTGCAATTCATTGAACATTTAAGAGATTTTTTTGTTGTTGAACCTGACCATTTTCATCTTTTCATGATAATCCAGTTCATTTATGCCTATTGTGATTACTAATATTGGACATGTTTCCAGGCTGTATTGTTTTTAGCAGTGAATTAAAATTATAAGGATAGAAGAGAGAACATATTGGACTTTACAGGATCAACCAAGAAAAATAAAGGAAGAACTCTAGAAAATTAAAAGAAACAATAAAAGAACACACACTGAAGCACACACAAAGTATAAGGAAAAAAAGTATCAAACTAAAAGTAAATGTAAGAAGTATATAGAAATCAACAATATCAAACATTACTAAAAGGTAATAACGGCTTAGAAGTAGAGAGTGTAGAAGGCAGAATGCAATGAGTTGAGGAGTGAACACAGGGTACAAGTGAGTAAAGAGTAGAGTTCTCTCCTCTGCTCCTGCATTTAAATGCCAGTAAAGGAAATCTAGTTTTATCAGTAAAACCTAGAGACTAGCTAATACAGGTTAGCTATTGTTGTATTAAAAAAAAAAAAAAAAAAGAAAACACACACACACACACACACACAAAGAAAATGCAGGAGCTTAAAATAACAACCATTTATTATTAGTTTAGAAGTCATGAAGCTGGAAGTTGGTTGTTCTCACCTGGGCTCCAGTTGACCTTAGCTGAGCTTGTTAATAGGTCTCTGCGTTAGGTGGCCATTGGCTGATCTAGGCTGTCACTGTGTAGGGCTGCTGGAGCAACTCAGCGCAGCAAGAACTGTCTCTTGTCCTGCCTCACAAACCACTGGGCTAACCCGGCTTTTCTTTCTCTTGACAATGGCAGAAGTACAAAAGAACAAACTCCAATGCACAAGCCCATTCCAAGCTAGTGCTTGTGTGATATGTTTTAACAGCCCATTGGCTAAAGCAATTTACATAGTTAAATTGATGGATAATTGGTATAGTAGGTAACCCCAACTCTCAGTGAGAGGACACTACAACATGAGATGGGAAAACGTGGCTATAGGAAGGGGTAAAGAACTTGAGCCAGTATTTCATCATTGCAACCGAACACACTGGCCTCTGTGAGAGGAAAGTAAAAGATGTTGGTGAATGAAAAAAGAGTTTGAGGTCATCTGAAATTTCAATGAAAGTCACATGAGTCTAATCTCAGGGAGGCAGGTTGGTTATAACTTAGTAAATATAACTATTATCAACTGTATTTACTTAAGAAAAGAGCAAGCCTTTAAGTGGAAGCAGGGTAATCAGCTCAGGACAACGGCTTACAAAGTAAAGTGTGTATATGCATTTGGGTGCAGGAAGAAAATACTAGAATCTCGATTTTTATGTATCACTTAAAATATAAAAAGTAAATGAAACTTTTATAAAAGATAATATATGGAACTATATAAACATTATTAAGAGTAAGAATGTAAATAAGTAAATTATGGTCATATTTATAAGGCATTCTATGGGAAGAGAAGGGGCAACAGGAAATGGGGGAGTGAATGCATTTGTTATCAGTGTACTGTGATTGTGTCTAGTAAGGTGAATTTACAATACTTACTTTTGATTAAATTAGCTCTAATGGAAATAGGCAATTGGCTTCAGAAGACTACTGATAAAACACCATGGAAGAAAGTAATAATTATACAAACGAAAGTGGAAAACAAGAAAAAGAAATACAACACTCTGTCTAATAGGAGCTCTATAGGAGCCAGGTTAAAAAAATAGTAAACAAATAAACTCTAAAAAAACTCCAAAAAATATTTATAATTATCAGTGAGGCTATTTAAAATATGGGTTTACACCCACTGTTTATAGCAATAAATTTCGACTTAAGCACATGTTGTAATTTAAAATACTGGTCAATGATAGCATCAGACCATTGCAAGTAATAAGTCATTTTAAAAACTAAAAATCCAGAACGCAAGGACAAATATCAAAAGTTGATGGGTGGATTTTTAAATATGAGCGTCATAATTCAGTAACCAATAGCCAATGACATACTTCTTAAAGTTGAATCTATAATAGTTGTAAAGGCAAGTATTAATGTGATATAAATTTAGAATCATATCTTTTAATTGCTACAACGTAATTTATTTAAGAAAAATATTAAAAACAATAAACTGCACTTAAATATTAATTACTAGAAATATAAAAATTTTAAGTGGGAACAAAAATAAATGTATTTCTTTGATAAATATAATTACTCCTTAAAATAAATATTTATTTTTAAAAGTTCACTTTAGTCCATATTTCATATTTTTATATATTAGTGTAAAATATATGTATAGATATATACATAAATATAGCTGATTAACTAGTTTTTGTATGTTTTGCTCTCTAGATTAAAAAGACAGGGGAAGAATTCATTTCAATAACATAATATTCATTGCATAGCCACTAACTACAACAAGATTTCCAAATAAATTATTTTCATGTGATTCCCTTAAATGCTTATAAAATGCATACTCTAAGTATTTGAAAAGAATATTCTTGAAAAGTGCATTTAAAATTAACTTCAGATTTTTCATGAGTACATACTAACAGAGTTATTACTTGACTTGTGTTTTATAAGAAAATTACCAAAAAAAAATAAAAAACGGTCTAACTCCTTCACACAAACTTAAAGGCTTAGATCCATGAACTGAGATTCTAAAAGAAATTAATAATTAAAGGCTGAATTACACAATGCATTGGAGAATACACATACAACTAAAGTGCAAATTTAATAAGAAACAAACAAAAGCCACAAGGATAGATCAGCTTGCATGTATCCTATGGCTTATACACAGAAGTGAGACTGACTGTTGGGTGACACTAAAGAGTTGAAAAATCCGTACACTCCAAGATTTCAAAAATTCCTTACAGGAAATTTAATCAAATTTCCTACTCTCACAGATGGGATTATAGAAAAATTCAGTGAATTTCCTGTTTTCAAATTTGTTAGTGACCGAACCCAGACAAAGATGCAGTTTCCAGTCAAATGTTTTTGCCACTACTAAAAATCTCCATTTATACAGTAAACTCCTTAAGTATTATATTCATAATTTGTCCTGGAAACAAAGAAATCACTCTCTATGAGCCATTGCACAGTTTATCATATAAACTTGATTTTAAGGACACATTAACTTAATGAAGGCACCATATTGTTTATTGCCTGACTACATTAATTATAAATCAATACTTGCAGCCAATTCCCGAAGAATCTTATCCACTCACTAAAACACAACTAAATTGTAGGACTGCTCCTGGAGTGATTTCTCATTTACTTTGATTTTCTACATTTTTTAAAAATAGTAAAACTTATTACATTATACTCTTGTGGCTAATAAAGGCTAGTCTCCCTTGAGTAAATTCCAATCAGTGTGTTTCTTCTACAATGAAGAACATGTAGTCTATGAAACAGATCTATAAACAATGTAAAAAATATCACCCTTGGAATATGCAAGAATAATGAAGCTCAAATACTTTCAGTTGGTACTCAAAGGGGGCTAGACAACAAATTTAGCACAGTATTTGCATTGCAAAAAATTACAAAGAAAAATGAGAATCTTAAGAACAGATCAGCAAAGGGCCAATAAACCCAATTAGTACAAGCCTTATTATGTAAAGAAGTTCACACAAACTACAGTTGCAGAACAACATAGCTACTGCACATTCAAAACATAGTGGAGGTAAGATGTTTGGACATTCTTTTTGGAACCAGGGGCCAGGCAAATTTCACTAACAAATTAGAAAATGATACTAAAGATTCATATTCTAACAGAAAATAATTAAAATATATCTAATAAAGGTATTCAATATGATTAATAGTTATAGTAGACAGCGATCTACTTTGATATAATATGTGTCATTTAAAATTCATAACAACTTTATTGCATATGCAAAATTATCCCAATTTCACAAGTGGAAAATACTTTAAAAGCAATATTTACTTAAAAAAAAGACAGAGAGGAAAAATTTGGTCTCAAATTCTGTGTTTCTAAACACCATGGTCTTTTCATTATACCATACATAAAACAACACTTGAAGGCAGAATGTCAGAATAAAATTTTCTTCTTTCATAGATCAATAAATGGACATTACTCATGGCTTATGAGAAGTTACAGGAAGAACTAAGTTATAGGGCTGAGACTGGAGTTTTGGAATCTCTGAAAAGGGTATTTTCTTCAAAGCCTGATGTTGGAAAAACTGAATAGCCATATGCACTATAATTAAATTGGACATCTATCTTATCCCATACACAAAAATCAACTCAAGGCAGACTAAAGACCTAAATGTAAGACCTGAAACTAATAAAACTCCTAGAAGAGAAGATAGGCTCTTTGACATTGATCTTGGCACTGAGTGTTTTGAACATCACTCCAAAAGCTCAGGCAGCAAATGCAAAAGTAAACAAGTGAGCATACATCAAAGTAGAAATCTTCTGTACAGCAAAGGAAACAATCAACAAAGTATAAAGGTAGTCTTATGGATTGGGAGAAAATACTTGCAGATTACAAATTTGATAAGACTTTAATATCCAAAATACATAAGGAATTCACACAACTCAATAGTTAAAGAACAACCTAAGGGCAAAGAATCTGAATCAACAGTTCTCCAATAAAAACACAAAAATGGTCAATAATTATATAAAGAGGTGCTCAACATCACTAATCATCAAATAATTACAAATTAAAATCAGTATCACCTCACACCTGTTAGGATGGTTATTATCAAAAAGACAAGAGATAACAAGTGTTGGCCAGGGTGTGGATAAAAGGGAATCTGTGTACACTGTTGGTGGGGATGTAAATTGGTGCATCCATTAGGAAAAACAATATTGATATTCCTCAAAATGTTAAAAGTAGAATTGCTATATGGCCCAGAAATCTTTCTGTTAGGTATATATCCAAGAGAAATGAAATCATGACCTTTAAAGATATTGGCATTCACATGCTTATTGTAGCATTATTCACAATACCCAATATACAAAAACAATCTAAGTGTCCGTCAATGTATGAATAAATTATTTAAATATGGTATACATGTACAATGAAATTCTATTCAGTTTTAGAGAAGGAGACCCCGTCATTTGCAACAATATAGATAAACATGGAGGGCATTATACTAAGTAGGATAAGTCAGACACAGATGGAAAATAGTGCATGATCTCATTTATACATGGAAAAAGGGAAGGGAGAAAGGTAGGTTGGTTGGTTGAATACATAGAATAAAATGATAGCAGTTACTGGGGTGGGATGTGAAGAGGGAAAAAAATAGGGAGGTGTCAATCAAAGGGTATAAAGCTTAGATACATAGGACGAATGTCTACAGATCTAAGGTAAAACATAAGGACTATAATTATTGTATACTGGAAATGTAAGTGCTCTTACTGTTAAAAAAAAAAAAAAGGAAACTATGCAAGAGGATAGATATGTTAATTTTACTTGACTGTAGTAGCCACTTACTATTATAAGTGCATTGAAATATAATGTTGTACATCTTAAATGTGCATAATAAAAAATCTTCTTTGCACAATTAAAACTAACTGAAACACAATATCAAATAATAATAGTGATACATATTAAGTAAGAAGAAATGTTAAAAGCACGAGTTCTCAAGTCAGATAGATCAGGGTACCTGACTTTAAGCAGGTTGGCTAGCCTTTCTTTATATCAGTTGACTTATCTGTAAAATGGTAAGAAAAATAGAACTTACTTCCTAGGACTCTTGTAAGGATTAAGTGAGATAACATTTGCAAAGTTCTCAGAAAATGGTTTGGACACCAAGGAAGATATTCTGGCATAAATCATCTTCCAAAGATCCTTCTCCCTCTCCCCATACTCAACAAAAGGGTGGCCAGACAAGGTAGAGACACCCAGTAATTAAAGGTCATAAAGTTCCAGAGGTGGGGGCCACACAGGATACCACAGAGAATGCCACTGGAGAAGAAGCCACCTGTGTTTTTGGTGACTGCAATAAGGAGGTCACTGAGAAGATAGCACAAGTATGTTCCATGGGAGACCCAGTATTCATCTACCAACCATACAAATAGCATATATTGCTAACAGAGAACTACAATAGAACCAGTTCAGTAAAAAGGTATATTCACCTTTTACTACTCTTCTTTACCCTTGCAACAACTTTGAAAAACACAGAAAAAGAAGAGGAAGAGTGGATCTTGGCCTGTCCCCACAGTACATCCCTTACCTGTGAAAAACGCATGGAAAAGGAGAGAACATCTAGATGGCCTAAGAGACTGATGCTGAAATTAGTTTGGACTGGACTCGTTAAGCTATAGTATGCATTGAAGCATTGCCGTAATGTGAGGAAGGGAATTTGAAAGAATAAAATCTTGCTGATTTCAGTCTCCTGAATCTCTAAAGCCCTTAGGATGAAGTACAAACACTCTCACAGCCTCCAAGGCCCTGCACGATCTCTTCCTCTCTACCCCTCTAGCCTTGCCTACAATAATCCCCCACCACATCCACACACCCACACCCCAACACACGTACCCCTCTATGCTGCCACAATTATGACATAAGTACGTGTCAGGCCTCTGATTTATCATGCTGCATTTTACTATGCAAACTCACTAACCTCTGTTGTTCAGTCTTCTCTATCCTCTCCCTACATCTAGACAACTTTCATTCCACACTGAGAACAAGGATCGTGACCTCGTGACCACCTTCTTCAATGCTGTGTCACCAGCATCTAAACAACTACTTGGAATATAGGAAATAAACAATACTTTGCCTATGAATAAATGAATAAGGAGAGTCGTTGTAAATTTAATGTAGTATGAAGGATACTGAGCCATAAGATTTCTGATGAAACATAAGAAGAAAGGCATCATTAGCAGAGGCAGATGGCAGAAAAGTTCTCAGATGTCTTATGGCAGCAATCTGCAAACAACAAGCTAATCCTTAAATTCACAGGTGTCCAGTTACTTTCGTTTGTGTGTTTGCATGTGTGCATCTAGGTAACTATATTAAACTAATCACCAATATACTTTATAATTATATAAATAGTTACATTTTATAGAATAGTTGCATTTTAACTATAATTGTTATTTTAAAATATTAATAGTTACCTTTTACAGAACGTATATAGTATAACAGCGATATTTTAAAGAAGGTCAACACATACCAAAAAAGCCATGCAATTATAAGTTGTCTGGTAACGGAAAGCATCATGTTTTAAAGTATCATTTGGGCATATCTCTATAACTTCTTGGGGGGTGATTATGATCTTCTTAGTCTTTACGGCCTTTATGGTCTGGCTCGAAATACTTTTCTAGCCTCATCTCTCCCAAAATTCCTAAGAGCATTCTAGGCTCCAGTTATACTGAACTTTCACATTTTACTAAACTCAACAAGCTCTTTCAATTTGTGCTAAAACACTCTTTTCCACTGTGTAGCTAGTCAATCCTTATGTGTTCTTCTTAGCTATCTTTTTTTCCCTAAGATCCGTACCAAACTCTATATCTACCACCCACATCCCCTCTGATAAGACATTAATCCATAAATACTTTAATGAAAGCATTATTGTACCGTTGTAAAATGAACTATTTTCCTTAGCTGTCCTCCAATATCCTGTGAGCAATTTGAGGGCTACACTTACATATTTCAGTTCCTACCATGGTGAGAAGCACTGAGTGTATACTTAGGAAATCTTGTTGAAATGTACAGACACAAGTTATGCCTTCTAGTATCTCAGACTGCCATAAAAAAATAAAAATAAAAAAAGTCAGGAAGATTTTCATAAGCCCATGTACAATGTCATTTAAAAAATACTATGAACGCCATGTGGTGGAGCACAGGGATAAAGAGGACTGACGACTTGGAATAACCTAGAAAGAAATCAGAAAACAGATGAAATTTGAACTTAGTTTTGACTAAATAAAATACCTCCAGTTGGCAAAGGAGGAGGTAAGCATAACAAGAACAGGAAAAAACATGTGCACGGCCAGAGAGTTGTTAAATATAATGACATGTTCAGGGAACAGTGAGAAGTTCAATGCCATCTTTAAAAATAAAAGCCTCACTGATAGTCATAATGCCGTACAGCTACTGCCCTCCGTCTTGCCTCCTCTCTTCAACCACGCTGCTTAAAAATGTTACCTCCACTCTTTCTCCATTTCCTCACCTCCCACTTGCATCCACCCACCGCAATCTGGTTGCTTTTACCACAATCAGCAAATACTTCTGTTTTTAATCTAATGACATATTTAAAAACCTTTTCTTGGTTTTACCACAATAGATGATACAATGTTTGCTCCCTACTTTTGTAATGCTCTCTTGTACTGGTATTCTTAAAGTCACATTTTCCTGGTACTCTGAGAAATCATTGCTAAAATCCTCATCATGGGATGTGAGACCTTCGATGCCTGTCAGCTATCTACATGTACTGATATCCCCTAGAAAATATACGGTAGTAGGACCAATAGATAATATTTATTATTCTTAATCTAGGCATACAAGTTCTTTGTGGCTTTCCCAAAGACAGTCTCGAAACTTGAAACCTAGGACAAAAAACACGCAACCCCTGAAATTTTTACTTAAAAAAATCACTTCATGTTCAGAAATCACAGTTAATATTATTTTTTTCTTTTGTCAACATTTATTTTTGGTTCAGAGGGTATCTGTGCAGGTTTGTTACACGACTAGCTTGCATGTTGCTGTCGTATGATGTACAAATTATTTTGCCACCCGGGTAGTGAGCATAGTATCCATAGGTAGTTTTTCAACCCTCCCCCTCCCTCTCCCTCAAATAAGCTTCAGTGTCCATTGTTCCTATCTTTGTGTGTACGTGTACTTGATGTTTAGCTCCCACTTACAAGTGAAAACATATCATATTTGGTTTTCTGTTCCTCTATTAATTTGTTTAGGAAAATGACCTCCAGCTGCATCCATGTTACTGCAAAGGACATAATTTCATTATTTTTTATGGCTGCATAGTTTTCCAAGGTGTATATAGACCACATTTTCTTTATGCAGTCCACCACTGATGAGTATCTAGGTTGATTCCATGTATTTGCTATTGTGAATAGTGCTGCAATGAACATACAAGTGCATATGTCTTTTTGGTAGAACAACTGATATTCTGCTAAAAAGTAGAATAGTAATAAGCATATAGTATATAGTAATAAGCATATAGTATATAGTAATTAGCTTGCTGGGTCATATAGTAGTTCTGCTTTAAGTTCTTTCTGAAATCTCCAAACTGCTTTCCACAGCAACTAACCTAATTTACATTCCCACCAGCAGTGTATAAGCACTCCCTTTTCTCCGCAACTCTGCCAACATGTTATTATTTTTACTTTTTATAATTGCCATCTGACTGAGGTGAGATGGTCCCTCATTGTGGTTTTGATTTGCATTTCTCTAATGATTAATGATGCTGAACATTTTTCATATGCTTGTTGCCTACATGTGTGTCATTTTAAGAAATGTCCTTTCATGCCCTTTTTCCATTTTTTAATGGGAATGTTTGTTTTTCACTTAAGTTCTTTATAGTTCTGGATATTAGACCTTTGTCGGATGTATAGTTCAAAAATAATTTCTCCTATTCTGTAGGTTGTCTGTTTTCTCTGTTAATAGTGCCTTTTCCCATGAAGAAGCTTTTTAGTTTAGTTAGGTCCCAGTCGTCTATTTTTGTTTTTGTTATAATTGCTTTTAGGGACTACAACATGAAATTGTTGTCAAGGCCTAGGTTCAGAATGGCATTTCCTAAGTTTTCTTCTAGGATTCTTACAGTTTTGAGTCTTACATTTAAGTCTTTAATCCATCTTGAGTCGATTTTTGTATATTGTGAAAAGAAGGGTCCAGTTTGAATCTTCTGCATATGGTTAGCCAGTTATCCTAGCACCATTTATTGAATAAGGAGTCCTTTCCCCATTGCTTGTTTTTATTGACTTTGTCAAAGATCAGCTAGCTGTAAGTGTGTGGCTTTATTTCTGGGTTCTTTAGACTGTTCCATTGATCTACATGTTTTTGTACCAGTACCATGCTGTTTTGGTTACTGTAGCCTTGTAGGATAGTTTGAATCTGGGTAATGTGATGCTCCAGCTTT
Source organism: Mandrillus leucophaeus (assembly GCF_000951045.1). Lineage (NCBI taxonomy): Eukaryota > Metazoa > Chordata > Mammalia > Primates > Cercopithecidae > Mandrillus > Mandrillus leucophaeus. The sequence continues at coordinate 307,101 of NW_012101511.1, read as the reverse complement.
GTTCTTTTGCTTAGGTTTGCTTTGGCTATTCAGACTCTTTCTTTGGCTCCCTGTGAATTTTGAAATATTTGAATTTGTTTTCTAATTATGTTAAAAATGATATTGATAGTTTGATAGGAATAACTCTTATTTAGTTTTTACAAAAGAATAGGGAGAATGGTAGGGAATACTACTTTGTGACCTTAGAAAACCAAGAGAGCTATGACTGGATGCACTAAGTTCCTACAACCCTCCTTCTCCAAGAAAGGTAATGAATGGAGTCAAACTACTTTTACCTGTGCCCTTCTGGAACTGTTTCCCCACCCCTTAGGTGATGTTTTACTGTACACAAAATACATGGGTTCATACAGTTACCCAGTTACCAAATAAGCCATCTCACCTTAACTCTACAGAATCCCATTTCGGCAGAGGGCTGTAGCACAGACATCTGACGAGAGCACAGCACTGCATCTGATAAGGAATAAGACAGTGGTCTCTGCCTTTTTTTTTTTTTTTTTTTTTTTTGGATGAAAGCACAGCCTAGCTCAGAAAATGGGACCACTCTTCATTTTGACAGATACCCACAGTTGCTCCTTCTCAGTCTCCTCTTCCATTTTTTGTCCACTTTCTGCCCTTTAAATATTGGTGTTCTAGAGTTTCTGTGAAAGTAAGATGGCTACTTCACTCTAATCTCTTTCCTTGTAAAATTTTATGTATGTCTATGGTTTCAACCACCATTATATGGCCCCCAAGTTATCTATACTCCAAGTTTCTCTGTTGGGCTCCAGATCTATGCCTGTTACCTAGACATCTCCAATTAAAGTTTCAAACTCAACATGTGTAAAACATAAATGTTCATCCCCAGCAACAAAACAAAAACAAACAAAACTTCTCCTACTGTGTTCCATATCCCAGTTCCTCAAGATGTCATTCTATACTTCTTCCACCCCTTCATCCAACAGATCAACACTTCTACCCCACAAAGAACTTTTGATTCTTTTCAATGCTCTCCATCTTCAGTTCCACTGCCCTGGGCCAATTCACATTAATCTCTTGCCTGTAATAAAACAGCTTTCTAACAAGTCTTCCTTTTCCCAATCCTTTAATATAAATTATTGAACCATAGAACTCTTACTCTTCCACATACCCTCTACCTTCCTCCACCTCTTCATCAGTCTTATAATAGATTCGTGCTTCCTTTAGCATAAAGTCGAATACCTTATCATGTTAAAATACAGACTTTCATGTTCTACAAATAGTAAATGTTAGTCTATAGATCATAGGAAGATCCCAGGAAACAACTATTTTTAAAAATAATTCAGATGGTTACAATCCAAGTACCTGTAAATCACATTTTGGGGAATATTATTATAAATTCTAGGAGGGTGCTGAAAAATATTTGATGAATGAATGAATGTTTCCAGTGTCTATTTTCTAACTTTCCAAAATGTCAATAACCTTACAGCAACCAGCTTCTACATGCTGACTTTAAAGGGAGTAAACATTATTAATTTACTTTTGATACAAAAGGTTTGCCATGTTCATCACAGGTTTTCTTAATGAACTACATTTACAAATGACAACCTCTGATAAAGAGTTAACAGATTAAGTTCAGTGTCAATTTTGACCAGATATTAAATCTCACAACTCTCTAAACTTCCTTGATGTTAACTACTGAACTATATAATATCCCAGTACCTTCTGGAGATTCTAAGAGATAATGCACTCTGTGTTTTTATAGAGAAGAAAAGTATTATCTGGAAAAATCAACATAATCAATAAACCAAGGTCATATTTACCACACTGCCTGCTTCTTAGCCTAATGGTAAACTGTATCAAGTATCTCAAGATTACTTCAAAGTTTTCATTGTCCAAGCTCTAACCCTAACACTTCACAATAGACAACCATTTGAACTGAGGTTCTTAGTCTAGGTTTAGGTTAAATAATTGGTAATCATAACACTTATACCATAAGAATATGCACACACAGTGAAAATGTTTACTAATATAAGAAAAGACATCCAATAGAAACTAAGGAAAAAGGGAAAAAAACAGTACAGTACATTAGAAAGTGCTAAAATGCCTACTACAACCTTGGTCAATTGCCAACTACTAGTACATTTCAAAAATTAATTACCTCCTTATGAATTTCAAAATATTGAAATAAAATATTTTTAACTTGGTTGCAGAAACTGTAAGTATAATCTTTAATTATAATTTAGATCTACAACATTTTTGGGACAATTACACTAGTTAATGATTCCAAGAAAGCAGTGTGTGTGTGTGTGTGTGTGTGTGTGTGTGTCTGCATATTTTTTTGGTTCTTAATTCTTTTTGCTATGCTGCTTTTTTTCTCTCAGGCTAATGTCATAACAAATCTACATCACTGACCTGAATAAAAGAAATTAGGAATTTAGGTTTTGCTACTGACTACGCTCACTGATTAGAAATAAAAGTGTATATGCTAAGCTACTAAAAGTAAAACTAAATTTGTTCTTTACTTTTGTTCTTCATTAACAAATTGTTTATGTAAGATATTCATTAGATAGCTCCACATCCACTTTGACTTGTAGGTAATACTATGTCTACGTTTTCCCTTCCCATCATAACATTCTTTTTTATTTAGAGTGTCACAGCCACGTCTCATTGCTCAAGCTATTGCTCCATCCATACTAAACATAAATTCAAACTTTGCCTCCTTACTTATCTTGATTTCCAGTAAAAATAATATCAACATGGAAATCATTCATTTTGCTCATCATGAAGACCAAATTGTTTCTCTCCATAAAATGTATATATATTTTTTTAGTTGAGCACCATCTTCCCTAATAGACTTACAATGTGAGTAAAAAGATGTATTTGTATGTGTCTCTGTTACTTGTGTCTATAGGTTATTCAACTTTAATTTTTCCCAGCTGCATCTTTCTTCTCTAGATTTGGACAAATATCAATAATACCTGTTGAGTGATCAAACTATCTCCTGGTCCTCAATTAACATCTTCCCTGTATTACACATTATTCATATTTCAGCTATCTGTGTATTGCCTCTCAACTCCAAATCCACCCTTCTTTCATTTCCTTTGTGATACCTGGTGGATCCTATAAATACTGCTCCTCTGCCAGCTCACACAATGTCAGGCTTTGTCAATAGAGGGTGCTGGAGGGACACTCCAATGTAGTCAAAAGAGAAGGGCGCTTTTCTTTCTTGGTCTCTTTCTGGGTCACGTGCATTGTCATTTTTTTGGCACAGCTTCAAAGGACTGACATGCTGTGAGTTTTCAGCCCATGCAGCATATTTCTGTAGACCAGCTTCAGCATATACCATCACATGTTTCTTCACCACCAGTAGCTGCATGTTCCTGTAGCAGCAGCACCCCTCCAGTGAGGTCAGAATTCACAGATCTTAGGGGGAAAGGGTGCTCTTTCAAGTCCTCAGTTTCTTCCTGATTCTGGAAGTGGTGACACTGCAACCCTAGAAGTAGATGTTCTGTCTGCATTTGTTAATTCTGTATTGCTTGGAATCTTCTTTTATCCATGTTTTAAAACGAATTTAACTGTCTTTTATTAGTTAATAATTCTTTATATCAGATTTTCCCTATGATGTTCTATGACTGGACTGTGTTTACATAGTATGCTCCCATTTGGTAGGTTTGTGATTAACTAGACTTCCTCTAAAACAACTGTTGGCAAGCCCGACTAAATGAGGTAAATAAAGACAGAAATAAAGTAGGAAATCTGACAAGAGCAGAGCAATTTCTTAGAAATTTTTTAGGCTAGATGCATTAAGGGAAATGTATCACTAGAGAAAATGTCTAGGGCCTTCAAGATTTTCAAAAACGTACTAAGATGCTGAATATGCATTCCATTTTTGAGAATACATCTATATTTGGGTGTGCATACACACACTTACACACACATGTATTCTGAAATATAAAAAGAAAACTAAAAAATCAAAGTAAGTGATTTTTTATTTAAATGTTATCAACTGAAATTCCACTCAATGCAACCTATATTGGTAGTGTGAGTATATTTTAATGTTTATTATAACTTGTGGTAGAATCCCCCCAAACAAGAAAGCATATCTTGAGTCTGCTAAAAAATTTTAAAGTTCTCGGGTTCAATTTACTGATGAAACACAACTGCTTTTAGTTCATTTCAGACATAAAGGAACTAAATATGTTCCATTGCTAATGACTATATACCTAACATCAACTACCAATTTTCTAAATATGTTAGCGATCCAAAGAATAGTCACAACAAGGAGAGGTAGAGAATTAATCTAATTCATTATCGCCACTGGAAAACAAATGACTCTGTATATTTTGGCATACAAGTATGATGTGAGTTTGTGTAAAATCCCCAAATATCAAACATGTCTTGCTAGAAACATACATGTTTGCATGTATGTATGTATATATGTATATACATATATATATATAGAGGGAGATGTTTTAGCTAAAATAATTCACTTTGCAAAAAAATAAAGCTAAAATTTCAATGCAGTAACTGCTACTACTGAAATTTACAACATGAAAAAAATCTACAATATTGAAAATGTACTGATATTTGGGAGTCATATCATTTGTCTTTCTGCTTTGGCTGATAATAAGACACAAATTAACCAGATATAAGAGTCACAATTTATATAATATGCTAATTTCTCAATGTAGTAGTTAACAAAATTCTGACTCTACTTAATTTTTGATAGAAGTTAGGTATTTATTTGCACTGTGTCTCTCTAATATTTGGGAACATTTAAGACAATCTGCACTAAGACAAAGAGTATTTACTAGGACAAAATTATATTTATAGCCAAACAATAACATTTGGAATGCACACTCTTACTAAAAATAAATAGTCTTTGTCATCATTATAAGGATATGTCCACTTAAATTGACCCATGGAAAGAGGCAGATTAATATTTCAGGTCAAAATATACAATAATGCAAGGGGAAAAGGAGGGTTATACTGAAGAATAGGATTTTTCCTCTTGTACCAGAATCGTACCTAAGACCCAGAATTGAAGGAGAAAAATAAAAGCACTTAAATCATGACATTCCCATTTTAAAGAATTTTAATGGACTGCCAACATTTAGTATCAACCACCTCCCCAAAGGTGGAGATCACCCCTCAACATGTTCAGCCACCCAGGTCAATATAAGAAAAGGTCTCTGAGGTCAGAGATGTGGCTCTGATGGAATAAACAGCATATTTTTTCCCATAAAAGTGAAATTTAGGTTCCCTAATGGAAACCTAGGGAGCTCCTGATAAATTAGCTGGTAATGTTTATGAAAGCTTGCAAAAATGGAATACTTTTTGTTTCGTTAGTTTATCCAGGTAGAAAATGTCCAAACTTGTCAATTTTCCCCCTGAGTTATCAGAGAAAGGGAAGAATTTGAGGAGAAATGACACAGTGGGGAATACTGGGCAAAAAGGGACAAGGGCTTCTCGGTGTCTGGGTCATAAGGAAGATGAATGTCTAAAGAATCATGAAGTCCTAGATAGAAGGATGCCTGAGGGGTGAATGAGCCACAGATTTGGCAGGGAGGTAGCAGAGGACAAGAGACATGCACATCAAGGGAATATAAAGTAAAGCAAATGTCAGTTGACCTGCTGGAATCTGACAAGTTATTATGAATGAAAAACTCTTTCATCAAAAATGTCTATTGCAGAGCACTATAGTTAGCAGTAAAAGTGAAGGACTTATCATTAAATTTTTAATGCCTCATCAATAATTCATCTTTGGTGATTCTAGCCCATCAGTACCTAACACATCAAACCAATTTTCCTCGCTTACCTATCTTATCTTATTGTATTTTAATTGATTGGAGACAGGGTCTCATTCTGTCATGCAGTGGCACGATCACAGCTCACTGCAACTTCGACCTCCTGGGCTCAAGCGATCCTCCCACATCAGCCTTCTGACCATAGGCATGTGCCATCACACCCTGCTATTTTTTATATTTTTTGGTAGACATGGGGTTTCTCTATGTTGCTCAAGCTAATTTCAAACTCCTGGGATCAAGCAGTCCTCCCACCTCGGCCTTCCAAAGTGCTGCAATTACAGTTGTGAGCCACCACACCAGGCTTGTCTCATTTTAAAGAAAAAACAAAATAACACCAGTTCCATAGAATCCAAGAGTACCAACATTCTAATTTTTTAGGTTGATTTATGTATACCCACTATGTGTGCAGATTATATGTATGGTATGTATGTAGATAGCATAACGAGGCAATCACTTTGCTCAATACCAGAGGGTTTTGTTGTTGTTGTTGTTGTTTTTAAATGTGCAACACTGACCATGACTTCATTCTGTAAGAAGTCTTTATCTATGAAACTATATTCACTTTCCTTATGGAAGTTCACAATTCTGCCTTAATCCTCCTAGAAAATTTTTCTGCTTAATACAATTAATTTTATTTAAATAATTGTTTATCACACTGTAGTTAGGTAGACATGTTTTGAAAATGATATAAAATACACGGGACTAATCCAAACACTGAAGTTGGAAATGGAAACCACAGATCCAAACATCTTTAACTATCCATGTATTTGGGTAGACTAAATAGATATGAGACATATACATAATTCTGTAACACTAAAAATGCTACTTTATTTGAAATTACCCCCACTCCCCATTATGTGAAATAAAAATACTATTTAATGAAAAACTCACCATATCTGTATCTGAGACAGGGCCAAAACTGGTCACGTAGATGTTAGTGAAGACTTCAGTAATACTGTCTGATATGAGAAAAGAGATTGAATATAGATATTATATAATAAGAGCCACAGGAGAGAGAAGGGTTTGAGTACACGGTATGGTTTGAAAGCTGTATCATAAATTTGGGGTTACTGGGTTTTACTTTCTTGTCAACTTTTGCAACCATAATGACTATAATGCTCAGTTATTTCACTGGTTTTCACCATCCTAAGTGCAAAATGTATATAAGTATTATGACTTTCTTACTTGGAAACCATACCTGATTAGCACATCCTCATTTATATTGCTCAAAATGAATAGTTTCTTAGGAAACATCATAAGTGAAACAGTTTATAATAAATATATTACAGTACTAAAAATAAAGTATGGTATTGTTTGATATAATCCTAAATTTGATGTTTCAACTAAATATTTCAGTATCTCATGATGGTAAAGATTCAATTTACAGATTGTAAATCAGTACATCTTCTCCATACAGCACAAAACAGCTTGGTAATTATAAATAAACATAATTCCAATTAATATAAAAAGCTTTATCATTCAGTGACATAAAAATTAAAAAAATAACAGATTACTTTCAAACAAGCTTGCTTTTAAATGTATTTAAGAATGTCTGCAATGCTAAGACTGAACTAAATTGGATTCTAAAATTATGTAACATCATAACTGTAATACAATTAACTGGAGTGCTCTATTAACTAGTTAATTTAGATCAAAATTTTAAATAAGCCAAATGGTGATGGGGAAAAGGTCAAAGAAAAGATCGAAAAACAAAAATCTTTTCACTGCTCTTGTAGTAGAAAAAAAAAACATATCATTAATGTTTATCATCATGAGCGAAATGTCTTATTCATTAGCTGTCAGATTTATAATTCTACGTAAACAATAACATGAATTGTTTTTCGTATTATACTAGACATTAATTTACAACCATCAAAGAGACTAAACTATGTCTGGGATTTTGCATCCATTAAGGCAAGAATAAAAAATAGAAAGGCTATTGATAAAACAGGGTAGACTTTGAATGCTACTACATAACAGGTACTCTTTAAAGCACCTGAAATATCATAATCTGCATGTCAAATGTATGTGGTAGATTCTCTGTTATCCCTATGCATGTGTACAACGATTCAAAGAAAGGTAAGCAAACTTGCCAAAGACCCACAGCTAGCAGAGTAGATAGAGCAATGATTTATAACCCAAGCAATCTAGTTTCTGAGTACTCAAGCTAAATCAAAGCGTCATACCATAGTCAGTGATAAACTTAAAACTAACAGTAGTTTCTTATTAAACGCATGTTTCTATTCACCAGAATACTCCGTGCCAAAGGCATAGTTATAGTGCTCCAAATAAATATGTTCATTAAACTTTGTTGTATACACTATTTCATCCCTAAAACTGTATTTTTGAAGTTCTATTGTAAAAGCATTTGAAAATAAATTTATGAAATAATTTCAGATGCCACCTACCCCAAAGACCAGCTCAGGAGCAGCTTTCTGGGTATAAAAAGTCCCATAGGATCCTGAGTTCAGAAGAGTCCCATACGTCATTTAATGGTCTATCTGCACTTTCTTTAAAAATCTTAATTATTTTTTAAACAAAGCGTCCTGTATTTTCATTTTGGACTGGGCATCACAAATTATGTAGCTGGTCCTGTTCTTGAATTTATATATACTAGAAAGCAATCGTGGAAATGAGAACCAACATTTTTTTGTCCTTTTACCCACACCAAATTAGTCACACTATTCCATTTATTCAATTAGTAACTAGATAAACCTTTGTAATAGCTGTTGACCTAAAATGTTCCAGAGAAGAGAAATTAAAATGTGAAGGTAAGCTTTTACTCTAAGAGAAGAAAGTGAAATGATTCTCCTTAGTTTAAGTAGTAGAGTCCAAGAAATTACAAAAATGTGTGAATGTATTGATGCTAATGATATGAATAATATTCACTATATGCCAAATGGCAAGTAAAGGGTAAAGGGGTATCAGTACCTAGTGGCTATAAAGAGGTGTCAGCTAAGAACTGACATGAAAAATAAGGTTAGTCTCAAAACTCTAAGCAGCAAGAGAAACACCTAAGACTCAGAACATAGATATAAAAAGTTATTTTTAGAAAAAGAAATGGTTTCATGGATTACTGACTTCATAAGCATAGCTAAATAATGTATGCATTGGGGAGATATTGTCCTGCTATGGAAGTTCAGAAAAAGGAAAATCAGCAAGCCAAACACTGACGATGAACATCCAATAGTGTCTAAGGGAAAGGTATTCTTAGCAATGAGTTTTCTTTTTTTTTTTTTAATTTAGATTTCAATATGGATGGATGCGCAGAGCTGTAAACAACCAACATGGGCTAATGAAATATTTTAGTGTAATGAGTATAGATATTCGATATATCTAACACAATCTTCTAGAATTCTATGATCAAAACTCAATCTTTGATTATATTTTGGCTTTCCATAGACAAGGAAAGGGAAGTGAACAAAGGAAAAAGGAAAAGAAAGGAATGGAGGGGAAAGGAGGCTAGGGAGATTATATGAATGTAGGCTATTTCCTGTAGAATACAGGTTATTCTAATCTTGTGACTCCGATTTGTCAAGACATTTTATAGTATCATCTGCTTATGTTTGTTTTCCCATGTGGATTTGGAACAGGGTGAATTTGTGCTATTAATGCCTGTTACGATATTCTGATCCATTGAAAAGATGTATGTTACAGAGTAAACAAGTGAATTTATAGTCTGGTGGCAACCTGAGTCTCTGTGTATTTTAGGTACCATGATTCACTCTTCAGTCTTGATCACTATTTTTGTTTGTTTGTTTTTGTTTTTCAGACGGAGTTTCGCTCTTGTTGCCCAGGCTGGAGTGGATTGGTGTGATCTCAGCTGACTGCAACCTCTGCCTCCAGGGTTCAAATGATTCTTTGGCCTCGGCCTCCCAAGTAGCTGGGACCACAGGCGCTCACCACCACACCCGGCTAGTTTTTGTATTTTTAGTAGAGACGGAGTTTCACCATGTTGGCCAGGCTAGTTTCAAACTCCTGACCTCAGGTGATCCACACTCCTGGGCCCCCCAAAGCACTAGGATTACAGGCATGTGCCACCGTGCCTGGCCCTGATCACTCTTAGTTGACACACCAAGATCTGTTCTGACTCAGAGCCTTCAAAATGGCTATTATCTCTCATTTTCTCTTTGGTTAATTGTTACTCTTCATTTAAGTCTCAGTTTAAATGCTCTCTCTTCAGAGTAGGAGTTCATAATCCCCTATAAAGCCCTCTTCTCTCATTTTTGCTCTCTGATACTTTCTTTTTATGGGAACTTTCAACCTTGCTGTTCTTTTAATGCCTTAAGATATCCTTCTTCCTTTTAGTTTTGTGTTTGGTCTGTCTCCCCATCCAAGATTTAAGCTCCACAAAGAAGGGGACTGCACCATTTCTGTTCACTATTATGTCACGAGTGCTTACTACAATGTATATCACATGTTACATGTTGTATGTTTGAACAAATTATTTCTCATTTTAATTAATGTAGAACATCAATCTTTTTCCAAAATATTTCATCAACGTTAAAAGTGATCATGCACAGCTGTTGCTAGTTGAGGAAAGGATGCCCGTCATTTGTGAAGGCAGAGCCCAAACTTTCCATTGACAAAGGCAGGTCGAGAGTTTAAGTAATAGGCTTCCAGTGAAGTAACAAAGCTGAGCAAAGGGAAAGAATGTACTTGAAGACAGCACTGATTCACTGCAAACCAAAATTGAAGTCTGAACAGTTAAGCAGCTCCTAGCAGAAATATCCACCATTAGTTACCTCAGAATAATGGTTTGCCAGCTAAGTAGTTGACATGAGAAATACCAAGAGTAATATGCAAAAGTAAAAGGATGTTCTGTATAGATTTCTCCAGAGGCAAAATACAAGGTTGATAACAGGTACTTTAGGAAAAATAAGTAATGTATGTGGCATACCTAGAAGAACGTATAGTCCTTAGAGCAATCGTCAAATTCAGGATGGTGAAAGAGGACAAGGAACAGCCTGCAGACATGTACTGAGGAACACATAATGTATTCCTAATATTTCATTCTTTTAAAATTAATTCTAAACAATTTTGACAAAATCTTAAGATATGATGGTGGTGGTCATTGTTAATCTTATTCTTCTGTGTACTTCTCTGATTTTTTTAAACTGATTCACAGAAAAAATAAATGGCCTGAAAGGATATCCAAAATGCGCATATAAGTAATTTCAAGAAGGGTTTCATTAATGAAAAATTGCTTTTTGCTCAGAAATGCAGCGTAGAATAACAATAAAAACTTCTTTAAAAATCTTTGCAAAACTAAGAAAGAACAAAATTAATGTTCGATTATGATTTATTTTACAAGATTCACTTAAAATAGATGGTTGGGGATAAAAAGTGAGTAAAGCAAAACATCTACCTGTGAAAGATTCACAACATAATAGAAAAAGAAACATTTAAGAAATTGTAACCCAAGAAACGTCTGCTGCAACCAAACCAAAAAGATAGTATCTCAATGCCCATAGAAGCATGTTGGAGAAAAACATGGAGGTTTCACTCTTTCGTAATTTTCAATGGTCCTGATTCAAAGCAGAGAAACTCCTTTGTGCAAAAGTCAAGTCCCACAAATAGTTAACTTTTACTCATAAACATGGTTAACATGCATGTACAGAGGATGTGATGAGGTTGTAAACAAAGGCAGAGTTGTATCAAACAGACCTGACATGCCAAAATAATATGAATATTGTCTTTATATACATGGCAGCAAGGGATTCACTGAAGGACTTTGACTTGGAGAATTTTGTGGCTAGGGCTGTTACCAGATATATTATGTTACATTTATATAGGGCAAGTCAAGACAAAGTAGACTGAAGACAATGTATTCAGTGTGGAACATAATGCCATTGTTAAGACCAAAGAAAAAGAAATACGATCAAGATTAGGAAATGGTAGAAGTCAAGGGAAAAATTTGTTTTAAAGTAATATTGCAGGAATAGGCCCTTTGGTTTGAGTGTTAGAGGATGTGTGGAGCCTGGAAAAGAGTAGGTTCAGTAAAACTATAAAGGCATAAAACAAATGAAGAGGTTTGGAAAGTAAATGGAGGGTAAGGACATGAAGACAGTAAGTGGAAAATATTCTTTTTAAAAGCTTGTCAAAAAATATTTTGACAAACACAATAGTGGTTGAACTGTACTGGATAATATAATACACAATAGCAAGCAAACTTTCCAAACAAAAATTTCTAAGATTTGGCAACAGCAAAATCCTATCTTTTTGTAAATGATTGCTGGACATTTGATACGTATATTCTTTGCAGCAGATCCTCCTTCTCTTTCTCCTCCACCATAGACACACACATACACACCATTTTAAAATTGATTTTCTCAAGAGAGTGGTAATAGTATATATGTAGAGTTGAAAAGAGAATCATAAAAATATTTCTGAAAGTTTTTGTGTGTGTCATATGAAAGAAGAAGTGAACTCATATTGACCATTTATCATTTGATCTAGTCAGTAATGATGCCATTCTAGGAATGGAAAATAACTCCTCTAGGAAAATGTTCTCCACATCAATGATGTGGAATTCATGAAAACTAATTATAATTTGATTCACATGCAATGAGCCAGTAAAGTTTCTAAGTACACAATCATCTGTATATTTAGGAAAAAACTCCAACCTCTTTTATTCTAGTCTTACTTTTATTTTAGGTTGCTGCATTAGCCAATCTTCAATAATTATGTTAAATAATAGTGAAAATAAAAATCAGGCATTCATTATTATTTTTAAAAACTTGTCTTTTAAAGTTAAGAATAAATTCAGGGAATTTATTATATCACAGGGAATTCAATATATCACTTCCCAAAGTGAGGTATCCACAATAAATGGGAAGAGAACTATCTGATTCTCTGTGGTCCATATGTGTGCCAATTATTTGACTTTTGTAGGCATTTAAGATTGAAAATCTTGGAAAGTTGCAATTTTCCATAAAAAAGATTCTTTCATCTCTGTTCCTATCCATAGACTTTTTTCTTGGATTAATTCTCAGGGTATTATTTTCTGTGGCTAATGTCTCCTACCCATTTCTGACCTTCTAGTCTTACTATTTTCTTGGAGTTTGAGAGTATAAATAGACAACTACTGAGAAGTAGAAAGATTGGACCAGTTTTCCGATTTAAAGCTACTGCAGTTTCAAAATATAGATCAGGCAGTTAAGACAGGATGAAAGTTTTTTCCACCATCTATAAGGCTAATCAGGTTTATTGTTTCCTGTTGTTCATTATAGATGGGTATATAGGTCTCCACACAGTTGAACACAGCAATGAGTAAGTGAGTGAGTGAGTGAATGAAATTGTCATTCTATCTTAAACTATGACCACTCCAAATCTCTCCCTAGCTCTATAGATTCATTTACTTATTATTGTTTTCTCTTTGTTGTATATATCTACTCATATGGTAGACATGAGACACATGTGGCCATTTAAATTAAATTTTAATTAAATAAAATTAAATAACATTTAAAATTTTGTTCCTTAGTACACTGGTTATATTTCATCCATATGTGGCTATGTATAGTAACATCCACATAGAGTAGCATAGTAGCTGGATAGAAGAGTTGAACATTTCCGTCATCACAGAAAGTTCTGTGAAATAGTACTTGTCTATATCCTCTCAATAGAAGTTAAGTTCCATGAAGACTGGGTTTTGTTTGCTCAAAAAAATAAAGCCACAGCACAGAATAGCCCCTGACACACTATATGTTCTTAGCAAATCTTGGTTAACTAAATAAATTCTTACTCTTAGTTCACAGTCATTTAAAGTAGACATAACCTCTGCTATCATAATGAAGCTTATTATAGCTTAATGAAGAGAGATACTATGCAAAAATTAAATAAATATACAATTGCAGACATGATATATGCTATGAGAGTATACAATAAGGGAACTCCTCCTGGAAATATTTCCTTCACTTCTTCTCCAGCACATCGTAATCACTTTATTTTATTCCAACCTTACTGGTTACTTTTCCCCGAAATCCTTCACTCACTCCTAACTCCTAAACTAATAATAATGGAATGCCTCAGATATCAGTTTTTGGTGTTCTGTATTTACACTTCTTTGATGATTTATTTCATGTAGTCAAGGACTTCTAAATTTCTGTTTGCAGTCTAGAACTTTCTTCCAAAATATAGACTTGTATATACAACTGTTTACTTGGCATCTCCACTTAGCTGCCTAATAGAGTTTTTAAACTTATCATGTCTCAAACAAAACTAATTTTCCTCTCCAAAATCACAGCACTTACAGACTTCCCTATTGTATTTTATTTATTCCAACTCTTAGGTCACAATCACTGGTTTTATTCACAGCTTCTCTCTTTTCAATAGTAAATCTCCTCTCAAAGATAGGTATAATCCAATGACTTATTATCTCCTCTGTTGTTATGACTCTTAAAGCTATCATCATCTGTCTCTGGGAATACTGCTTGCACCCATTCACACCTACAGTCTCTTTCTTTTTTAAATAAAATAATAGATTTGTTCAGATATAATTTATATAATATGAAATACACCCTTCTAATACAATTTAGTGGATTTTGGTATCATCACAAAGTTATACCATATTACTCTCTAAACTTAAAACACTTTTATTACCACAAACAAATCCCGTATCCATTTGCAGTCTTTCACCATTCTCCCTTCTCGCAAGCTCTGGCAACTACTAATTCAGTTTCTGTTTCTATGGCCCTGCCTATTTTGAAATTTTTATTATAAATTAAATCCCTTCTATTCTATTCTATTCCAAATTTGTAAAATTTTTTGTCATGAATGAGTGTTGGATTTTGTCAAATTATTGTTTTGCACCTATGCAGATGATTATGAAGCATTTGCCCTTTTTCTGTTGATATTGTTTATTATAGCAATGTATTTTTATGTGTTAAAGTAACTTTGCATTCCTGGCATAAATATAACTTGGTTCAGTGTATAATTTTTACATGTTGCTGAATTTAATTTGCTAGTATTTTGCAGATACATCTTTCAGTTTATCTTTTGATTTTGTTGAGCTTCCTGGATGTACAGAATAATGTTTCTCACTAATTGGGGAACTTCCCAACCATTATTTCTTTAAATATTCTTCCTGTCCTTTCTTTCTTTTCCTTCTAGAAATTATATTATGCAAATGTTGGTATGCTTTATGTGTTCTCTAGATCTTTATGGCTGTATACCTTTCTTATTGTGTTTTTTTTTCTTCTGTTCCTTATAATGAATAATCTCAATTAACCTTTTTCAGATTTATTGATTCTTCTGACTGTACAAATTTGTTACTGAATCCCTCTAGCAAAGGTTTTATTTCAGTTGGTTTTTATATCCTGGGTTTCTATGAGATCCTTTAAAAACTATATGATGTCTATCTCTTTGTCATTATTCTCTTTCAGTGAGATATTGTTTTTATACTTTCCATTTATTCTTTAGACATTGTTTCCTTTAGTTCATTGAAAAGATCATTTAAACTTGTTGACCAGTAATTATGATATCTAAGTTTCTTGAAGGACAACTTATATTGACTCCTGGTTGTTCTGTATGTGGAGCATATTTTCCTGTTTCTTTTCATGGGTCATGGTTTTCTGTTGAAAATTTAAAACTTTAAATACTATATGATAACTCTAAAGAAATTATTCCACTCTTCCAGGTGTGTGTGTATGTACGTGTGCATGAGCGTGTGTGTGTATGTGTTGCTGTTTGTTTCTGTTGCTATTTTTTGTTTAGTGACTTTATAGGACTATTTCTGTAAAGCCTGTATTCTTTGTCTTTTGCAGCCATTGAAGTCTCTGCTCAATTAGCTTAGTGTCCAGCAAATAATAGCATAGTGATTTTCTTAAATGCTTTGAACCAATAAGTTTCCCAGCCTCTGCACAAAGGTTCTGTGGGGTGAAAGGATTAGGGGGAATTAATGTCTTTAACACTCCAGCATACAGTTTATAACTCTGCCTTAGCCTTCACTTCCTGCTTTTGCAGAATCTCAAGGCCATCCGACATTAAAGATTAAGGCCATTTTAAGTCATTCTCAGGCACTTCTGCAAGGCTTCCTAGATTCCCAGGAATAGGTTTGAGGTTTTAAAAGCCCCCTATTGTCATCTCAGTGCTCAGTTTTTCTTTAGATTTTGCCCAGCTTCTTGTTAACCCCAGCTTATATCTCTGTTAAAATTACTGTGACATTAAACAATACCTGCTAATTGTTTTCATCAAATGCCCTGGAAATAGAGCTGTCCACAAGAGCAAGCTAAGTCAAGTCATATAAAGATGAGCCCTGAGAGTGGACAGACAGGTCAAATAGTGGCAGTTTGCTGGTGATGGGACTTTTGGGAAAGCTCCAACGCAATGCTGTCAAATCCAGTGGCTGCTACATGGCCACTTTTCACAATTAACAGAGTTGCAAGACTTGATTTTTAAGTTGAGCATGGAGAATGCAGAAAAGAAGATGAAACAATGAAAGTTAAAATGACACAAAGCTCAATGTGTTTAACAAGCTTCAGACATTTTTCTCGTAAATGCTCCTCAAATTGTTGCAAGGCTTTGGTTAATTTCAAGAGTACTGAAAAGGTTGATTATATAATTTCTGCCACTGCTCTTGTTGCTTTTATGGAGGAGCAGACTTTTGGAGGTCCTTACTTTTTCCATTCCATAAGTATTTTTCCACAGTCTCTTCTTAAATCGGAAATCAGATTGTGCCAATTCTCTTCACAAAACTCCCGAATGCCTCTATATCTCACTCCAAGTATTAAAAGCTGTGGCCTTATATTCACGTCCCACATAACACTTCATAACCACAGCCTGTTACTTTGTTTCTTCTCTGCTATTGCCCTCACTAACTGCTGCCTCACTGATCTCTTGACTGTTCATCAAATATGCCTGATATTTCACAGACATTTTCTTCTGCCTAGTAGGCCCTTGTCACAGATGCATAGCTTACTCTCTCACCTTACAGTTTTATTTTATTTTTAGAGAAAAGGTCTTACTCTGGTGCGTAGGCCTGAGTGCAGTGGTATGATCACAACATCATAGGTCACTGCAGTCTCCAAATCCTGGACTCAAGTGAGCCTCCCATCTCAACCTCCTGGGTAGCTGGGACTACAGGTGCACACCACCACACCTAGCTAATTTTTTTAAAATTTATTTTATTTTAGAAACAGGGACTGGCTTTTTTGCCCAACCTGGACTTGAACTCCCAGCTTCAAGTAATCCTCCCACCTTGGCCTCCAAAAGTGCTGAGATTACAAGTATAAGCCACAAAGCCCTGGCTGTTTATTCATGTTTAACAAATATTTATATAGGGTTGACTACATGCCTGACACTTTCTAAGCATTTTAAAAATATTAACTTATTTAAGACTTTGCTGAAAGATCACTTTCTTCCAATAAGCCCGAAATGGACGTTGTAATTCAAATTTCACCTTCTCTCTATCCCCAATACTTTAGATCTCCCTTAACTTGCCCTGCTTTTCCCCACTTTTTCCACAATAACTTTAATTTTCAACATTCCCTATAATCTTCTTACATATTGCATACATATTTTAAAATAAAAACTCTAAGAAAACAAAGATAGTTTTTTCTACTGATATTTTCCAAGAACACATGACAATTCTGGAACGCAGTAGACTCTGAATAAATATTTGTTGAGGGAACCAACCATTTAGCCTGACTCAGTTTGGGGTAGAGGAAGGGTAGGATTTCTTAAACAAATTATATTTCAGTGATATAAAAAGGTGCATTATAAAGATCTTTTAAAAATGTGTAAGCTTGAGTGATACACATAAGAGAATATTAGGCCTAACCCAGCATAGGGGAAACTGCAGATTCAAAGATAGTGATATAAAATATAGTTGGATCTCATGAGGAAATGAAAAAAAGTACAGAAAGAGAACAGAAAGGGAGTAGAAGCATAGTACAAGGTGAATCCGAAGAAACAGGCACAGCTAACATGCACGCTTTGTCATTGTGTGATCTTGGACAACAAGTTTGATCTGTATAATATGTATAATCAACATAGATAATAACTATACCTACCTTATGGTCTTGTTATAAAGATTAAATGAGTTACTTTATAAAATCACTTATAGCTGACACATACAAGGTAATATAAAAGATTTTGCCATCTATGTATATCTGTATTTAATTGAGGAGTTTCAGGCTGTGAATGCATACTCCAGAGTCCATGGTTCCACTGAATAATAACTGGGCAACTTAGTTAACCTCTAGGCACCTAAGTTTCTTTATCTCTAAAGCAAGAAAAGTAAAAGAAGCCACCTCACTGGGTTCCTGTGAGGATTAAGGCTTGAAAGGAGTATAGAACAATGCCAAATAATAATGTTCCATAATGCTAGCTATTATTAGCATTACTATTATAATTGGAGTCCAAAAAGTATAGGAATATACCTAATATTGGAATACACACCAAGAAATAAAAAAGGATGCAGTCCCAACATTTAAACAGTTTATAAATGAAAGGAAGCCAGAAAATTAGGCTAGAAAATAGTATACAGAGAGATAGTGAAACCAAAAGTAGAGGAGAATACTGTATCTCAAAGACTACAGATGAGTGCTACAAAGGCAATTCACGTTCCTAGGAAGGAAACAGTGATGTACAGTTGATGCTGCTAAGAGATCCAGTGGTCTGGGGCCTGGAATATTTGCTGGGTTTAGAGATCTTGAAGTCACTAGTGGAGTAAAGAATGTGCAGAAGCCAACTTGGTGTGAGAGATATTAGAGAAGAGGAAAAGACTAAAGAGATGTTAAACAAGCCTTGAGAAGTTTGACTGTGAAGGGTAAGAGAACTCTAGCAAAAGGGCAAGGTGGAGGAAAAGAGACAGCTTTTTGTTTTGCTTGTTTAAGGCAGAAGATAGTTGAACATATGGCAAGGCAGATGGGAAAGACTGAGGTTGAAAGGGAGAAACTGAATATACAGGAGAGAGAAAAGATCAATGACAGAGGAAAATTTTCTAGCATGCAGCCAGGACATTAACTAAAAGGGATTGGCAACTAATACATGGAGGGAAGAGGGAAGAGAGAACATCCTTGATTTTATCAGGAAAGAGTAAGGAGCGTATTTAAACAAATGGAAATAGATTTTTTAATCTAGTGGTAAGAAAGTTGAGGATGTTCCTGGAGATAAATTTCTAGTTAGCTGCCAAATATATGCACATCATTCTTATAATAAATAATGACTCTAGGTCAAAAGTTTTATAGTTTAGGCAATCCTATTAACAAAATATGAAATATTGTATATCCATATGATATGGGTTGGCTCTGTGTCCCCACCCAAATCTCATCTTGAATTGTAATCCCCATAATCCCCAAGTGTCAAGGGTGGGACCTAGAGGGAGGCAATTTCAGTGTGGGAGTGGTTTCCCCTATGCTGTTCTCATGATAGTGAGTGAGTTCTCACGAGATCCGATGGTTTTATAAGTGGCTCTTCCCCCTTTGCTTGTTTGCACTCTCACCTGCTACCATGTAAGATGTGCCTCTTCCCCTTCTGCTATGATTGTAAGTTTCCTGAGGCCTCCCCAGTCCTGTGGAACTGTGAATCAATTAAACTTCTGTTCTTTATAAACTACCCAGTCTTGATATGCCTTCATAGCAGTGTGAAAATGGACTAATACACCACATAAGACCAATTTAGTATTTAGTGTCAGCTCCTTGTTCATATTCCCTTGAGAATTACAGTTCCTATACATGCAATGGCATTCTACTGCAGCTGTAATGCTCTGGCTGAGGGCTTTCTCTGGTGGTGAGGGTAGCCTGGAAGTGTACAGAGTTTATGTTCTTGAGAGCAACTAGTAATCAGTGACTAATGGGAGATGGAAGAACTGTAACTCAGCTTTCTCTCCCCGTAAGTAGGGACAACTCTAAGGCATGTTCCACGTTACTCCTCAAGAGTCCACAGTGGTACTAAACCACAGTTGTCCTGAGCAGTAAGCTGTTCATTAGGATACCTTGCATTGGCTTTCTTTCCTCACTTGCTCACTTTGCCACTCCCTCTTCTAGGCCCTCCGGATATCATTTCCCAAACAAATCCATGTTTTAGAGTCTGCTTCTGGGGAAAATGAGAGGCAACTACAAACAACATTCGCTTACCTTAAGAAGGAAAAATGACAATAGTTACAGACACAAGAGAAATATCAATAATATTCACTGGCGCTAACCATCCAAGCAATAAGTTATACTGTCTTCATTCCTGTAATTTAGATATTAACAGTTATATCAGTAAAGACATGAATGTACAATATTGAGAGTAAATCAGGCTGTAGATGACATTCCTTCAACATCACGATGCTAATAATTTTGTTCATCTTGTATCATAACTAGAATGTCATGCACACATTTTAAGATGAGTTAGTCATTGCTGTGCTTCGACTTACGCTCTCAGCAACAACAGAGACATTTTGCTTTCTGGGATGATTCCCATAACACCTACATGTGCCATTTGTCATCCATCAATTGAATTAAAGTCAACAAATACTTATTAAGTGACTTCTGTGTATATGGTACTTAGTGTTCTCTAGTAAAAGTTAAAAACATTAAATTAGATAATAAAATTGTCTCCATTCTACCACTAAGGAACTCTTGCCCCTTAACTAGTATCCTACTCCCAGTGGGCAGACAACATACATTTGATAAAAAGGATGACTCAAACAATACAGTACTGTATTTGGATGGTCAACAAAGGATCCATAAAGGCAGGAACAGTTAAGAACAATAATAAAGGACATGTATTTTGTTTAAGTACAATCATATTTTATTATAGTTCTAAGTTTTGTCTTTGATAAATTGTAATGATTTGGAAAAGTGAAATATAAACACATGTTTAGTATATTACATGACCTCTTAGTGTAAGATTCCTGGTGCTTTTAAAAAGTGTTGCATATTTATATATTACATTTGTTGTTGTAGTTTTCTTTTTTTACATTTGCTTTTCCCAAATAATTACATTACATTTATTTTTAAAGTATAGACTGTTTGGGAATCTTGAACAAGAATGCCTGTATGTGCACAATTACCACTTCTATTCAACAGTATTGGAAGTCCTAACCAGAGCAATTAAGGAAGACCTTAAAAAAAGAAAAGACATCCAAGTAGGAAAAGAAGAAGTGAAGTTTTCTCTGTTCACTGACAATATGATCTTATATATAGAAAGCCATAAATAATACATAAAAAAACTGTCAGAGCTAATAAATAAATTAAAGTTGTAAACTACAAAATTAATCTACAAAATCAGTAGCATTTCTATACACTAACAATGAAGAATCTGAATCCTATTTACAATAGCATAAAATACTTAGGAGTAAATATAACCAAGGAGTTAAAAGACCAATGAGAACTATAAAATATTGTTGAAATAAATTGAAAATGACACATATATGAAAAGATACCTTATGTTCATGAGTTGGAAGATTTAATATTGTCAAAATATCCATGCCATCAAAAGTGATCTACAGATTCAATGCAATTCCTATCAAATGTTCAATGTTGTTCTTCACAGAAATAGAAAAAAAAAATCTTAAAATTTGAATAAAATGACAAAATATCTTGAATAGCAAAAGCAATTTTAAGCAAAAGAAAGAAAACTGGAGACATCACACTATCTGACTTCAAAATACATTATAAAGTTATAGTAGTCAAAACAGCATAGTACTGGCTTAAAACTACACATATCAACCAATGGAATAGGATAGAAAGCACAGAAATAAACCCACATATCCACGGTCAATTGATTTTGAACAAAGGTTTCAAGAACACGCTTTGGGGAAAGGACAGACTCCTCAATAAACAATGTTGGAAAAACTGGCTATCCACTTGCAGAAGAATGAAATTGGACCCTTATCTTATCTTTGATACAGGACTCAACCCACAATTGATTAAAGACTTAAATATAAGACTCTAAACTATCAAACTACCAGATTAAAACATAAGAGAAAGCTATACAATACTGGTCTGGGCCATGATTTGTTAGATATGACCCAGAAGCACAGTCAACAAAAGCAAAAATAAACAAATAGAATTGTTTCAAACTAAAATTTTTTGCACTGCAAAGGAAACAATTAATAGATGGAACAGAAAAAAACACAGACTGGGAGAAAATATTTACAAATCACAAGTCAGATAAGAAGCTCATATCTACACTATAAAAGAAACTCAAACTACCCAATAATAGGAAAACAATTCTGTTTAAAAGGGGGTGGCAAAAGACCCGAATAGATGCTTTTCAAAACAAGTATACAAATGGTTATCAGATATATTTGAAAAATGTCGTACATAACTAATCACCAGGAAATTCAAATTAAATCCATAATGAGATATCACCTCACATCTGTTAAAATGCCTATCATCAAAAATATAAAAGATAACAAGAAGTGATGAAGATGTAGAGGAAAAGGAACCCTTGTACACTATTTCAAGGAAAGTAAATTAGTACAGTCATTAAGGAAGACAGTATGAGGGTTCCTCAAAAAACTACAAACAGAATTATCATATGATCCAGCAATTGCACTTTTAAGTATACCCAAAGAAACTGAAATCAGCATGTTGAAGAGATATTTGCACTCCCATGTTTACTGCAGCACTATTCATAATAGCCAACATAAGGAAACAACCTAAATGTGCATCGATGGAGAAATAAATTTTTTAAATGTGGTATATATACACAACAGAATTCTACTCAACCTTTAAAAAGAACAACATTCTGTCATTTGCAATAACATGGATGAATCTAGAAGACATTATGCGAAGTAAAACAAGCCAGCTACAGAAAAACGAATACTGCGTGATCTCACAAGTGGAATCTAAAAAAGTCTATATCATAGAATAAAAGAGTAAAATGGTGGTTACCAGAGGCTGAGGATGGGGAGAAGAGGCAGGAAATGGGAAAATGATGGTTAAAGGGTACAGAGTTTCAGTTAGGCAGGAGGAATAATTTCTGGTGATCTATTGGAGAGCAAGGACACTATAATTAATAATTATGTATTTTATATTTCAACATTACTAAGAGTGGATTTTAAATACTCCTGCTACAAAGAAGTAATAAGCATGTGAGATGATGGATATGTTAATTATCATGATTAGCTCATTCCACAATGTATACATGTATCAAAACATCACACTGTAAGGGATAAATATATACAGTTATTATTTGCCAATTACTTTTTTTTTTAAAGAATGCCTGTACAATTGTAGACAGGATACAAAAAATTCATAAAGGAGAAACTAAAGACATCCCATCATGATAGTCTCTGGTTTTTAATTATAAATAAATATAACATAAGAATGAATGCAAAGTCTATATATCACCAATACATTTGGGGACTGTTCCAGCTTTTAAACCATCACCTAGGTAGAAGATTTAGAGTGCCTTCTGTCTTTGAAATGTCTTTCTTCAATATGTAGTGATTCAGCTTATTCCAGGGAGGGAGCTGAAGACCTCTCCCTCTCTCATCAAAGCACCAATGAAAAAATTCAACTAGGAAAGGGAAGCAGAGACTGAATGCACACTGATTTGCTTCTATTTAGTGGGATCATTTGGTTCAATTAACAAATATCTACCAAGAGCTTACAAAGTACAACTTGGAGACATCCCCAGCCTGACAGGCAAGGGAGAGAATGTTTCCAAGGGGAAGCTATGTGTGGTTCCTTCAGTTATTTACATTTCTCAAGGCAACCTTTCATCAAGCAATTGCTGCATGCTCAGTCTGGGCCTCTGACAAGGGAAAGGAAGAGTGAAGATGTAAAGATGTTCTCAAAGACACAACTTCTATTATAAACTGCATTCTCCTAGTAAGAATAGAATCCCACTTTATCTTAAGCTGTTAAAGATGGAAATCAGAGCACATGGAGTATGCTAGAACATTATGAGTCTATACTTTAGTCAGAGCACTGGATAATACAGGGCTAGTATTCCCGGGTTAGTTAGTAATTTGTAGTTTATTAGTCACCATTCTGAAATCTCATGCTGTTCTCTAAAGTACTGATAGAAACTAGTGTAACAGCTGAGTTATGAGAATGTAAAAATAAAAACTTTGCTGTTACAAATTTACATGTTCTTTCTAATATCCATATTAATGAGAAAGAACTTTAAAAGTCAACATGTAATGGAGCAAACTTTTATCTTTGTAAGATGTTATTTATAAATCAACATAAAGTGAAAACTCTTAATGTATTAAGAAACTCAATTCTTGTATATTACTAATAGTAAGGGACTAAAAATTTTTGCCATATTTTTATTACAAAAGAGTTCATAAGATAAAGCATACTAATTGATTTTTTTACATTTCTATCAGTCCCACACAATACTACTGTTGACAACAATATTTCTGCTTACTTTGCAAAATAATTTTCTGTTTTTTCTTTACTTTTTGTAGAAGGAAAGAATTCAGTGTAATAAAAAAAAAAGTAACATTGAAAGTACAACCCCAATAATTTCAAATGTGTGTTAATGCCTTGCCTTTCAAACATTTAAAATTCTGCCTCTATTTTCAGTCTTGGTAAAAGGCACCATAATTGAGGCAATTGTCAAAACTTTTAGACTCAATCTGAGCTTCTGATTCATATTCTACATCTTAATTTTTGATCAGGTTCTGCTGGTTAAATTTTCTATATCTTTCTTGAATTTTTCTTTCCTCCCCATCTCTACTGGCAGTGACCTCTGGAATGACCTCTTAAGGGTTTTCCTGCCTCTAGTCCTGCCAGTTCCTTCTACCTTTCATTATATTGTCCCAAATGTTCCTTCCCAATCAGAAGTCTTGCGGCGTCGCTTTTCTAATCAAAATTTTTCTCAATGGCTCTTCTTTGCCTAAGGTTCAACTACCTTAGCATGGAACATAAAACTTCTCATGATGGGTCTTTGTTCATGTTCACTTCCTAATCCAATGATATTCTGTATTGTGTGGCTTAGCCACACCAAATTCCATGTTATTCTCCTTCATACCTTTGTTTCTTTGTACATAAAATACAAGTACATACAAAGTACATACAAGTAAAAACAAAATACATACTTTTGTTCTTTCTCATACATAAAATATCTTCTCATTTAACCTTTGTTCTTAAAAAATCAGCTCAAATCATCCTTCCTCTGTGGAGTTATCCTTGCCATCCCTCAGATATTTAATTAGTCTTACTGTTGGATTCTGGGATTTGTGTTGTTTCTTCAAATAAAATAATTCACATTGTAACATTCAATGCATGAGAAGATATTAAATGGCATGTAGTCCTCCTTTCTATTCATCACCCAATAACTCCTAGTACTTTGTTCTATACGGTTCTACACATATATGCGTGTGTATATATATACACACACATATATAGCATCATAGATATATATAGCATATATATACACACATATATGGCATCATAGATAGATATAGCATCCTAGAAAGTCAAAGAATATACAAAGCAACCCTAGAGAAAAACCACTTTATCTTTCACTGTTTTCTATCATCTACAGCCATACTTGGTTTTACTATACTTCACAGAGACTGTGACATAACAAATTAAAGGTTTGTGGCAACCCTGTGTCCAGCAAGTCTACTGGCATCATTTTTCCAATAGTATGCGCTCACTTCATGTCTCTGGGTCACATTTTGGTCATTCTCATATTACTTCAAATTTTTCTAATTAATATTATATCTGTCATTGTAATCTATAATCAGTGATCTTTGATATTACCATTGTAATTGTTTTTGAGGGCCACAAGCCACACCCATATAAGACGGCAAACTTAATTCATGAATGTTGTGTGTGTACCTCCCCATTCTCAGAGACAAAAAATCATATTCTTATATTTAAAATTGGGCCAATTAATAATCCTACAATAGACTTAAAATGTTCAAGAGAAAAGTCACACATCTCACTTTAAATCAAAAGCTAGAAATGTTTGAGCTTAGTGAGAAAGTCGTATCAAAAGCCAAGAGAGATTGAGAGCTAGGACTCTTGTACCAGTTAGCCAAGTTGTGACTGCAAAGGAAATATTCTTGAAGGAAATTAAAAATGCTACTCCAGTGAACACACAAATAACAAGAAAGCGAAACAGCCTTATTGCTGATATGGAGAATGTTTTAGTGGGCTGAATAGTTCAAAGCAACCACAACATTCCCTTAATCCAAAGGCTAATCCAGAGCAAGGCCCTAACGCTCTTTAATTCTATGAAGGCTGAGAAAGATGAAGCTGCAGAAGAAAAAAAAATCAAGCTAGCAGAGGTTGGTTTATGAAGTTTGGGCAAAGAAACATCCTTCATAAAATAAAAGTACAAGGTGAAGCAGCAAGTGCTAACGTAGAAGCTGCAGCAAGTTACCCAAAAGATCTAGCTAAGATCACTGATGAAGGCAGCTACACTAAACAACAGATTTTAAATGTACACAGAACTGTCTTAGATTGGTAGAAGATACCATTTAGGACTTTTACAGCTAGAGAGGAAAAATAAATATCTGGCTTCAAAGAATAGACAGATTCTTGATAGAGGCTAATGAAGCTGGTGACTTTAAGTTGAAACCAATGCTCATTTACTATCTCAAAAATCTCAGGGCCCTTAAATCTATTCTTCCCCTGCTTTATAAATGGAATAACAAAGTCTTAATGATAGCATATCTGTTTACAGAATGTTTTACTGAATATTTTAAGACTACTATTGAGACCTACTGTTCAAAAAGAAAGATTCCTTTCAAAGCATTACTGCTCAGTGACTATGCACCAGTCACACAAGAGTGCTGATGAAGATGTACAAGTAGATTAATGTTGTTTTCATGCCTGCTTAACACAGCATGTAATTCTGACTTTTAATTCTTATTACTTAAGTGACACATTTCGTAAGGCTATCGCTGACATAGATAGTAATTCCTTGAAAGAATCTGGGGAAAGTATATTGAAAATCTTCTGGAAAAGGTTCCCCATTTGAGATGCCATTCAGCACACTTATGATTAATGGGAGGAGGTCAAAATATCAACATTAACAGGTTTAAGAAAACCTGAGTCCAGTGTTCAGAGGTGACTATGAGGGGTTCAAGACTTCAGTGGAGAAATAGCAAAAGAACAAGTGTTAAAAGTAAAGACTAAAGATGGGACAGAATTGTGGCAATCCCATGATAAAAGCTTTAATGAAGAGTTTGTTCTGATAGATGAGCAAAGAAAGTGGTTTCTCGAGATATAATATACCCCTGGTGAAGATGCTGTAAACGTGGTTGAAATGGTGACAAATAATATATAATATTACGTAAACTTAGTTGATAAAATAGCAGCAAAGTTTGAGAGGACTCATTGCAATTTTGACAGAAATTCTACTGTTAGTAAGATGTTATCAAACAGCATCACATGTTGCAGAGAAATTCTTTGTGAAAGGAAGAGTTCATCAATGTGGCAAACTTCATCATTTAAGAAACTGCCACAGCTACCCCACTCTTCAGCAACCACCACCCTGATGAGCCAGCAACCACCACCCTGATGAGCCAGCAACCAACAACATTCACGCAAGACCCTCCACCCACAGAAAGATTGTACTTTGCTGAAGGCTCAGATGATGGTTAGCATTTTTTAGCAATAAAGTATATTTAGTTAATGTACATTTTTTAGACATAATGCTATGTCATACAATGGACCATAGTGTAGTGTAAACATAATTCTATATGCACTGGGAAGCAAAAATTTATGTGACTCACTTTATTGAGATATTAGCTTTATTCAGGTAGTCTGGAACTGAACCTGGAATATCTCTAAGGTATGCCTGTAGTTATAGTATCTTTGAAATATGGTTTTTATGTAGGGAATTTGTTTTTATCTCCTTCTTGTTGGATAGCATATTATAATCAAGTATAAGGCTATACAAATCCTATCACACTTAAATATGAAATAAGTCAAATTTATAACTTATGGATAATTGGTATAATTTACATGTACGAAAATTTTTACGATGGTACATTGCTGAATTACATTAATCATATATGGGAAAACATTTAAAGCAATGTTTTAGATTTAGATGCTAAAAAACGTAGGTTTTAAGATTGGTTGCTTTTGTTTCAAGTAGAGTTCAGTTTTCACTTTCAACAATCCAATATTTTTCATCTACATCATTCCAAAGTAAAATGCATTCAGAGCCTGACGTGAAATCCCATTCTCCTAATCACTGCAGTAATAAAATGCGACTCACAAACACAACTAGTAAAAGGATTTTTATTTAGCTTATACTAGTATCTTGAGTAGTCCCAGTATAGTCAAACCATGTATATGTACCACACAGTCTTCATGGGACAGCCTCATGTTAAATGTTTTGGAGATAATATAGAGATAATACTAAAGAAACTTATAGTCCAGTTAAGTAGTCAATGCTAGTTATGAAAACATAACATTTAAAATTTTCATCTCATTATATATATGATATGCATATATGTATGTATATATCATCTTTGGTCTATATCATAGATCATACATATATTATGTATATACACATGCATACATGTATATAAATATACATGCATCTATCTATATATGTCTCTATCATATTTAGATCTTAATTTTGAGGTTGAACTGCCTCAAACTTAAATCAAATTAGTTATACCACTTCATCTTAAATCCGAAACTTCCAAAGAGGGCTACATGAAGACACTGATAAAAGGATAAATGAATGTTCTTTCTTACATCCTTTCTTATTTCATTCTTGTTTCTCCTCCTTCCAAAAAAAGAATTTTTAAAAAATTGAGTGTCTATTATACTATTTAATATACTTAGATAAAAGACAAATACAAAACATAGTATGTAGATACCATAGTCATGGAGGAAAAAGAAACAACAAGTAGACAGATTATATCCATGAAGTGTGCATAAATCATAAAAATAATCAAAAGTGCAATGGTGTGGCGTAGGAGGTAAGAGATAGGGAAAGGGGAGGCACATGGTTCTGAACTCAAAGCTGGGGAGCCAGAGAAGCTTCCCAGAAAAAGACTTTCCAGGCCATCCTTATATCTATAACGCATGTGTCGTTTTGTTAATTTTTCTTCTGCTTTAGGAGACTTCACCTTCTGTCACTTTTTTATTACATGGTGTCATTGTTGGAGGCTTAAAAAAAAAGAAAGAGGGGGTTTTATTAACCATAGTGAATATTAATACTTATGATAAGTATTCATATTACTTTGATTAAATGCTAGGAGATCTAGGGTTTACTTAGAAAGAAAATAGATGCAGTATAGAGTTTGGGGCTCAAAGTGAGGGCAGAAATTGGTAGAAGAAATTTAACAAAAGAAATTCACTAGCCAGGGGAGAGAGATGAAAGGATGAAAGAAAGATAACTATGAAATTAGGCTAATGATAGAATGTTCTAATGGTTCTTCAAAATTGTTTTGGAGGCTACACCTAGATCTGATCATAAAATATTCTTTTTAATTTAATGCAAGTTCTCAAACTCAGCATTCTTTGCAATTTACAACACTTTTACTTTATTCTAAATCTGTCCCTGAATCCTAATTATGTCCATACCTTTTTCAGACAATAAAATATTTTTAGACATTTCCTGCTAAAAAAAAGTAGAGGCAAGAAATATATTTTCTACAGACAAAATTTTTTAAAGATACATGAATGGGTAATAACATTGAAGACATAGAAAAGAAAATAATCTTCCAAGAAAAATGATTACAGACTACGTCTGAAATAAAAAGTTGTATTTACTATTTATCAGTCTAAAACATATCTCTAATTTCACAGCATGATCATATCCATAGGAAACATTTTAATGTAAACATTCAAGTTCCTTTATTCTTTCTTCATTTTCACTGAAATTTTATCCATTTGTTTATCTGTTTTGATACACTGTTAGGAAGAGTTCATCATTTTTTTCCTACCCTAAATTCAATTTCCACCATTTCTTCTTATAAAAGTATTTGTTATATAAACTTGCAGGTTGATACATTTGGGATTTTACCAAAAACTGTTTTTTGTTTGTTTGTTTGTTTGTTTGTTTTCTTTTTTTAACCTGTCCACTCTTACTTGTTCCTGCCATTCCTGGTAGTCTTTTAAGCTGCTGTTTCAGCTCTCCAGGCAGTTTTTAAAGGCAGCTATGGTACAACCCCAGCTAATAGATCAAAGAATTCACTCCATGTTTGCCTTCACTGAACTCAGAACGTGGGATGGTTAGACTTTCGCTCTAAGGGCAGAGAAACACTATAAATGAGGCTTTGCACTTCATGTAATGAAAACACATCCAGTTTGTACTCTCAGGTACAGTTACAACTAAATCAGGGTATTCCATGATACTCCTCACCCAAGTTCTCCTGTTTGAAATTGGCATGACATTTCTGAACTCTGTTTACAACTGTTGAGCCTCAACATTCTGTTTATATTTGTGACTCACAAATTATGAAGAAAAAACAAATTATAAGTAAGCTACATAATTTATTTTTCCTCTGGTCCTCCGAGAAATAATAATGTCTGCTTCTCCTCTCGGTGTGAACGTTTTTATATATTCCATCTGTAAATGTTCACAAGAATATAAATCCAATATAAAAATGAAATGCATAATTTCCTGAAAGAATTGTGGCAATTCTCTTCAGTTCCTAAGGATATATTACCACATAAAGAGAAGAACTGAGATTCACTTCTGTCCACATAAGAAAAATTTTAGACAGACCTTTTGGGGCTGATTTTGTCAGGTGATTGTATCCACTGTCCATTTCCATTGACTGTAGAGTACTTGCCTCTATGTAGCCAGAGAACAATGAGGTTACATCACTTCTAAGGCTCTTAAAAGGGGAGACCATTTTCTGCAATCAAGAAGGATGTGGGCATCCATATTGATTTTGGAGAAAGTCTATGGTAAAGTGCTTGGATCAGACAATTTAATGGGAGATGAAAATTCAAGACCAGAGTAAGTTTAACCCAGCTGTAAAGGAAAAAAAAAAAATTATCTCTGGAAGGCTTCGCTGTCTTTTCACATCTTACTGTTTTCTCTCAGCAGTAGAGTTGTCTCCCTAACCTTTAAAATTTCAGCTATTGCTTACTCAGCACCAATTTTGTGCCTATCATTTTTAATAAGTTCTATGGAGCATATAAAGAAGTACAAGTGTGTTCACTGTTCTCTTTTTAGTGTGGAAAACAAGAAGCCACAAATTATAAAATAACAATAATCGTATTTATGATAATCCTTCCTGATGCTTAAGCCAAAGTCTTGTAATTATCCTTGACTTTCCTCTTTCACGCCCATATTCAATCCATCGGAAATCCTACTGACTCTGTCATCAAAATATGCTCAGATTTCTATCACTTATCAAGAATTATACTGCTCCTACCCTGGTCCAAGCCACAACTGTCTCTCACCTAGATAAAAGCAGTGCCCTCTTAACCAATGTCCTTGCCCAGACAGTTTACCCTCACCATTGCAAAGAGACTGGGTCTTATAAGATATAAGAAAATCAAATCATGCCACGGCTCTGCCTAGAACTTTGCAACAATTTCTGATTTTACTCAGAAGTAAAAGCCAAAGCTTTTACAATGGCCAGAAAGGCCATAAGTAGTCTGAGCTATCTTCTCTGTTACATATCTGACTTCATCTCCTGCTAATCTCACCCTCTGTGTCTTTGCCTCCTTTTCCTGGGCACACTCCTATTTCACATCTTTTGAACTGAATGCACTCTTCCAAATTGTAGAATGCTCCTTTTTTCAGGCATCCATATAGCTGACTCCTTCAAATTTCTATAAGCCCTCATCAAAATCTCAACATCACAATCAGACTAATATTAACAGCCTCATATAAACTTAAAAAATTGTTCATCTTGCTCCCAGTTACCCCACTTCTTATCTCCCTGCTCTTTTATTTATTTTTATTTTCTCCATAGCATTCATCACATCCTGACATACTATATATTTTACCTCTTCACTATGTTTGTTATTTATTTCCATTCCATTCACTAAAATGTAAATTCACAGGGACACGAATTTCATTTGTTCACTGATAAATTTCAGTGGATTAGAACAATTGCTGGCACATACTTGACCCTCAATAAATATGTATTAAATAAATAAATTTATGAAGAATTAATAAAAATTAATGTCCTTTACTGACTGCATT
The DNA here is from genome assembly GCF_000951045.1 of Mandrillus leucophaeus. Classification (NCBI taxonomy): domain Eukaryota; kingdom Metazoa; phylum Chordata; class Mammalia; order Primates; family Cercopithecidae; genus Mandrillus; species Mandrillus leucophaeus. The sequence goes on along the minus strand of NW_012101511.1, from coordinate 275,302 downwards.
CTACCTGCCAGTGCTTTGCTAAGTATTTTGCACACATTATTTTATTTTGTCTCATAAACCCTATGAGGTAAGGTATTACTCCTCTTCTTGGCAAATGCAGAAGCCAACATTTAGAAAAGTTTGTAACTTGCCCAAGGTTACACAGCAGGTAAGTGGCAGAGCCAATATTGAAACTCATATTCAGCTCTAAAGCTTGGATTGGATGTTAACTGCTGTGACATGTTGAAAGTAGCAACTTGTTTTACTATACAGTTCTGCATAATTATGAGTTTCTGTTATGTGTAGGAACGGATTTAAGCGTTCTGGACTGAGAAGCATAAAGTAATTATCAAAATATATGTTATTCCAGAATCTAATCCTAATTTAGAAAATTTTTCAAAACAAGACACTGGCTTATAATATCTATAGAAAAAAGCAGGAAAAACACAGGGAATGACGGCGAATTTGAATTGGTTATCCTTTTCATTCATCTCATCAGAGTCTGATTCTCATTTCTCTCTTGGAGATTGCTTCTAAGTATCTCTAATGATTGATCTCTGTTCTTGACCTCCAAATAACACAAAAACCAAAGTATTGGTAAATTCATCATTTTAAAGTCAGCCAGGTGGTTTTTTAAAAAAAAAAAAAAAAAAATCCTTTAAGCTGCTTGTTTGGAATCAGCTGACCTTCAGCTACTTACTTTCTTGGTTCCTCTTGAAATCACCCACAATTTCAAGAATGCTAGCACTTGGTCCCAGCTTGATAAAGCAAGGAAATCCTTTAACTTCCCTCACTCATGGTGCCAGCGTATCCGCTTGCCACTCTTTTTGTACACATTACATTATTTTAAGCTTGAATTTGTCATCCAGTTTTGCCCCATCTGTGTCATGGCTGGCTCCACCTGTGTCTTAGATTCTAAACTTCCATGAGAGAAGAAGAGATCTGGATATAATTATACGTACTAAGTCACTTTATACAGACCTCACAGGCAGCCATGAACTGAGTAGACTCTTAATATGTGCATTCTGATAAAAATATCCTAGTCTACTCCCTTCCGAGGCACCCTCCACCCACGTCAACACTTCACTTTCTTTCTCATTTGCCTGGTGAGTCATATCAGTGCTAAAAATTTATATTAAATGCTTCAATCCCAATGTCTTACTTTATTTTTTGCCAGCATTTTCTTAACCTGAATAGTCCTTATAACTGTAATTGTTCACGTCTTGTGTTATAAACATAGAGGAATATATAAGCAGTCAACAGACTCTTTGCATTTCTATGCACTAAACAATATTTTTTAGAATTAAACATCCATCATGCTTTAAAAATACTCCAACAGCTTGTGTTTCTAAATGGTGCCTTAAACAGCAGTTGTCCTTTCCTTTGCAAACTCAGTAAAGGGATAATATATCCTTTGGGGTCAGGCTATGCTCCATATTTCCCCCAGTAGACCCTTTAACTGCAAATAACTTTTCTTAAATGGATTATCAAATTTCCTTTTAAATCAAAGTTATTATTAAATCAAAGAAAACTAGAGAAGGGTTGTTACAAGTGCAAAGCATTCACTTCAGCACTTCCTGCAGGGTAGCTCATTTCAATATGTAGCATTTCTGATTCTCCCTTTGCCGAAGATTCTGCCAAGCACAGGAACCCCCAAATAATCAGGGCTATGCTAAGCACAACATTATCAGAGCTAGAAGAAAATACATTACAGCCTAATCCGCTGTATGTTTTCTATCTTGCTTTCATTTATTTATAATTTTCTGTATTACCTTAAAATATCACTGGGTTGATTAAAATGGCAGTTCATTAGTAAGACTTTTTAAGGGTCTTTCTAACTAGACACCTCATCAGGTTACATATTAGACCACCTGAAACAAAATGTAGTTAAAACACTCTTGTTTACATTCTCAATCATTATTCCCATAAGGGCAAATGTAGTACCTCTTCAAGAGGCATGTGGACTCATATCCATCTTCACAGAACTTGGTGAAATGTGGTATTTCTTAATGCGCATAAGGTTCCAACACTATACCCCTGTTAATCATTAAGGGGACTGTGGCACGCAATGCCCCTGCCCATGTTAATCTTCACTCCTTAAACTCTTAAATATCTTCAACCATTGCCCCATTGTGCTCCTCAGAAAACTTTAATAAAGCTGGACATCTCAGACAATCAAAATCAACTTTCTTTTGCTCTGCTTTTAATCCCTTTTCCCAAGACCTTTAATTTTATCCTTCTGTCTAGCCTCCCTCTATGGATTTACCAAAGCCAATCTACTTGTCAATTTTCTGATTTTCTCTGAATCTCCCATTTAAGAATCTGTTTGCTGCAGTCTCTCCACACCCCTGCCCAGGAAGAAAACAGACTTGCAATAATCTGGGAATATGGTAAACTCACTGAGAAAAAAAAAAAAAGCCACTGTTTTACAGCTTCCCAAATGTATAGTATCTAACAGCTCCTCTCTTTGATGTTTATCAAGCAATTACAGGGTGCATGGCAGCTGCATCAGAATAAGTATGCCTTTGAGAAACCAAGACTCCGCATATCAAAATCACTTCTGAGATTCACATGAAGCCTGGGTCTGCAGACATTATCGCAGGACAATCAGTAACTAATCTAATGGCCTCAAGATTAGTATATTCTATTTTCTGAGATGAGCATAATGAACAAGACATAACTGCTGCTCTGTGGAAGTCTGATCTACTGCTGGAATAACACTTATTCCCCTTTTATCACATTTCACAGGACATTTCCCTCCCTAGAGAGAACATTTTTGAAGTAACGTATCCAGCCCTATTCACTACCCATAAATACCTCTCCTGAGGGAGAAACAGTAACTTTTGTGACCAGAGGGATTGGGAAAAGAAACTGAACATGATCAGCTTTGCCACTTTCTCTGATTTAAGATCTCCCTGCCCAGAAGAGCTGTGTCCTATCTTCTGGGGTTTTTTTTTTCTTTTCTTTTCTTTTCTTCTTTTTTTTTCCCCCTTTTTTTTCTTTCTTTTTTTTTTTTTTTTTTTTCTTCCTGTGATAAGCACACAAGTTTGGACACAAGCCTGCCTTCTGGACATAGGTCAGAAAGAGTATCCCTTTCTTCTTTCTGGCTGTGCTATTGGGGCTCTACATACACAACACAGTGATCAGGAATATGTCTGTCTCTCTGCAGGCCCAAGTTCTCCTAGAGTGAAATATTAAGGAGCCTGACTCTGACTCTGACCATACATCTAAGCCACATTCTCCAATCTAGCCTGTTAGTAATAAAACTGATAATGTGATCTCTGGAAGTCTTCTTTCTATGTCTACTTTTTATTTGGTTTGGGGTTCAGGAGGAGGAAAAGAGTCTTATTATAGGCCCCATAAGCCCTAAACAGCAACAAAGGAGCAATTAGGCATGCTTCTTATCTAGTATGTTGCATTTCGTTTTATTAGATCTATGTGGAGTGAAAAGAACTCAATTTGAATTTGAATTCTGTCACTTACTATGTGTATAACCTTGGGCAATTTATTTAACTTTAGTCCCTCAGTTTCCTCAATCATGTATTCAAATAATATTTAATGAGCACATACAACGTGCCAGGCACTGTTCTAGGGTCTAAGGATACACAGTAAACAAATAGACTAAAATGTCTGCCTTTGTGAAACTTTTTTATTTTTTATTTTCTTTCTTTCTTTTTTTTTGACAAAATCTTGCTCTGTTGCCAGGCTGGAGTGCAGTGGTGCAATCTCAGCTCACTGCAACCTCTGCCGCCCGGGTTCATGTGATTCTCCTGCCTCAGTCTCCCAAGTAGCTGGAACTACAGGCATGTTCCACCATGCCCACCTAATTTTTGTATTTTTAGTAGAGACAGGGTTTCGCCATGTTGGCAGGATGGTTTCGATCTCTTGACTTCGTGATCCACTCACCTCGGCCTCCCAAAGTGCTGGGATTACAGGCGTGAGCCACCACACCCAACTGTGAAGCTTTCATACAGTAAAATTGAAATAATCCTAGGACATAATGTTAGTATGAGTATAAAATAGCTTAGTATAGGAGACACACTTACAGTGTTTCCTGGACATAGTAAGCACTCAACAGGTGATGAGGATGATGATGATAATGACAATGATGATCTTTGCTTCATTGAGGGAAGCAGTGCCAGCTCTAACCAAACAATCTGTGTTATTAACGTAGTTATTTTCTCTGTGATTATCTCTGAGCTTCAGGATGTCCCATGAGGCAATGATGATTCTTTACATAAAAATACGTTACATCTTCTGATTTCTAAATTCCACTCTCTAATGCTGAACTCAGCTCCTTAAAGGATACTGTTACTTAACCTGCTATACTGTGTCAGTAGAATTATTTTCTGACTTTGAAAGCAAAGGGCTTTCATTTTGTTTTATTTTGCAATACTGATGTTCCATATAGTATATCATATTGTTAATTGAATTCTGATGGGCAATATTGAAAAATTATTTTCTTTTGTCTTCTTATAGATGGTAGGACTCTAAATAATTTATGAAGTCAACAAGGATGTTGTCACACAGAATTTGCACCTCTTTAAGAATAATCATTATTTTAACTGCATGCATTGGATGGTTAGAAATTCAAGGATCACATGTTTGCTGTGTTAGTTCTTGTATGGAAATGGTTGAACTTAGATTGATACCTAGCCACTGTCTCTGATGCAATTAATCTAGGATTCATTTCAGATTAAATATCTCTGAGCAATCTTCTATCAGAGAGTCCTTTTATCCACATGTCATGCCAGTTATGACGATCTTATGCACTAACTCGGCCACTTGATAGAATTTGTCCATTTGGATACCTGATTAACCATCTGTGATCAAGCCATTCATCTCAGCCACATTAATGTTCTATACATAAGGAATGACGAATTACCTTCACAGGAAATGGATAACTTTCAAATACAGATCATATCTTCGTCCACTCATTCCACCATCATAAACACACACCTGTTATACCAAATATTGAGATCCATAATTTTATTTGCACTTTCAGACATGACATCAAAACTTGGAGAATTTAAATATAACGTACATGCGGTCATAAAGACAGTAAGTAGCAGAAGTGTTAACCAAAAATATTTTTCTTGACCTAAAGTCTGACACTGGTCTGCCAAAGTTTACCAAAATTGCCCAAATATATTGTAAAGTCTAATAAAAATCACTCCAAATTTAGGGAGATATTCTTAAACTAAATCATTATGGAGCCTAACACTAACCAACACAGTCTACTTACATAGTAAAGTCTAATGAAAATCACTCACTCTAAATTTAAGAAAATATTCTTAAACTAAATCTTTATAGGACTTCACACTCTCTGACACTTTAGAGCCCATCTTCATTATAATCATTATACTTAACTTTGTAGAACTCAAGAGAAGGTACTGTCAGTCCCTTCTAAAACTGTCAAGGATAAGATAATTGACAAGTACCATATCTTTCTTTACTCAGAAATGTGTAACCACAACAACATATCTATAATTGCCTGTACCAACTAACAACAGAAATATCTTTAGTGAGCTCTCTATTGTTCAGTACTCTATATGTTTTTCAATAACAATTACCTTTAAGAGAGAAGTTAATTATTTCATAGTGATTTTTATTTTTACATTACAATGCAAAATAAATAAAAACTTAAAGAACTGTAAAAACAGTGATAGCTCCACTCACATTCCTAAAAGAGACAGGAAAGGAGAAGGAAGCCAACTAGTAAAAAGGGGGTTACTCCTTCTGTGCTACTATCTAGGGAGCAATGAAACTATATATTAATTCCTCCTGGCTCTTTGAAAATGTGATTTATCCAGGAAATTAAATAATATTAAAGCCAGCATTTCTTAAAGCTCATTTACCATTTTGATTGTGGTGATGGCATCACAAGTATATGCATAAGACCAAATTGATAAAAATGTATACATTAAATATGTTTAATTTTTGTGTATTAATTATGATATGGTTTGGTTGTTTCCTCCCCAAAAGCTCATCTTGAATTGTAACTCCCACAATTCCCAGTTTTTTTTGGGAGGAACCCAGTGAGAGGTAATTGAATCATGAGGGTGGGTCTTTCTCATCCTGTTCTCATGATAGTGAATAAGTCTCAAGAGATCTGATGGTTTTAAAAACAGGAGTTTCCCTGCACAAGCTCTCTCTCTGCCTTGTGCCATCCATGTAAGATGTGACTTGCTCCTCCTTGCCTTTCACCATGATTGTGAGGTTTCCCCAGCCATGAGAAATAGTAAGCCCATTAAGCCTCTTTCTTTTGTAAATTGCTGAGTCTTGGGTACGTCTTTATCAGCAGTGTGAAAATGGACAAATACAGTAAATTGGTACTAGTAGAGTGAGGTGGTCCTTAAAAGATACCCAAAAATGTGGAAATGACTTTGGAACTGGGTAACAGGCAGAGGTTGGAAGAGTTTGGAGAGCTCAGAAGAAGACAGGAAAATGTGGGAATATTTGGAACTATCTAGAGACTTGTTGGATGGCTTTGAATAAAATGCTGATAATGATACAGACAATGAAATCTAGGCTGAGGTGGTCTCAGATAGAGATGAGGAACTTGTTGGAACTGGAGAAAAGATGACTCTTGTTATGTTTTAGCAAAGAGACTGGTGGCATTTTGCCCCTACCCTAGAGATTTGTGGCACTCTGAACTTGAGAAGGATTATTTAAGATATTTGACAGAAGAAATTTCTAAGCAGCAAATTCAAGAGGTGACTTGAGTGCTGTTAAAGGCATTCAGTTTTAAAATGAAAACAGAGCATAAAAGTTTAAAAAATTTGCAGCCTGACAATGCAATAGAAAAGAAAATCCCATTTTCTGAGGAGAAATTCAAGACACCTATAGAAATTTGCATTAGTAATTTCTATAGGAGCCCAATGTTAATCACAGGACAATGGGGAAAATGTCTCCTGGGCATGTCAGAAACCTTTCTGGGAGCCCCTCCCATCACAGGCCTAGAAGTTTTGGAGGGGAAAATGGTTTCATAGACCTGGCTGACGGTCTCCCTGCTGTGTGCACTCTAGGGACTTGGTGCCCTGCATCCCAGCTGATCCAGCTATGACTAAAAGAAGCCAAGTTATAGCTCAGGCTGTTGCTTCAGAGTGGAAGCCCCAAGCCTTGGCAGCTTCCACATGGTGCTGAGTCTATGGGTGCAGAGAGGTCAAGAACTGAAGTTTGGGAACTTCTGCCTAGATTTCAGAGGATGTATGGAAATGCCTAGATGTCCAGGCAAAAGTTTGCTGCAGGGGCAGGCCCCTCATGGAGAATCTCTGCCAAAGCAATGCGGAAGGGAAATGTGGGGTCAGAGTCCCCATACAGAGTCCCTACTGGGACGCCACCTGGTGGAGCTCTGAGAAGAGGGCCACCATCCTCCAGATCCCGGAATGGTAGATCCAGAAACAGCCTGCACCATGCAACTGAAAAAGCTGCAAACACTCAACACTAGCCTGTGAAAGCAGCCAGGAGGAGGGTTATACCCTGCAAGACCACACAGGCCAAGCTGCCCAAGGCCACAGAAGCCCACCTCTTGCATCAGCATTACCTAGATGTGAGACATAGAGTCAAAGGAGATAATTTTGAAGCTTTAAGATCCAATTGCCCCACTAGATTTCAGACTTGCATGGGGCCTGTAGCCCTTTTGTTTTGGCCAATTTATCCAATTTAGAATGGCTGTATTTATGCAATGCCTGTACCCACTATTGTATCTAGGAAGTAACTAACTTGCTTTTGATTTTACAGGCTCATAGGAGGAATGGACTTGTCGCAGACTTTTGAGATACTGGTGAAATCAGTTAAGACTTTGGGGGACTGTTGGGAAGGCATAATTGGTTTTGAAATGTAAGGACATGAGATTTGGGAGGGGCTGGAGTGGAATGACATGGTTTGGCTGTGTGGGAGGAATGCAGTTGGAGGTAACTGAATCATAAGTGTAGGTCTTTCCCATGCTGTTCTCACGACTGTGAGTAAGTCTCATGAGACCTGATGGTTTTAAAAGCAGGAGTTTCCCTGCACAAGTTCTCTCTCTGCCTGCTGCCATCCATGTAAGACGTGACTTAATCCTCATTGTCTTCCACCATGATTATGAGGCCTCCCCAGCCATGTGTAACTGTAAGTCCATTAAACCTCTTTCTTTTGTAAATTGCCCGGTCCCAGATATGTCTTTATCAGCAGCATGAAAACAGACTAATACAAATTATATTTCAATCAATTCAAAAAAGAAACACAAAAACTAAAAATAAATTTAAATACACTGTTTTATATGGAGATGTTAACTTACATTTCATTCAATAAGAAAAACTCAGGTTGGAAATAGAATTAGCTTCAAAAATATTTAAATGAAATGACGATAACAGAACCACAAAAAGAACTAAGTAAATGATTTGAGATTATGTCTCTGAACTTTTAATGACAGGCTTTAAGCAGCTGCCATATGGTTGCTGGTCATTATTAAGAAAGAAATTCTTAGCTGATTTACATGCAGTAAAGCAATGGTTTGCAAAATGGCAAAAGACAGTAAAGTTAAACTGGTGTATTCAATTCTTAAACATTTATTGGGTGATATTACATGCAGGATGCTGTGCCAAGTGCCGTAGAGATAAAACAAGAAGACTTTGTATCTCTACTAACAAAATGTGTAATCTACTCAGATAATCATGGCATGTACAATAGTCAATATAATTCAAATCTTTCTTATTTAAGTAAAATTAAAGTTTCTACCCCCTTGCCTATGTCAATATCCTTTGAATCTTGATTTTTCTTTCTCTAACTTCATCTAGTCTAACAAGTTATATACCCATTCCCTGCAAGACATACACCAAATCATGTTTCTTAAAAAATATGAATACATGAGACATGGATAGGACAGATAAGAAAGAAATATTGAATGTAGGGAATAAGTGAATGATGTATTTCAATAGGCCAGAGAAGAAATAAAGTGGCCAGGTGAGTATTAAGAGTTAGTGGAGACAGGTGACAATTAAGCATTAATGGATAGAACTAGGAGATATTAACATCCACAAAGGTAGTCTCCAGACTAAGAAAGATTTTGGAATCAGGTACACAGAAGGGCAGCTAAATCCATGGGAAAGGAGGAGAGCACCAAGAATAAAAATGAGAGCAAGAGATAGCCACATGGATTGAAAGGGAAAGAGAGGAGGTCCTCAGAGAAGAAAGAGGCAGCAACATACTACTACTATTAAAACATAAGACAAGATAGTGGTCTATTTGAGAATACATAATGACTTTTAGTTTAAAGAGCAATTTTGCAATAAAAGACTTAAGGAAAAATAAACTTTATTATATAAAATCTAAGGTGTAATAGTTTAGCCTTTTAGCTAAAATGTTGACATTTTGAGAATGTTTAATAAGAATTTTAATAAAGATATAAGAACATTAGCAATCTTAAAATGGTTTTAAAAGGCATTTATTCAATATGAGCAAGGATGATAAAAATAAAACTAAACATTATGAATGTACTGGTAATGCACTTTAAGAGTTAATCATTTTGGAATGTGTAGTTTTACTCAGTTAATGACAACTTCAAGGTATAACTGATAGCCATAAATCCTGTTGGAAATAATTAAACTTTTTCATAGCAATTTTAAAGGAAGAATACACTTACATTTAATTGATTAAAAATGTAATATCCACAACTAGTAATCTTGTCACATAAAAATAAAATTGCTTTTCCTCTTGCTGAAGACTAAGAAATAAGATATTTTGTAGGTAAAGTGTCACATCAATGCCATATCATATTCTGTAGATGGCATGTTACCATCTTCATGAAATATCTATTCCTACATAATAAAGGAGCATGTAAGATCCCAAGCCTTGGAATCAAAGAGATCTAAATTCAATTCAGAGTTATACACTAATAATTTGTGATCCTATGCATATTACTTAACTTGTATGTGCTTCAATATTCTTATCTGTTAAATGTGGCTTATAATGCCTATCTTACAGTACTTTAAAATAATTAAATGAGATGGTGGGTGTAAAGTACACTATACCTAGCACAGGTTAAACACTGAAAAAAATGTGTTTTTAAAAATTAGTAATAGTAGATATAGTAGTTTTCTATTGTGTAACAAATTATTACAAACTTAACAATGTAAAAGAATACCCATTGATTAGCACATAGTTCTGTAGGTCAGAAGTCCAGCATGCTATGTTTTGGTTCTCTGTTCAGGTTCTTACATGGCTGAAATCAAGGTATTGGTGTGCTGTGCTCCTTTCTGGAACCTCTAGGGAAGAATCAGTTTCTAAGCTCTTTCAGATTGTTGACCACATCTATTCCTTGCAGCTGTAGAGTTAAGGTTCCCATTTTCCCTGCTGGCTGTCAAGTCTCATCCCCTAGAGGCTGTTAAGTCTCATCTCCTAGAGGCTGTTGTGTTCTTTGTCATGTGGCCCACTCCAGCAATGAAGAGTCTCCCTCATGTTTTAAATATCCCGGACTTTTCTGTCTCTGACTTCTTGATTTAGATTTTAAAGGCTCATGTGTTTAGGTCAGACCCACCCAGATAATCTCCCTTTCCTAAAGTCAACTGTACCATATAACAAAACCTAATCATCAGACTGAAATCACAGTCACAGTCCCAGAAATTATACAGAGCATGTAAAACACATGACATGAAATTTGGGGATAACCTAGAATTCTATCTCCTACTCATTTCAGTAAATGTTTGAAAAATTGTCTATTGCATAACACTTTCAATCATTTTAAAAGGTTACCTTTTTTAAGTTTTGAAGAAATCATAAGTAATCACGATTAGAAATCTAACAAGTAATTATATCACTAATGTCTAATATTTATACAAGGGAAATACAACATATTTATGGAAGTCTAAGTTTCTAAAAAAAACACAGATGAAGTTAAGCTATCATTTATTCAACTGCTCAGGCTTTCTCAGAAACACCTTATTCTCCTGTTTGATTCTGTACTTCCGTATATGTAATCTCAAAATCCAACAATTTCTTCTCATTTAATTCCAGTGTATGACAAGAAATATCATGCAATTTAAAAATTCTATGGATAATTTTGCAATAAACTTCTACTCAAAGGGCATCCCACAAAGGAGAAGTTTAATCACATGTAACCCTAGGATGCACAGTTAAATAAAGATTATCAAACTCCATGAATTCTCTTAGTAAAAATAACTATCTCATGTCCTATTTTTAAAGGATCTCTCATTTTCACTCATTATTTCCTAAATTATGAACAAATCTCCACATTATGACATGTTTGCAAAAATCAAAGAGCACATGCGAAACTGGCCACTAATGAGCACCCAACATGTGGTGGGTACTTTTACAGGAACATTACAAATAATTTCATTAATCTTTGTAAACTTGCTATAAATATTAATTATTTTATACTTATTTTACTGATGAAGAAACTGAGGCAGGGAGAAGGCAACTCATGTGTACAAAAAGCACATGGTAAGAACTTGCTCAAACCAGAATACAAAACCTGGTTTTTCAAGCTCCAAAGCCTGGTCTTTTCCAAAGTACACTATATTGTGTCTCATAAGATGTACATGCTTCAAATGAGAACAAAGGGAAATGAAGCAGTTGTAACCCAATGCATCTGGAAAGAGGGCTCTTGCATTTAATATGCCTTCATCTATTCGCCTTTCATATACTTATCCCTTCTTCATGTGCCATATTCCTTCAATATCACTTATAATAAGCTTAGCATGGTGGAAATTTATATGAACAATTGCATCACTGTATTACTAATTTTACAAATAACCCAAGTACCAATGTACTATGTACCAAGAAATGCTGAGATTATCTATCTAGATCACGTGGTCTTCTTGTCTCCTTCTCATTAGCTATTCTCCAGCATAATAATACCAAAAGCTCTGATTTACACAGTAAGGGAGTAAAATCAGTAGTGAGAGTAAAAGATTCTGGCTTTAATTCACAATGCCCTAATAGATTTTCTGCTAACCACTGTACTGTGCTTTCTGATCCTTCATGTCTAAACCTATTTTCAAGTCTGGATACATGTCAAAGTCAGGTTGACCAAGAAACGCAATAGTAAGAACACTTAAACAAATAGAAGAATGAAACTGCACACCATCCTTCCCCTTCCAGAGGTACTTATCCAGAGGCTAATGATTACACAAATGTAACAAATAATGACCTTCTCCTCCAAAGCATACATATACTCATTGACCCCACCTTTGTTAGATTTGAAGGTGCTTAATTCCTGATTGATGAGACTCTGGAGAAAGGCTCTTGAGAAAATTATATTGAATAGACCATCCATGCCATCACAAAATAATTAGGTGACCAAAGGCAAGTAATTGGTCTGTGGCTCTCATTTCCTTGCTTGTAAGGTAGGGGTCATCAATTTATCTATCTCATGGGAGTGATAATGAGTATTAAATGATATGTAAAGTAATTAGCATGGCACCTCAATCTCAAAACCTGTTAGAAATAATAATTTAGTATGATTCTATTATCTTATAACTTTTCATTAACAGCCTCTGCAAGACAATTGAAAAAATGTAAATGGTTTGTGTGAAACTAATAATAGTTTTGCAAAATCTCAAAATAGAGAGACATTTTAGGCTTATGCTTCCCAGTCTTTTAAAATACATCTTTATAGTTTTTGTTTTTATCTCTATCATGTGCATCTAGTGACTCTTCCAAAACTTTTGTTGTGGGGTTAGAAGGCAGTGCCGTAAGCATTACAGACAACTGAAACCATAGAGCCTTTGTTCATGATCACTGCTCAGATGGTCTGAAATGCAGTAACAGCAAGAGCTACTGAATTAGTTCATTTCACTATATTAAATCCAAGTTCAACCCAATGGTTCTAATTTTATGTACTACTGAATTTAAGGTTCAGCAGACCAATTTAACCCACCTATCGAGCAACAAACATTGTTTCTGAAAAGGATGACTCATTGTTAGCAATGTCAGAAGTCTAAATCACTAAAATATACAGACAAAATTGATTGTTGAATGTCAAAAATGTTTCTGAGAACCCAAAATAAGTAGCTCTCCAAAGTACAGATATGTCTGTTTTTACATACATGAGTGTTGGATTCACATACATAATCAATTGACAAATGATGAATTCTACATACTGTGTCAGGCACTAAGGACACAGTAGCAAACCATACATGGTCTCTGTTCCTCACCTATCTAACTCCATTCTCCCTGGCAATTACTGTCACAGAGGTTGAAATTTCAGACTAACACTTCAAAGACTATCTCTTTTTAAATATCTTCAACTGGAACTATCTCTTCACAGCACAAATGGCAAAGCTCTTTATTCCTGGGAGCTTGGGATAAAGAGCATACAGCACTGACTTCTAACACCAAGAAAAGTGAAGGTATATAAAGTTGACTATATCCAGAAAAGCATTGTTATTAACATCATATCTTCATAATAATTAATTTTATATAATCGTTAACTTCATAAATATTCTATGCATGCTACAGACAAAACATAGTTGCAGAATTATATATCTTAAAATGAGATATGACCTGTGCCACCAAACAGTTTGTATAATCAGTCACTATGGAAGATGACTTGCACCCTGAGAAATGGGTTCTACCTGCCAAGTGTGGTAGTCATTAAGCTACTTGCAAAATATTGCTAGTTCTTCTACTTCTGAGTAAATGGTAGGGTTGCACTTCCCTGTCCCCTTGAAGTTAAACATGTTTATATGGCTTCCTTTGAACGATGGACTGTGGGCAGAGAGAGATTGTGTCACATATGGGCAGAAACTTTAAATGACAGTGTGCACCTAGCTACATCTTTCCCTTGGACACAGTGGCTAGCAATGTTTTAGATAGTGGAGGTCCATCAACCTGAGACCATAAGTGAGGAAGACATAAAAGAGAGCTCATTCCTACATGCCATCCAACCTCAGTGGACAAGGTTGGATTGTGAGCAAGATACATGAGAGAGAGATAAAACTGGATAGTTATTACTGAAACATAAGTCAGTTAATTCTGACTAATCCAATCACTAAACAAAAGTAGGACTCTGACCTTATAACACTGATAGCCAGCTCAGAACAATGGGGGACAAAGGTCTCTCTTTGAGGTTTTAAGGAAAATGCTAGCTAGACTCATCTGGTAACAGACCAATCTTACTATACACATATATTTTTCCCTTTTTACTTAAGAGTTCAAATAAAGAACTATGAGAGAAAGAAGAAAGAAACCATCATTTTTAACCAGAACCTTGAAAACAGATGACTCAGTCCAGTGTTTGGACCATGTGCATCAGAATCAAGAACATTTGATGAAATATAGTTCTGGGACCAAACCAAATCTGAATGAGTCTTTGACGATTTGTTAAATTTGCACTTAACAAGTTTTCTGACTGATTTTTTCATACCTTTTATGAGAAGTATTGGTTTAGGGCCAGAGACTGCAAGCTAATACTCAAGTGTGATTTGTTTGGGAAGCACAGAATGTGTTTACTTTGATTTAAATGAAAATTGGTTGACCTTTAAGGCTTAAGAAAACTTTCTATAAAAATGGAGATCTTCAACAACTTTTGAAAAATAATTGGAATATTTGGCAACTCTGATTTTAAACACTTATATGGCAGTAATCAGATAAAACTCAACATCCTTTGTACAAGAAATGTGCTCCCCAGTTCTTCAATCTCCATTATGCTCCACTCATTCCTTTATTTGTTCTGCCCATGGAGAGCATTTGAGTTTGGGCCCCTTTGTTCTGGCTCTTGAAGGCTATGTTACACAGACTGGAGATTCCACTCTGGAAACTGGGAAAGAAGAAAGCTATTAAAGATGTTGAGCAAAATAACTACATAATCAAATCTAACTAAAAGTTAGAAATCTGGCAATATGGAAAATAGGGTAGGGCTAGGTTAATATACTCAAACGTTTCCTTGGGGCAGCACAATATTTCCTGGTCAAGCAGTTTACTCGACTGAATGACATACACTGGATGGATCTCTGGCTAAATCTAAAGGGCACACCCCTGTAATCAGGGAAGCTATTACCGAATTTCAATGAGCTACTGTCATCGGGAATTTCAGCTTGGGGTCATCAGATTTGTCATCTTTAAAAGAGAAGACAGAAGTTCACATTTTATTGGATTCCAAATGTTTTAAGTTAATTATTTATTTAAAAACAAGAATAGGCCAATACATTATGTTGATACCTGTGGATTAGAGGATGGAGATTAGAAGCAAGAAACTGTATAGGAGTGAAGAGAATTTGAAAAATTATTTTCAGATGGATTTTTAGTTATTGTAGCTTAACAAATACAGATACCATTAGCCATGCAAGAGAACTACAGGCTGAAAAAACAGTTTTAGGTGGCAGAATTATGAGTTTAGTTCCTAGAAACTTAATTTGAGAAATCCATGTATGAAAGGCCACGGTTCATCATTTGTCTATCTATTCAACATATGTGATTACTGTTATATCCTAACAATATTACATATAGTATTGTGGATAAATCAACAGGCAAAGAGTCATAAGTCTTTGTATTTAGAGATCTTAGATTCCAATGGGTGTATGATAGAAATACAAAACTGCATGTTAGAGTTACATTAAATATAGTAATGGGAGATTTGTTCCAAAGGAAATGTGCGTATTTAAGTGGATGGTAGTCATTTAAGGCGTCTAGATGGTAGTGACATCTAATCTAAAACTTAAAAATAGGAAAATGTGGTTCCTAATAGAAGCAATAGTCTACATAATGACTCACAGGCTAGTGGTCCGAAGTCTATTTTTAAATTTTACTAAAACATAAAAAATGAAATTAATTCAGTGAATCTGGACCACCACAAACAAAATTAGTGACAAGTAGTAAGAGATGGAGCCAAAAAGAGTGAACAGAGGCCATTGGCTACATGAGCTACCTTAAGTGCCCTGAATCATGAAAGTAGTGGATAATCATAGAAAGGAGTTCATCTGAACAATAATAAGCAAAGCAGAAAAAAAAAAGTATCTGGGATAGAAATTAAAATTTGTGAATAAACTACGTATAGGTTAATATTTAAGGTCATGAAATGGAATTAAACTGTTTTGGGAAAATCATTAAAGTAAAAGGTAAGAGTTAAAAGTATAGAACATTGGAATGCACCCATATACTTAAGAAGAGAGAAGATAAAGAGAAGCCAAAGGAAAAAAAAAAAAAAAAAACCTGATAAAGAATAGTGGAGGGGGGGAAAAAAAACAGGAAAGAGGAGTATCAAGTGGAGATAGATCTATGAAGTCCAACAGCACAGAGAATTTGAAGAGATGTTGCCATTCACATACCATGTATAAAGAATATAGAGCAACATTTAGAAACATAAACAGTTGAGAAATATAATTTAATGCATTTATTACTATCTTACTTACACCAGTCACTTCCTAATCAAACCTTACTCAGGTTTAAAAGAAGCTCTTAATTGGGATTTTCATGCAATGGGAGCACCTAACTTTGTACAAACTCCTAGTTGCTAGGAGTCAGAAAACCAAAGCAGCCTTTGTGTCCTTCCAGGCTGGACAGACTTTAGAGGTTTGCAGCCTTATTCTGCTAGCTTGTATTCAACTCTATACTCTGTCTATTTCTCTACAAAGAAAAAATTGGTTTAGATTTCTGTTCCAAGAACGCTATTTTCTACTCTATTTGCCTTGAAACAAGCCCCCCCCCCACACACACACACACACTCACACACTCACACACTCACAAAACCACAGGAGAAATTTTAGATCGAAGGGGCATTGTAGCTTATTGAACTACAGTCCCCTCATACTCATGTTCCAGAAACTGAGTCACAGAGATAATACTGGTCCATAGTCACACAGCTTTTACACAAAAAAAATTTATATACAAACTAGCGTTTGTTTTGTACTCTAGCACACAGCTTTGCCATCACAAAATCCTCTGATCAAATTAAAGGCTCTTTCTCCTCTTAGCAAGTCAGTAAAATTAAAGTACAATATTTTTCACCAATTCAGGATCCTCTAGATTTATAAAGTGGTCTTTGTCAGGCTCTGATACAAATCATATATAATATTGTTTTAAAGAACATCACCCTTTTTATCTCTCCAAAGGGAAAATTTAGAACATGTTAAATAGAACATAAAATAATTTAAATTGAGAGTACTATTATATTTCTGCCAAAACTTTAAGTGTGGTAATTTTTTATCATAATACCATATTCAGATTTAAATTAGTTATTTTTATAATCAATTTTTTATGCAGATTTTGTTCAAAACCTTCATTTCATTTTTTTCTTCCCACAACTCATTAACTGCAGTATCCAATACAGTTTTTATAAAGCAAGGTTCAAATATTACTGAGCACCCATCAACTCGTCATTTACATCAGGTATAACTCCCAATGCAATCCCTCCCCCCTCCCCCCTCCCCATGATAGGCCCCGGTGTGTGATGTTCCCCTTCCTGAGTCCAAGTGATCTCATTGTTCAGTTCCCAACATGGCACAAGTATACATATGTAACAAACCTGCACGTTATGCACATGTACCCTACAACTTAAAGTATAATAATAATAAATAAATTAAAAAAAAAAAGAATGAGAGATACTTTCAAAAAAAAAACAAATATTACTGAGCATTATTGCAGACTAGTTTTAATTTTTTCTACATATCTATATACAGATATAGATATGTTTTTTCTACTCATAGAGGATGATATAAGTAAAGTGCAGTCATGACTGGATAGAGAAATTGTATTTAATATTACGCATCATATCCACCTAAATTAAGGTCAGTCTTATATTTACCAAGAATTTTGTAAAAGTATAAGAAATAAATGTGTTTATGATTATACTCTGCTAAAAGTAAAGTTTATCACCACCAACATTTAGAAATAAAAATTATAAATCTCTAAGTGTCAAAAAATTGATATCATGATAATATTTAGTGAGCACTTAAAGGGCCCCTTCTCTTCACTACATTATATTCTTTATGAATTTCCCCTGGGGTTATACAACATGGTAGCCTGAGCTAATCACTTCCTTGCTGCACAAAGTGTGGCGCACAGAACAGCAGCACTGGCATCACCTAGGAGATTATTAGAAATGCAGCATCTTGAGTTCCACATAAATGTATTGAATCAACATATGCATGTTAATAATCACCAACCAGGTTACTCATATGCACACTTTACAAAGCGGGAAATGGAGGCACAGAGAGAATAAGTAACTTTTCTGTTAGAGAGTTAACAGATGTGACAGGCATTGCCAGTAGCTTACTGATCAAATACATCCTCCTCCTTTCTAATAAATCCAATTTTATTTAGGGCAGAAATGTGCCCAATGCCAAGCAGGACACTAATTTCCCCAGATGTCCTCCTAGCTGAAAAGAGCTATGAAGGTAAAGGCAGAAATCAGCTGCAAGTGCCTGGAAGTCGTATTTTTCTGACATAAGGAACAGATGATTCCATTCCTTCCTTTTATTCTGGCCTTAATCATAGATAGGATAGTTGGAGCTGCAGCAGTCATCTTGAGATCATGAGGTGACAAGCATAAAGAGAAGGAAACACTAAGGAAGGTGATGAAAAAAATAAAGAGTCTATGTTATTTAAGCCACTTTTTTTAAGAGCTCAGTTAGTGTTAGGAACCACCAATCTGTAAAATTCTTGTTCATGAGAAAAATTAACCCCCACTGAAGTCACTGTAGGTAGAATTTCCTATTACACTCAGGCAAACACATCCCTAACCGATGAAGGCTACTATGATAATTCTTCTCTTACCTGTATTTGATAATTTTATTCCAATGCTAGAGAGCAAAGTTTCTTGTTTCCAATTGGCATTAAATTTGCAGTATAAAAAGTCACTTGAGATTATTATATCCTTTTCCAATGTCTTCAGACAGAAGTATGTAAAGTGTTACACCACCCTCTCTAAGCGGGTGGGGAAAATTACAGATATAAGAGGCCACAAACTGTTCCCTAAAGGGAAGGGATATGATGAAGAGACATCTGCTTTCACCCCGCTAACTTTCAGATCCAGTCACTTAAATGTGCACCTGCCCAATTTCCTTGTGTTAATAGATTTTGCTTAACATCCCAGCTGTTCCAATGCAGTGGCAACACAGTCAGAAATTGCAGCTGCCCCCTGGAACTGGTGGCAGTCAGATATCTGAGGCTGAGATGACTGTATTAGAAGCTGTCACCAAAAATGACAAAGACCAGAATGGATGTGGTAGCAGCTAAAAAAGAATGGGAAACGCAGTCAACATCTGTGTAATAAGCATATGAATGTAAATGTCCTCATCCTGAGTCAGCAACTGTATTCCATGGAACTTTTGATCACCCCTATATTTCACAGATCATAATGTAAATCCTAAATGACCCTCCCTGTTAAAGATATTAATTGTGCCATCAATTTGGCAGCAGTCAAATATACCTCCTAGAACCCTGCAGATTATCAGGGAAGCTTGAAGGAACGAAAGTTGAAATGAATCTGTTACAGCATGAATATTCTCCTCACTACTACATTGTCTTTTCTCCCTTAAGAGTTCAGATAACTGTTATTCTGATGTATGTACCTGAATAATAAGAAGTCAACTTACGACATTTAATCTTTTTAAATGGTGACATATTTTAATATAATTATTACTAATAACATGGTTCTATATATGGTTTTCTTGTTAGTTATCTCTGATCCTGCAACTCTATAATTGCCACTAAGCCAAAACTACTCAAAATGATAAAAAGATCCTCAGTTTTAATTACTGTTGTCTTAGAAATCCTCTGCTTCCTTAAAAGTGACTCTACATTAACTCTAATTCTTTTATAATATTTTTACAATGTAAGCCTGCCCCATTTAGTCTCTTAAGATTCTGAAGTTTCTTTTACTCGAATATGTGTTGGACAATTCTTTTGCAATTCTACTAAGCACGAATCATCAGTTTCCCATTTTTTGCTTCAGTGATTACCCTTACATGCCCTAGATAACTAATTAAATCTATCCTCCCATATTCCCCTCTACCTGACCTGAACACCAGCCTTGCAATTCCATTTTCTTTTAATTAGGAAGTACTCTCTTGTGGTATCCAAATTTTAATCTTCTTTGCAAACCTAAGTAGCATTTTAGCCCACTATTTTTTTCCTGAAAATTTTGAAGAGTTTCTCTATATAATCACAGTAACAACAATGAATTTGATATGTTTACCCTGATTCTCTGACTATTGCTAACTTGTGGAATTCTATTGTAATGACCCTTAAAAATGCATGTAATTGAAAAAATTTGAACTCTCCAACCAAAAAATCCTAGTAACTCAGCATCTTTTGCTACAAAATCTAAAATCTTCACAAGTAATTAAGAGTAAACAGGAAATCTTCCATCACTTTCTAAAAGTCCCCCGTGACATTTGTCTTCCTCCTCTAAACTCCTCCAGTTCAAGTCTGGAGTTATCTTCTGTCCTGGAAAGTTTTTAACATACCTAATTCTAA
The DNA here is from genome assembly GCF_000951045.1 of Mandrillus leucophaeus. Taxonomy (NCBI): domain Eukaryota; kingdom Metazoa; phylum Chordata; class Mammalia; order Primates; family Cercopithecidae; genus Mandrillus; species Mandrillus leucophaeus. Next base: position 254,905 of record NW_012101511.1, on the reverse strand, counting down.
AAGCATCCGATCCTTTTGCCAACTTAATGGAAACCAAATGCCTACGCAATACTTACTAAAATATGTTAGGTCCCATTAAAAAACACAATCTAAATAATGTATTTTGTAATACTACTTGGAGACATTTATAATTTTTATCCCTTCTTCAACTTTCCTTAACCTTGAGATGTAACTCTACTCCTCTGCTCATAAACAAAATCCAATTGTACTACCCATTATATTGAAATACTCATGTATTTCAGTATATTCCTGAAATATTCATGAAGTTATTAGACTTTGCTACATCTCCACCAAACATTTAAAAATATTATGACTTTATTTTTAGTATATTTTTGATGGATACTATATGCATATTTATATATATCAGAAGGAACATCTTACTTTGTATGATGTTTTAAATCAAATTATTAATGCCCTAATTAATCACATTCTCTAAGAAAACGATATGCTTCTATCCAAAAAAAAGGCATAACATATATCCCCGAAACATTTTGCATTCACTCCCCTAATAAGCTTGTGACAATCTGAATGTTAATAAAAATATTTATTAAATCGCAGAATACTTTTTAAAAAAATTATGTGAAACTATTTTTACTTTTTAACATGTTTTAATACTGAAATAAACAACAAGAAATATAGAGAAGATGAAATAGATTTAACTCATATATCAAATTAAGATTACACCTTAAAAAGGTACTATTGTACAAAAAACACAAAGATACCAAAACTACCACTAATGCTAATTACTTACACTGCAAAATCTAATGGAGAATTTGAAGGGATCTGTATATGGTGATAAGTTGATATCCCTAATTTGATGAGCTTCTGTATATAATCATTTAATATTTAAAGATTAATTTTAGTTTTATAATACCTTATTTGTAAATGATAAGATCTGTACCTCATGGGTTGAGGGTATTTTAACTGAAAAACAAAAATTTCCAGAATTCAGTGTTAACAACACTAAAAATTTAGAAGAAATAAACATAATTCTCATCACATAACTCTTCAAAAGTTTTTCATTTTGCTGTTCATGTCTAGTTTTCTTTCTTTCACCTGTAGCTCAAAACAAATAAGTTTTTCTAAAGAAGGTAACAGAATAGTATACGAAGTTTCTGTTGGAATTAACACTGTCTTAGTACTTTTGGGAATGCCACACTTAAACACCCTCGACATCCCTGCTACAGACATAGAAAAATGTGCTCTCTGAGTCTTACTCTCTTCTGTAGATATCATAATTCTCCGTCTCACAGTAAATATACCAGAAATCACTCTTCCCTTTATGATAGAATACTTAAAGTTCAATAAAGAAAACACAGAGTGGTTATATACAATTCTTAATTAAGAAGAGAAAGAAGAAACCAGTGCCTAGAACACATGAAAGCCAAAACAAGCCAAAATATGGTGTGATATGAATTTATGCAGACTGGGTCTTGTTCATGATAGGATTTCTAGCATTTAAAATAGTACTCAGCAAATCCTAAGCCCTTAGTAAGAAACAGTTGAATGAATGAGTTATACTTACATCTACAAAACTTGGCTAACTCCAGTTAAATGGTACAAGCAAAAATCATTTCCTACTTCTCTAAACTTCAATAGAATGTTCTTATAATGGACCATGTGTTGTGTGGTTTCAAGCTATTTAGAGAATGACAGGGTATATGCCTCATCTCCCCCTGAGAGACTTCATTTCCAGGAAGACCAACACCACACCTTGTATGTCTTTATATCCTGCAGAGTGCAGTGGCTGGCATATCACACACTTTCAATACACATTTTAAGGAACAAAATACTAGAATAATTTAATTTGACTCTTTCTGTGTTAACACATTGAGAAGTAATGAATTGTTTACTGGCCAATCTGTTCATTTCACTATCTTCACTACCAATATAGATTTCTACAAGGTGATTTATCTGTAGCAATCAAAATAGAACACTAAAACAAATGGATCAGTCATGCTTATGGTCCAATTTATCCACTGTGTATTAAGGGGGAGAGAAAGAAAAACTTTGACTGCATCTGAGCTGAAGTGCTACAGGCAAAAAATACAGTGAGTGAGGCATGCTTGTGCCTGAAACAGCCAAAATAAGCATCCCTCAAAATTATGACTGAGGACAACACCTTCACAATAGTGATGGTTGAAAGAACCAACTGCTATTAACCAAAAATGTTTTCAGATGAAAACAAAGCCCTAGTGTTAGTTCATTAAAACATGGGTAGCAGCCAGGCACAATGGGTCATGCCTATTATCCCAGCACTTTGGGAGGCCAAAGTGGGAGGATCACTTGAAGCCAAGAGTTCAAGACCAGACATAGTGAGACCCTGTGTCTACAAAAAATTTAAAAATTAGCTGGGTGTGGTGGCACACACCTGCGGTCCTAGCTACTCAGGGGACTGAGGCAGGAGGATCACTTGAACCTGGGAGGTGGAGGCCACAGTGGGCTAAGACTGAGTCCATGGTATTCCAGCCTGGGCAACATAGCAAGATTCTGTCTCAAAAAAAAAAATAGGTAATATTCTCTGGGCCATGCACTTTACTGACATCACCTTAAACTTTGCCTGACACTTGCTGTATGGAGAGAAAGTGCTACTATCCAATATAATGCATCCAGTGCTCTCATACATTCAGTCTGTATTTTCTATAAAACAATCACATGCTATATATCTGGTTAAAGCAACCAACCGAGACAAAATTCTGCAAAACTACCTCACCGTAATTACTTCCTAAGAAGTCTATCTTAGTCCCATTCTGCAACAAGGAGTGGGCAAGCAACACACAGTGTTAATGAGGGTGTGCAGAAACACTAAGATGCTTGTTAGTCATGCCTCAAAATATTAAAAAGCATCACAAAAAGCTGTACCTAACATTAATATGTTTCTAGTTTAACCTAGCATGCACTGTGTTAAAGTCCATCAGCATGCTATTTTCATGCCATATGGAGAGAAGTGGGATAGCTCCCAGACACAATTCAAGAAACTGACTTTGAAAGCTGTGTCCACAAGTCTCCAGCCTCCCCAATGGCATCCCACTTCAGGCAGCCATTACATGTTTCATGCCTCCCACAAAGTAAATTTAAATAAATAGGAAATGACAAACTACTTGATATCAGTCATTTACACTTTTATCAAAAGCTATTTACACACTTGTGTGAAATCATCCCAATTTATTTTCATTTTCTTACTCATGAAATAATAAAATGCAGTGTTCCCTGTAACCTTTAGGCAGCCTAGTGGGTGGCTCTCGTGCGGAGCATGAAAGGGCTCTGAAATCTGCTTATGCAGAAGGCTTATTCTGAAGGTTATCCTACTCAGTGAACTTTAGGAGACCCCAGGAATCTGAGTCTGAAATGCAGGGAGACTAGATTCTCAGCTGCCTCATGCTTCTGAAGGAGCATCAGCCTTGACTGCAGCTGCCTGATTGAGGAGAATGCCAAACATCACAGCTTTTCAAAGAAGCAGAAGCTTTAACATCTGGAGTTTACTCTGCCTTCATCTGAGACTAGAACTACTTAACAGCTCTGCTCGATCTCTTCTTTCCAACCATCTTGCAACCTACCTTTCCCTATCTTCCCCTCGCCTCCTCAGTTTTATATACTGAGATCTCAAAACACTTTTGGCATGTTCTCTCCCTCTTGATGTCTCCACCCCCATAATCATAAAGATAAGTATGATGTGATCAAGCATTAGGATATATACTCTAAAGTTTCAAGACTCAGAGGTTTTGCTGTTGAAGTGTCTGGTACATCCCAGATTAGGGTGGTGACTATGCTTTCAATTTTATGATGTGTCCCTAAAATTATCATTTATATCATATGATGAGCTTATATTCTGTAAATACACCTTTGCTTCTATAGGCAAATTCATTATCTTGAATTAATGATGCCAAACTTTTATATGTCATGATAGTAATCATGAAAGATAAATACATCATCTTTTTCATTGGTTTTGTTTTCAGGGATTTTGTTCATGTACAAAGATGTGCCCACAATAAGACTGAATGCATAAGAAACACACAAATAACTTCTTTCTTTAAAGCTGGATCCTGTGTGCTCCAAGTTTATCGTGTTTCAGAAGTCAAAGCTTTTATAAATTAAATGTGACATGGGTTGATATATTCTATTTCATTTCTAGTAGAAGTGGTAGTAGAACCAACAATAACGATAATAATTTCTACATGTGTTGAGTTTTTACTCTGCTTGCCAGCCACTGTCCAAAGGGATTAGATGTAAAAAGTAAAATAAGCCCTCAAAAAACCAATAAGCCTTGTAATTTTTACAAATAAAGAAACCAAAGCAAGGAGAGGTTAAGCAATGTGCTGAAAGTTATATAAGTATATACAATAGGAACAGAATTCAAAAGCAGGCACTGATCTTAACCATTACTTTATGAAGTAATACAATGCTCTTTTGAGGTCAGAATTCCTCCTAGGTTCTGGGAGAGATCAGATTTTTCGGTATTAACTTTTTCCCACTCAATAGCTTCTATTTCATTTTTTGTAAATTTGAGGAGTAATAACATCAACGGAAATATTTTATCATATATCTCTCCACAGCCTGAGGATAAATATCCAAGAGTGAAGTTGAAAACTGACCATCAGACACTAAGTCTGTGTTCAGACCTCATGTTTTTCATGGTTTTTAAGCATAAAGCATCTTCAAGGTTTCAGAGTATAAAACAAAAGTACCAGGTTGGGGGAGGGTGGTTCTAACTAGCCAACCTCCTCAAAACAGCTTTTCAATGTGCAGTTAAGCATGGTACTCAATCTAGATTTTCCAGGCTGAATCTATAATTTAGATTCCAAGGCTTGTCATAGCTAATAGTTGTTACTCTTGATCATGTGGATGTCAGCTTTCATAAATATATGATGCCTGTCTTCGCATTAAGTTTTCCAATGACCTTATAATATTGGCCCCAAAAAACAAATGTTGCTCCTTTTATTCATTTAACAGTGTGAAAGACTCCTCTGAAATATAAACATCCATGGGAGGTACCCCAACTTGTTAGTTCTAATGACTAAATTGAAGACAAAGAGAAGACTTGATACAGTTATTAGTTCTGGCTAATCTGCATCTACGGTCTTGTTAGATAAGATTTTGAAGCAATGCCATGTCAAGTTTTCAGGCCCACAATGAAGTGAGACTATCAAATGCATAAGACCTACCAATATTTTCTTAATATGTTTTTCAAATAATATTACTTTCTAACATAATATTCTCCTTGAAGAATTCTCCTCTGCTATACCTAAAAATACTAATACCTATCAATTTTATGTCACATTGCACTTTCTTAAGAATTTCAATGTTCTTGAGCCATATACTATCCCTGTGAGATATAAATAGAATAAGTAGAACTCCTCCTCCCACTTCACAGATGAGTAAATTAAGTCATAGATAGGAAAAATGAATCACTCAAAATCACACAGTTAGTTTGGGGCAGAATCACAGGTACTGTAAGTCAGGAGTTTAAGTAATTGGTAAAATAATTATCCCAATTCACCAAGAAATCAACTTAAAATATGTTGGTGTTAATAGTGAGAAATTGGTGTAGTAATTAAATAATCATTCCATTGATTTTGGTGTAGTAATTAAATAATCATTCCATTGATTTTAAGGATGAAGTAAACTCTATAGTTGATCATTTTCATGGTGGCACATTGAAAACAAAAATGAAATCAACTAATAAAATGGAAAGTCATTCAAGAGCTATCTTGTTGAGTGCTCACTATGTGCCAGGCACAGTTCCGGATGCTTAGGATAGATATATCAGTGAATCAAGCTACTAAACAAGTAAAAAATCTCTGAGCTCATAGAGCATACATTCTAGCAAAAGAGATAAAAATGTGCAATTAATATAATGGCAATAAATAAAGTATATATGTATATATATTTGTATATATATATAGTGCTAAAGAAGCACAAACAAAAAATGAAATTGGGCAAAGAGGATCAGGATTGCTGATGGGTAGACAGGTTGGAGTTTCATTAGGTTGGTCAGCGTTGACCTCGTTGAGAAGATGAGACCAGTGGATACACCAGGGAAGAGAAGACAACCAGAGAAAAGGCTCCACAGAGTAACTCAGTGTGTTCAAAGAGCAGGAAGGAAGCCAATGTGACTGAAGCAATGTTAGCAAGAGAGAGAGTTGTGTGAGGTGAGGTTAAAGAAAGAGTGGGGAGAAAAACTTTGCAAGGCCTTGCAGGCTACCGCAAGAAATCCAGCTTTTATTCTGAATGAATAGGACACCATTGCAAGGATCTGAGCTGTTGAGGGGCATGCTCTGACTTAAAATTTTAAAGGGATCTATTATTAATCATTAAATACCTTAAGATATTTTACTCAATATATTATATAATTTTTGTCATATAAATGAATCACAATGGAGTGTCCTCATCTTAGAATAAAATTCTATTATTCCCATTTTCCCAAAGAAAATATCCAGGCTCAAAATGTCTAGAATAAGAGCTGGTAATGATAGAGCCAGGTGAAAAGAACATTTTTTCTAACTCATAGTTCAAAACTGGTTCCTCTTTTCTATGTACTCATTTATGTCATAGTTATAAAGGAAATAAAATAGTAACTGAGATTAATTAACTAGATTATTGATCAATAGAGAAGTTCAGTTTGAGACATTAAAATCGAATTGAGCCCATTTTTCCCTTATTATTCATTTCTGGGAAATAATGATACAGGTAATTTCCCTGAGCTTTCTATTTGAAATGACATGTGTGCACTCAGACTAAAAATGTTGAATACAGAAGTAATCATGATAATAATTTAAACTTGCAACAGTACATTTAGAAAGTTCTTCAAAGTCTTTTAGCTATTATCATTTATTAACTGTCCACTAAATGCCAGTCTCTATGCTAAATTCATGGCATATGTCATATTTAAAATTCAAAAAAATTTAAGAATGTCATTAGAAATCCTGTTTCACAGATGACAAATATAGATCCAGAGAGGCTAGGGATTGAAAGGTCACACAACTGCTTAGCCCCAGAGCCAGGATTTTGCTAAATCTCCAGTCTAAAGCAAGGTTCTCTACATTAAGTCACACTGCTCTTCTGCAGAGCAATACTCAACTTACAACCTCAACATTCCTAACTAAAAGGTCAGCCAGATATAGGTAGTCCCATTTTCCAGAAATGAGCTGGTCACAGAAAAGTTAATCAAGCATCAACATTTATTTCATGACCACAATATGCAAATCAATATTTAGTTGCTGAGAAAAGAGGATTTATTTTACAATATCTTGACTCAATGAGCTTCAAATCTTAATAAGGTAACAAGAGAAACATAAAATGGTAATATATCATACAAGATAGCATATAATATGTACCAGTAGACATAGTGCCAATGACTGGTTAAAAAAAAAATAAGAGAAAATTTAATCTGGTTGCTTCAATTCAGTTAAGAAAGATCTTTACTAAAAACGACTAGTGTTAAGATGATTTTCATAGGAAAGGTAGGGTTTAGATCAGCAGAGGGGATGAGGAAAAAATGATTCCAGTCAGAGGAGATCATATGACTAAAAGCCAAGGGAATAGATGAGAATGAATTATCAAGAGAAAATAAATAGATGTGTTTGAAGGGCAGGAAGAATGGGAGGTAGGGTAAAGTGGTAAATGAAACCAGAGAAGTAGCCTGTGGAAATCCTTGTTAAATTAGCAATCTAAGGGAGGAGAGAAAGAATTGATATCATTGAACTGCCAATATGTAGCACATGCTTTATGTACAGTTTTTGTTTATATAATCAACTCAACAACTCTAAAGGTAACTATATCACAGCCACAGAAACAGGTGATATGGCCAAGGCACAGCTCTGTATGTGAATGGAGCAGAATTCCAGTCTAGACCTGTCTTCCTCCAAGGAATATGTTCCTTCCACTATCCCTCACCACCATCTACCAAAGGAAATGGGAAGCCACCGTTGGCACTCGATCAAGAGAAGAGAGTGGCATATGAAAAGGAGTATAAAGCTAAAAGAAGACTGACCTGACTGTGAGATATTAGCATATGTTCAATATCAGAGGATCGAGGAAGGAAGAGAATAACTCAAGAAAAGCCACTTAGTGTATTGTATTAACCCAACTAACAAGGTAACATAAATCTCTATTTGAATGAAAGCATTGGAAATAAAAAGGATGCAAGATTTTACAAAAAAAATATAAGGAGATCAGTGGCAATACCTAAGTCCTCAAACAGGTAGTTTCTACTACCCAACCGTATACCCAGAGGATAAATACTCCTCTTAAAAATTCAAAGAGACAAGGGCTACAGGCTAACTTCGATATTTTAAAATTTGACAGCAGATGATTTATTTTAAAATAATGCAATCTATGCCTTAGGAAAAAAATCTGCCTTAGTGCAGACTACCTCTTAAACCACAATTGTGAATTATGAGAGCCTTACTTCTTACTTACTAGGCTTACTTCTCTTATACAAGTTTGGTCAATAGTTCATTGTCACATATGTTAACATGGATAGTAATCCTTATATTCATGTTTATTAGGCATATTAATTACTAATCAGATATTCTTTTCCTTTTTATTTTTCCTATTAGAAACTAAGCATATATTAAGCAACTGAATCCTTCCTTCAGTATACAATGTGTCATGTCTGTGAACATTATTCCTCTCTGGGATTTCTCTTTTAAAATGTAAGATATCACTCAGGGATTCAAGTAAAAAAACTAATAGAAATTAAATGACATATTATTGAACCAGTTGGGCCTCTTCCAACTTTTTTCTTACCCATGGACAATCCAAACCATACAGTTAGCAAACATATATATATATATATATATATACACACAAATCTTTTCCAGCAACTAAGGATTGCCAAGTCACTAAAACTTGCAATAACCAGATTAACTATATAAATCTTCGATTACTATCAACTGTTCAACTAATTTATCTTAATTTTGAATTAACTGTGAGACCAAACATCTTAATGATTATGAAACAAACAAGTGATAATTGTAATCATTAAAATTTAACATATTACCCAAGCCAAATTTTCTTTCCCTTTTTGAGTAAAAATACATTTTTCTAAATAGAAAACTAATGTTTAAATTTGAAATCAAACTGTGCCACAATCTAAAAATTTAGACTTATGTCTAATGTATATCTGAAGTGTCTTTGAAAGTTTCAAAAACAACAAACTTGTGCGTATTTTAGAAATATCACTTGCAAGTGTAAAGAAGCATCATCATAGAATGCTAAAAAGTGTATTTGTTAAAATACAACCACTATATTCTTATATTTTTTATGTTCCTTATTTCTGTGTATCTGAGCTGATATGAAAATATGATCAAAGGAAGTATACTTTCTTTACATATGAAATATACTTTCATATGTATATCTGCTCAATAAAGCTAGATTTTAACATACTCTAAGTGTAAGAAAGTTAGCCATTTAAAATAAGTTAATTTAAAAACTATTCATGCAGAAAGTCTGGGCTCCATATGACTTTAGTCATTCTATGAAAGATATGTTAAATACATTATGTATGTATAAAAGGAATCACAGATAATGTTTTTTCATATATCTTACTTTCTATTTTCTATAATTTTATATATACAGTGATGCATTCATATACAAAATGTATTAAAATAGGAATATTACCCTTAACTTTTAAAGGCATTATTTTATGAGAGTTTTAAAAAAGGAAAACTATTTTTACCTCCCAGTCCTGGTCTAAGCCGATTATCGTAACCATCCAGAAGTCTGTCAAGAATTCTTGTAAAAATGGTAATGTTATTTTTAGCCTCATCTTCTTGGATGTTAGCCAGCACCAACCTAAACAGATAATTTTAAAAGCTTATATATATACATACGTGTGTTTTGCAAATGCCAACCTGCTTTTCTTCCTTAATTTAAATTTTAACACTCCCTGGGCTATTAGGACCACCCGTTTTCCCCTTTTTTTTTTTTTTTTTGTTAACTTCTATAAATACTGGTATGTCTGCAAACAAGGTAAACATGAAATTGAAATAGATTCTAAACAGTAGATTATCAGAAGTTTCATGTTAACATTATTTGAGATTCTTATCCCTTTAACATTTCATGTGGACTATTCATTTTCTTTCTAAACCCATCTCCTGGGATATATTATGATTGTAGATTAACACATGCAAACACTATTAGCATTGCTATCCTATAGTTAGAAAATTCCAGTAATCAGACTCGTGAAAAACTGTTTTCAATATTAATTGGGAAATAAATTGCTTTTTGAAGGTAAATATATTTTCTATCTCTCTCATAAGAGTCTTTCTTTTTTGTATGTCTTTTTCTCTTTTAAAACAGGATTTTTTCCTTACTTTGGGTATACCTCCACCCAATGGCCAAGTGCAATATAGACATCAGGGAAACTCCACTGGCTATGTGCCAGGCTCCATGTAGCCAGGAGGTGGAGGTGGGCTCTGAAAGCATCAGCAACACATACACAGCTGCAGAGATCCTTAGAGCCTAGTTCTTCCTGATTGGTCTCTGAGAAGAGCAATATTGTAAAGATTAAAATGCCTAGTTATTTTGTTTTGGTGATAAATTTGTAGAAAGAACAAATGGTCTCAAAATATCACCAGAAAAGCTTTAGAAATTGTGATTTTCTCCATTATTTCTCCATCATAAAGCCAAACCCTGATTCTATCATATGCAGTAATTTGTTGCAGAAGTAACTAAATGTATAAAACAGAATGTCCATTTTCATTGTCTTTTTTTTTCCTCAGAATGAATCAGATATTTAAATTACTGGCCCCAAAAAGGAATCATTTATATAATAGAATACAAGACTGGCATAAGCACTACTGGTCAAATATAGAACAGAAAACTAGTTGAGAGAAATATGGTTAAACACTAAGATTTTCAATGATTATTAATTGATCATGGATTGTCCACTCTTTTAAAATAAAAGTAATATATAATTACATTCTGATCAAGGCACATTGTATAAAATATTATCAAAAGTGTCCATTTGCATTTAAATGATAACAGAGCTAGTAGCTATAAGCAGTCACAATACATCAAAAACTGGTAACCAACCTCAAACAAATATTGTCTTAAGAGCAGAGAAAATATTAAAATATTGAAATGAAGATAAACATCTAGAAATTAAATAAGTGTATCACTTTATACCCTCTAGCCTCAAAAGTTTCTGTATTGCCTACTTAGTAGCTAATTTTAAAACCAATAAGTAAGATTTTCATAAAGTTCCACATAGAGCTTTTCGCTTGAAAGTGTTTTTTAATCACATTTTGTATTTTCTTTCTCAAACCAATATGCAGTCATTAAATTAGTAGATATTTTCCAAATAAAAACAAGGCTTTACGAGATAGATGGTGTCTCAATTCTATGAAATGTTTTCATACTTTGACCATTACTCGGACAATAAAATAAAAAGTTAAAAGATAAATAAAGATATAATAAAGACTTACTAGTTTTTTAAAAATAAATAGTGACAAGAACATTCTTATAAAACTTGTATCTTAGGTCTTCTGATATTATGAGAATCATATCCTAAAGGCATTAAAGAAAAGATGCCCACTGATGATGAAAATCAGGAAAGACTACAAATAAAATGAAGTTACTGAAAGAAATAAAAATTAATTTCATGTTTTTATAGCATAGGCAAAAGAAAATTCATTACATATTTTAAATCAGTACTCCTGATTGTAAGCATTTGAGAAAAAAAATCTTAATAATGCAAAAAGTTGATGATTAATAAATCTAGCTTTTGTTTTATTGTTTGTGATTGTGAAGTTGCATTCTACCTCCACCTAGAGGTTTAAGACTCACACATCATTTGGGTTTTCTATGGTGACTAAAGGAGCCATACCATTAAAAAAAAAAAGAAAGAAAAGAAAAAGGAAAAAAAAATAGTTAACACTCAAATCACTTAGCTGGTACTTTTCTGTCAGTTTGAAGGAAAACTTGGCTTCCTTACCGAATCCTGGTGTTATATTATAAGTGCCTATACTTAATTACTTCAATTCCTTGTAGGAATATGCCATTGAAAAGATTTTCTTTTCTTCTGTGAATGTTCTGCATGGAAAATGCTTCTGTTTGCTTTTGGATCTTATCACTAAGAACGAGAAGCAGTGAAGTTTTTATAATCTACTACTTCATAGTTCACTTTCCCCATACACCCCCTTTCTGAGAAATAATTCTTTAAAACACCCTTGATTTTCAAAAGCATTAATGGCATACAAGAAACACATCTTTACCCTGAATTAAAATAGTCAAATACAATAAATATCTCACCTGGCAGGGTACCACACCAAGAAAACAAAAAGCAGCAACTGCATGTTGTAGATGTTCAATTTCGTCTTCATCACCGCCGCTCTTTATAAAGCCATGAAAGGAAAAACAAAATACACTTAAAATTGCCTTCAGTTCCACTATCCAAGTAACCCCAAAGAATATCCTTTTAGTTAGGGATTCGTGTTAAAGCTAAGGAGATTACTTCCTGGACTGTGTGAGGGACTTGATGATTGCGAGAAGATTTCTTTTTTATCGACCCCCACCCCCACCCTTTTCCTTTCTCCTTCTTTCTTTCTTTCTTTTTTTTTTTTTCTTTCTTTTTTTTAACAGCAAGATGACCAAGTAATCAGACTTCTCTCTGCCAGGAATGTCCCCCAACCTCATCGTCAGCAAACACTGTTTTGCGCACACATGTAATAATAACACCCTGGACTTTAAATTGACATAGCAGCTGGAAAGGGAATGGGTTGGAGGGGAGGGGAGGAAAGGAGAGGAGAGATGGGTACTTCACGCCACAACCCCCTCAACCGAGACCACCTCCGCAACCACAGCGGGAAAAGCTAGGGGCAGGCAGCCCACTTTTGCAATTATTCTTTTCATTACAGTGAACTGCAGTCCTCACGTTTTCGTTTCTTCACTCCCCTTAACAAAATAACATAAAATAACATCCTTCCTTGCCCACCCACGGTTGCCCAAGACCAAGTCTTGGAGGCAGCCGGGTTCGGATCAAGTGCTGCGAAACGACGCGTTTGACAGCTGCTCCGGAGCCAACGATCACAATAAGAGAAGGAGCTTGAGGCTCAGGCAGCAAACATCAGCCAGGCAGGCAGCGGTAATCACAGTGTGCAAAGTTGAAGACTATAAAGGAGCCAGGCTAACGTGCTGCCGGGCAGGTGTCCTGGATTTTATTGTAGTTGCAAATATGCTTCTGGTGATAAGTATCGAAATTATTTTTTAAGTGCGCTGGGTAGGAGGGAGGTGCGGGAATTGAGCCTCCTCCGTTTCCAGGGAGCCTCTGAAAGTGGGGTGGGGGAGATGAGGCATGCACGCGAGGCAAAGACAAACAGGAAAGGGGCTCTATCAGGACCAACGTGTGCGACCCTACCTGAAACAGCAAGCAGAATTCGGTGTTTTCTTCCTTTTGCCCTGATCTTGACGAGATAGGAAACTTGAGAGAGAGAGAGAGACAGAGAGAGAGAGAGAGAGAGAGAGAGAGAGAGAGAGACAGACTGAGACTGCAGCAGCCAAGCGAGCGTGGAGCGATGGGCTGGTGGAAGCCGGAGAGGAGCGCTAGGAGCGGCGGCGGCGGCGTGAGGTGTAGAGCGAGGCAAAGGCGTTCGTAGTGGCGGTATGGGCGGAGGAGGAGGAAGAGGAGGAGGAGGAAGAGGAGGAGGGGGAAAACGATGACAGGAGCTGG
>NW_012101511.1:202776-240898 GCF_000951045.1 Mandrillus leucophaeus | reverse complement strand
TCGCCCACGTCGCGCAGGAGGAACTGAGCCCACGCGCCGCCCCGGGCTGCTCCCCGAGGTCGCTTTCTGGGGCTCCCGAGAGCCCCCAAGGTTCCTGGCAGGGCTGCTGGTGGGTGTTGGTGTGAAGTCGGAAATGCAGTGTGGCTGTGATGCCCTAGATCCCTGGGGCCGCGCCCTGCCGCCCGTCCCCCAACATCACCCTGCTGTGGAGCAACGTGGCTGCTAAGAGGTAAAGAGGTTCCGCTCCCGCTGGAGGGCAAGGGGACTAATCACGCCTTTACTTAGTCATCAGCGCATCCACTCAGGACCAAGTTCAAAGCATGTTGCGTGAAATCAGACAGCAGGAAGTTTCTTTTGATTTCCTGAACCCTCCTGATATATCATTCATTCCTTCACACTACTGCAATCAAGACCGATTTCCCCTGAAAGCTCTAAAGCTGGAGAATTCCCTTGAGCCAGTCAGTAAAGTCCATTTGCAGATTACACACACACCTTGGGAAACCTCCCGCTCACTTCCAGCAATCCTTTTCCAACCTCTTTTCACAGGCGCCCTCCCTAGCAGGTGATCAAACTCAATCAACAGCTCCAAAAGTTTACATTACCCCGGAGCAAAAAGGGACCTGCTGTGTTTCTACTACCTCTGCAACTCATTCCCCAGGGGGAGGAAAGGTAACAAGGTTTGAGGTTTTCCCCCTTTAGGGCTTTTCACTGGCAAAGGGACTTGGAATTCCAGTCCCATCTTACACTTTCAGCACTGTGTGTTTGATCTATCTTATTTCTGTTCTATTTTATATGAGGTGACAAAATCCAAACGTGCAACTTGAACAGAAAAAAAAAAAAAAAAAGAGAGAGAGAGACATTTTCCTTTTGGTACTGCACATAAGACAAAATGTTATGCACATTCTACTAAGGCAAAGCAGAGTCAGTGTTTATCTCCTCCAGAAGTTGTTATAAACGTTAGACACTTTAAAGGAAAAAAAAAAAGAGAGAGAGAGAGTTAAGTATGCTGATATGTTTCTGTCATTTTACATTCAGAGTCAATATGTGCCAAACACTTCAATTTTGTTAGTTATGCACCAAAAATTCAGATGTTTTTCCTAGATGGAGCAGTTTTTCTAACAGGCACTGCTAATCTACAGTAAATTTTAGCTTTGCTTTGAAGATTATGGGAGGAGAGTAAAACCTTTACATTGTAAATATTTCCAGCTGTCCTTTTTAACCTATTAATCACCACTTTCTGGATGAGCATTTAATATGTTACAACCTAAACAAACATTTACTCTCTTATTTAGCTTGCTCTGTGAAGAGTGGAACACCACCCAGCTCTCTCCTCCATCATTAATATTCCTTTCCTGACTTGCCCATTGCAGAGCCTAATTGAAATTCACAAAGATAAAAAGCATGCCATTTAAAACCTTGCAACCAGAGAACCTTAAGTGTCTTATACTTGGCATGAACAGTTCACTTCCTACTGTATTTTCCTATTTTTCATTTCTGTGAGTCAATCTTCATTAAGATCTCTATCACTTCTCCATTTATATTATTAATAAATTGTTGATATTTTGATAATGAAAGTTAAGCAGTGTATGGTTCTTCCCAGCCTTAATTGCTGTTCTCCAGCAAAATTTTTCTTTAATGAATGTCATAATTTTTGTAAATATATTCATATATTATTCTAATACTTATATGGTCTTATCCTGGATTGTAATATCAAATTATAAATGTTAGTTTTAATTTTTTTCATTCAACATTTATCTAAATGGTAATGGTTTGTTCTGAGAAATTAGCTTTTCCCTTTAGCACCCTTATTAAATGTGTAATTTCAATGACATATGACCCTCTTACATGACACTTCACAAAGTTCAAGCTGCTTTGAATGATTTTCACCATTTTGATTTTTTTCTGTAAGTGTATGTTACTACATCGCACAGATTTGGAGATGCATTTACTGGAGAAAGACCCAAAGTAAAAACTAAATTTAATTTTTTTCATTATAAAACCTTGATTTTCAGTTCTCACAAAACGTTTTACAATTTTAAATGTTGGATAGCTGTAACTTAAACTTCAAAGCACACTAAAGGAAATGGAACTAGAAAAGCTGCTTGTGGGCAGCAGGTTTCTACTGCTTAAGCCATATCTATACTGTTATTTTGTTGTATTACTAGCCCAGACAAATTTCTCTGGAAATTTGGAGGATTATCCAGCTTCCTCAAACGTCTGACAAACTCAACCAGATTTTATTCTCTGCTCTTTGTGATAGAGTGCAGGTTAACTGCCTGAGATCTGAGCCAGGCTGCGTGGGTCGTGACTAAACTCTTCCTACCCACTCCTTTTAGAGCATGTCCTAAGGCAACCAATCCTGAGGAAGAATTGACAACTAATTGGCTGCCAGTAAATCCATTCCCACTCAGGCTTGGGCAGCACAAAATCTTCTGTTTCAAACCAGTTTGAATTACTGATCAACAAATTAGGTTGGTGGGTGGAGGTGGTCACTTCTTACATATTCCCCAACCCCAACACTGAAATCCCTAAGGAAATTTCCACATAAAGACCATGAATAAAAGAAAGCTGAAGAATTGGGAGATCTTGGTTTTGTCTGATTTCTTATGAGCTGATGTCTCACAATATTGTACAATTTTAAGATTTGTTATAAAAACTGTTCATGTTCTTGAACAGATATTTTGTACAGCTTCCATTTTTAGAGCTCAGCCTAGCGTTACTGCTATAGAGAGCTACTACTTTATATGCCCTATTGAAGACTTAATGTTTAAGCTTCCTATAGATTGATATGTGTATATAAGTATATATATTACATATGTATATATAATACACCTATATTTTTGTACACTTATATGCATACATACATATATGCAAATATACTAATATATCTGTAGATAGATAAACATATATCAGAACTAATAAAAATAGACATGAATATTTTAATAAGAATAGCATTTAAATATCACAATTCTACAAAATACATTTAATCTTACTACTACATGAATTGAATCATGATGATCTTTACATGCTTTGAAGAGCAATATCATAATTACTTCAACAAGAATAGCATCTCACTATATTTAACTTTTAAAACTCTCAGTACATATTTCATATAATAAATTTGTGTATATTTTAACTACATACATTCTTTTGTGATTCATTCATTTGAACGAGAATACAAATTTATGAAAAATTAGGAACTGAAGCACAGATTATTCTGTTTTCAAACAATTAAATATTATCTTCTACTTTTTCCCATTGAACGATTTACTAATTTCAAAATGGACCTGGAGTATATGTCAGTTCTCACATATTCACCACATTACCAAAAGACAAAATAAAACAAAACTGGTGCAATTTCTTAGTTGACAATTATCAATTCAAAATCAGAACTGGGTCAAGAACTGTTTTTCCCATATATTGCATTTAGATGGAGGCTTAGGCACGAAGGTTCTAAAAGAAGAAACAGCTGTGAAGTGGAAGTAACTAGTTTCACAAACAAATAATACCAAAACTACTCTCTTACATTCATGGATCTAGGTCGCATTTCATCATATACATATATATATATATATATATATATATGTATACTTGCTTGGATAAACTATGCACATTACCTTCTTCAAATAGAATTAGTAACTCTGTTTATCAAGTAATTTTACAAATTCTCATCCAACTTGCAAATTGAATATATCAAGCATTCAGGATATCCTGGTGGTTTCTGAGATTTTTAAAACAATTTACATCATGACACACATAAGAATTATTTGTAAGAAAATTATTTTGCTTTCCTTTTGTGAAATTATAGGTATAATTTATTTTTAGGTTAATGAATTTCTTCCTAAAACAAAGATAAAACTCTGCTAATTCAAACCAAAAATGTCCTCATTGAAAATTATGCTTGTTAATGAAGTATAAGCTGCTACATGATCAGCAGCTTTACCTGTGAGACATGTCCTTTAAATAATATTCATAGTAATGACAAGAATAAAAGGAGACCTGTAATGTCTTCATTGGTATAACAGCTTAGATCCCATTCTAAATGTTTTGTATTAACTCATATAATCTTCAAAAGTAGGAAGCTATTATTATTTCCATTTCACTGATAAGAAGGTTTAGACACAGAAATATTAAGCTGACTCAAGATCTCACAGTGCTGGCTGGCAGAAGGAGTAGAGCCCTGGCAATATGGCTCTAGAGTTTTCATAACTACTATACTCTATGTAATAACACCTTATCATGAGCAGTTATTCAGACAAAGGCAACAACAATAACAACAAAATCAGAAAGCAGAGAGAGTCCAGGACCTAATTTGAACCCATTTATAAACACCTCAGGTGGGATAAGATTGGTCCAACTGAAGGATTATTCCAATATCATTATTTATAGCATCAAAACTCTTGCATCTTAAGAGGAACAGAGGATATATATAGTGAAGAAACAAATGAAAAATATAATCAGGCTATGGGCATTTTATGGTCAATTAGTGCAAAATGAAAGAGAAAATAGAACCCAATTATTTCTAAGAAAAAGTGAATAATACTATAGCAAATTAATTATAGATATCAAATGACTTCAAATATAGATCATTCATCTTTGGTAGAGACTTTTTGTATTTGAGAGAGTGGCTTGCTCATAGATGCTCAATAAATAATTGCTGATCTTTGTAAAGTTAAGCACTTTGGAATACAAATTGGGAGCCTTGGTTCCAGAGCCTGACCTTGGGCAGTCTTAGCTATGGCATATGCTGTTACCTCTCAGAGCTCTATCTCTGTCCATCACTGACTATCAGTGCTTAGATACCTTTTTTCCTCAAAAGATATCTACTCTAGTGTCCTCTATCTTATCACCTTTCCTCTACCGAAATCCTGAACACTGGGAGATATTCAGTGTAGACTCTCTCTCAACCACCCGCCAGTACCGTACACACACACACCCACACACACACACATTTACTATTGCTGAGAAAGTACCTCCTATCTATCCATTATCTAAACCATTCTGTTCATTACCAATTCCATAGCCTTATCTCTATCCTCACTTGAAATATTGGAATATCAATATACAGTAGCCTACTGATTAGTTTCTCTGCCTCTGATCTCCGTTTTCTCCAATCTGTCTTCTACTGGAACAACAAAAATATTTCTACATCTGATTTTGATAGTGTCACTCAGTCATCTAAAATGTTTTCTTGAAAACAGTATAAGGTGCAAACTCTTTTGCATATCACATCTGAGTTCAAATTATAGCTTGTACCTCCAGCCTCAACTTTGCTCTCTCTGCACACTCCTTGTTACACACACATTCATGCATGTGTGTGCACATACACACACATGCACACACATCCATAACCAGCATTCATTTTTCAAGCATCATTCTTCTCTCTATGTTTCCTGCAAACATAAATTTGCATTTCTCTCAAGAGCCAGTGGTTTTATGCCTCTATGCTTTTGTTTATCACTGTCTTTTCCTACTGGAATGCCGTGTTCACCCTATCTACCTGATGAACACTCCAAGTTTCAGCCCTGTAAACTACTTCTTCTTCCAGATAAAATTACCATGCCTTACTTTGTACTCCTGCTGAACTTAGCACAGGCGTTTAACATTAAGCCTAAATATTCAACTGAACTTATTTATTAACTTTTCTATCACACTATCTTAGTCATTGGGGGCTGCTATAACAAAATACCATAAAATGTGTGGCTTTTAAACAACATAAATTTACTTTGCGCAATTCTGAAAGTCAAGAACTCCAAGATCCAGGCACTGCAAGATTCCGTGTCTGGTGAAGGCATGCTTTCTTGTTCATAGGTGGTGCCCCCTTGCCGTGTCTTCACATGGTAGAAAAGGGAAGGTAGCTCTCTGGAGTACCTTTTATAAGGACACCAATCTCATTAATTAGGGCTCTGCTCTCAGGACCTAAGCATCTCCCAAAACGCCTCACCGCCTGATACCACAGGGATTAGGATTTCAGCACATGAATTTTGGGAGAACACAAACATTCAGATCATAGCACTCACCCTATTGAACTGTGAGCTATTTAAAGGCAGAAGGAGACTCATCTAAGCTATCTTTACTGTCTACATGCACAGGTGAATCAAGCATATATCATCTTTCAGGAAATTCTTGAGGACATGAGCATCTGTACCTTCATAAGTGATATAGTTTAGATATTTGTCCCCTTTAAATCTCATGTTAAAATTTGATCCTCAGTATTGGAAGTGGGGTTTAGTGGGAGGTATTTGGGTTATGGGGGCAGATCCTTCATGAAGGGCTTTGTGCCCTCCCTGAGTAATGAATGAGTTCTTCCTCTATTAGCTCCCTTGAGGTCTGATTGTTAAAAGATCCTGGCACCGCCTCCTTTCTCTTTTTCTTTCTTTGTCTTTCCATGTGATGCCTTCTGTCCTATGCCTTCTGCCATGAGTAAAAGCAGCCTGAAGCCCTCACCAGAGGCAGATGCTGGTCCCCTGCTTTTTATACAGCACCTAAAGAACCATAGGCCAAATAAACTTATTTTCTTATAAATTATCCAGGTTTATGTATTTCTTTACAGCAATGCAAAATGAACTAAAACAATATGTATATGGGAATCATAATCCTTCCTTCAGAGGAATGAGATGTTACAGAGAGTTGAGGTTAAGAGCTCAGACTCTGGTTCTAAATCCTAATCCTACTACTTACTCACTATGCAACCTTTGACAAATTCCTTAGCCTTATCTTGTCTTAGTTTTCTTACCTGAAGAATAAAAGTATTTGTAGAACCTACTACTCTTGGTCATCACAGGTATTTTATGAGTTGATATATGTGCACAGAGCAACGCATGAATCATAGACAACACTACACAGTGTTTGCTGGTGTTACTGAAGTATTTGAAAGCTGTTAGATCACTGCCTCCACATTCAGTTGATGAGATTTAGTTGCATGCACAGCCCTTGAATTTGTTGAATCTTTTGGCTCTTAGCTTTGGATTAGACAGTTCCCATCCACTCTTTCCCACCCACATTCAAGCTCCCACCTTCAGAGAATGACCTGTCAGAACCCAGCACATATACCTACATTCTCTTATGCTGCATTAGATTATTTTTTCTCGTGAATACATTGTTTCCCTCATTCCCCCATTTTTTTCTGCTCTTTTTTTTATCTCCTGTCCTCCTTTTAGTATCCTATGCCCTCCTTTTTATTCCAGCTCGGACTGTTTCCATCTTTCGTTAGTTCTCTAATGTCCCCTTTTCCTCCCTCTTTCTCATTAGTATTCCTACATAGTATATATCTGCATTTGTGTATGCACTTGTCTTTTGGCATATGGAAAAACGTGTGTTTGTAAGAGTGTATACAGATAAGAAGACAGTGTCTATTTAAGCAGATGAGAATGTGAGTGCTTATGCTGCACATGGATGGGCATCCCTGCCTGTGTTTCTGGGTAAAGTCCTCTGTATAAGCAATACTATTAAATCCACTCAGATGTATAGTATTGATCCATTAGATTAATTGAATTGAAAAGTCAAGTGGGGCTTTATTTTTTGAATTGGCTATTGATTTGCCTGAAATATTTTTTTAAAGCCACATGTTTAAATGAAGCCCAAATCTGTAACACCTAGAGAGCTAAATTCATTTGTCAATGTGGAGGCGTCCAGCTGCCCTTCCTACCCATGCCCTAGAGTCAAATATGGTTAAAAGTTGCCCTTCCTTTTCCTGTGACTTCTGGATATCCAGTATGTATTCAGTTTGAAAAGAGAAATATGAAAATTTTCTGCATTATGAATTGAGTTGACAAATTATCCTTAAAATAGGACAACAAACAAAATAACAAACTATTCCAAAACATTTTGGTGGGGAGAGAGATGTTTTTAAAGAGGCTAATGATGGACATTAGTGCTGTCCAACAACGATTGCCAGTTTCCAGCATAGAGGTATGAACAGATCAAATTTTCTCACTTTCCTTGAAATTAGAGTTGCCAATGAAAATTGCTCTGACCAATGATGGCGAAGCTAAACAGACTTAGGCCATTTCCAGATGGAAACTGAATGAATGAGTGTCTGATTCACCATGTTTACTCCTTCCCTGTTATCTGGTTATTACCAATGGTGCTCCAAATAGTGATGGTTCCTCAGTGGGTCCTTGAATGAGGATGACAAAGGTCAGAACTCTTAACTGACTGGCACTGAACATATAGCATGGACGAGAAATACATATTTGCTGCTTTAAGCCTCTAAAACTTGGGGGTACTATCTACTACAGAATAACTCAATCTATCCTTACTGCTGAAATATGAAGAGAAAAGCCAGGGGTTCTTTTTTTTTTTTTTTTTTTTTTGTCTTGTTTTGATACCAAATATTGATTGGTGAAGTGACATATAAAATCTTTTCTGGCAAAGAAGATTTTTTAAAAGATCCAAAAATCACAGCCCATAAATACCTTCTTGCCTAAGCCTAAATTAAATGATTTCATTGGTCTTTAGTTGTATTTAAAAGTCTGAGATTGTTCCTGACAAACATTTCTTCTAAATCTCTGTTTCATTCTTCCTTACAGTGGCACAGACATTGGGTAGGTGGATGATATTCATTGAGTTCCAACAGGAACTCTGATTATCAAATCATCTGACAGGTATTAGAAATGGGAAAGAAAATGATTTAAAAAGAAGGGATAAGGAAAAGAGGACTGATGTGACAGCAACTGCTAGATGTTAAAGTGAAAGAGAGACAATTAAAAAAAAAACAGTTCTGAGTAGAAATGCATGTTAGGAAAGCATCTCCATGTTTTCACTACATAAAGAAAAACAAAAGAAATTGGCTCTGACCTAAAAATATAATGAGAACTTTGAGGCCATTTTCAGAGATTTTTGACAAGGTAGAAAAGGCCAGTTAGTTACAGGTTTTAATATGGACTATTTTGTTTTCATTGCACAATTCACTGGAGCAAAAATTTATGGGTTTAAACGGCTTTTAGCTAGTCAATCAACATCAAACCATTGAGACAATTTAACATTCAAATTGTGAGAAGAAAAATGTACTTGTCTTTAATAAGCCCTTGAGGGAGCAGACACTGTTTCTCTCTCCTTATATTCCTCACAGCGCTTTCCAGACAGTAAGTGCTCAATAAACATTAATAGAAAGTACAATAGGCAAGTGAATAAATGTGAGTAAATTAACAAATGAATGAAAGATTGTGTCAAAAAGTTCTTAAAGGTCATTTATAGTAGATCACCTGTTCTCACCTTCTCCATTTTGACCCTCTCTAGCCTGGCCTCAATGCAGTAGGCTGTGTGATCTTGCCGCAATACAGAGCTGATCATGTCACTGCATAATTTAAAATTCTTTAAACACTTTCTATTTCTCTTAAATTCAAGAATAGATTCTTTATATGGCTAGTGTCTTGTATACCTTGGCTCCTATCTGGTTTTGAGCCATTATTTTCCTCGCTCCATGAACACCAACCTTCTTTCAGTACCTGAAATGTGCCAGACTCCCTAATGGCATTTCTTTTCCTGCCATAGGGCATCATAGCACATGTTTCCTCTGATGGAAGCCTCCTACCTCCTTTACCTGATTTGCACCTCTTCATTCCTCTTAGAAAAAATTAGGAAGCACTTCCTTAAGCTTTCCCTGACACAGTAACCTCACCACCCCAGTCTCTGTTATGTTCCCTTGTTAAATGTGCTTTTTTTTTAAGAGATCTTGTCTCCGTTTTTTAATCATTGTGTGTGATTATTTTACTAACATCTGTTAACCAACAGTGCTATATATTCCATGAGTTCAGGTCTCCCGCTTATTGTTACTTAACATTGTGCATCCTTGAATTAGTGCATTGCCTGATTCATTGTAAGCATGCAATAAATCATTGTTTTTTAAAAAAACGAAAGAATAAATGTATAACAAACTCAGAATGTGATGTATAATGTTACTTTCAAAGCTAACATCTCCTATCCCTAAAATTAAATCTATAGTCCAATTATTTGGATTGTTGCTACTGTCATAAAGAGCCTATGGAGAACTAGGAGCTGAAGACAATGTCACTGCCTCTCTACACTTATGAGAAGCGGACACATTTTGTGTTGGTAAAAAAGTGGGAGAGAAATTCAATCAAGGTAGGCCAGCAAAAGGAACAAAAGGAAATTATGTATTTGGTTCACAATAAGGAAGATTTTTTTTTTTTTTTTTTTTTTTTGAGTCCAGGCTTTGCTCTGTCTCCCAAGTTGGAGTGTAGTGGTGCAATTTCGGCTCATTGCAACCCGTGCCTCATGGGTTCAAGCAATTATCTGTCTTAGCTTCCCGAGTAGCTGAGATTACAGGCACCCACCACCATGCCTGGCTAATTTTTGTATTTTTAGTAAAGATGGGGTTTCACCATCTTGGCCAGGATGATCTTTAACTCCTGACCATGTGATCCACCCACTCAGCCTCCCAAAGTGATGGGATTACAGGCATGAGCCATTCAATGTAGGTGGTAATGATAGAGGCCAGTGGGCTATTAGCTTCAAAGGATAAAACTGCATGTAGGTTATTGCCAGTATTCAGGAACTGACATCCATCAAATCTTGCCTTACTATCTCTGCCTAAAATAGAATGATCTATTATTATTTAGCTAGGATATAGGACTAAAGTCTGATGGATAAAGAAGAACACTGACATTAGAAAATCATTGCCTGAAGTGTTTTAAGGGACTTTGGCATCGAAACCAATCCTGCCATCTATTTCTACCTAGGGCTATGTCTGAGCCATAAAGCTGACTAACTTCAAGAAACCATTGAATTTACAAGTCACCTAGGAGCTCACTGAGGCGCCCTCTCAAACACTCTAACAGCACCACAAGCTGGTTTATGATATTTTCTGGGTGCAACAAACTGTAGACATTTTAGTATAAGTAGTAGACATATGTATATAGACAATTTAAGTTTAACTAATATTTAGTTAATTAACCTAAGAAATTTTTCAGCATAAATCAACCTGTTTTCGGCTTACTAATTAGCATAAGACCTATAATAAATAACCTTTTGGTGGTAATAGTAATGGGATTTGAAGCTAGGAAGACTTTAAGAGGACCCAAACTCCTTGCATGAATAAGGTCTACAAAGAGCAAGCTCAGCAATGCCCAGAGTGCCACAGTCAACCCCAGAGACATTGACCTGGAGACATCTTGCCACTGGATCCAATTATAAGACCAGCCGATCTTGCCATCAGACTCTCTTTTGTAACACTCAAAGTAAATATTTCATGGAAGATGGTGTTCCATGGAACTAAGGGCAAATGAATGGAACTTTTCCCAATCTAAGAAGTTCCATGACTATACCTGCTTGTTAATAAATGTATTCTACTTGGAAGATTTTCGCCTGAGACCTGCTTTCATTGTGAGTTAACATCTAGTGAAGAGATTGTAGGATAGAGACTACCTCTAATCAGTGGTGGTTACTCATGTTTACCAGAAGAACCTGACAATCACTAAAGGATCAAATTGGTTTTGCATAGTTGGGTGATCTAGAACTGTTCACAGGATCTGTAGAGTCTGAAAATGAGAAAACAAGGAAAGAGCAGCTGTTATTTAAGGAAGTGTTGCTAGGGCTTTAGTTGTGATAGGACTAACGGTAGCAATAGTGACATAAGTTGGCTGAAGCTAGTACAGAAAGGAAAGGTGCACTCACACCTGAACCTAGGTTTTTCAATTTAGACAAGGCCTCCCTTGGAAAATAAAATTTATGTCACAGGAAGAAAGGGCATGGAGCAGAAAAGGTGTTTTATTTCTAGAACACTTGTAGGTAATATGGAAAGAAACTCTTGAGCCTGGTTTCTGGTAGACTCAGAGCTTGGCTCTGACCCAAGTCAGAGCCAGAGATATTTTAAGGTTTAGCATCTTTCCCCAAAGAAAGCTCACCATGGTGAAACCACCCCCATAGAGTTTACAAGAATTACACGCTGGATTCTGGGCATAAAAAAGTAGTTATAATTAAGCATTAATCAGGCTGCACTTTGGTTGTTGAGTCAGATGGGGCTGTGCTGAACTCAAGGTCTAATCCCCATGAGCTTTATGGAGGAGTGAATTTCCAGCAAGACTTCATGTGATCTGTTCTACTGAGGCTTTACCTAGTTGTCAGGATTCTGGCTTTCCAGGTCTTCAATAACACCCAATCTCCAGGCTGACTGTGATGAAAGGGCATATCTGTAGGAAACAGCAGTCTGCTAGAAGCAAATTTATGAATAATAGGTAGAATCAGGCCTCAGGATTGCACACACCTGGCAGTGTCTCGCTCCTTTTTATGTATGTTGTCTTTTATTCAAAGGGTGGAGCATGGGAAGGGCATCCCATATAGTATTTCAAAAGGACTAAATTTGAGCCTGCTTTTAAGAGCCACTCTTACTCTGAGCAGGGAAATAGGCAAAGCCTTATCCCAGGTCAAGCTGGTTTCCTGACAAATCTTAACTAAAGCCTTTTCTCAGGACATGATTCATTTTTTCACTCTTCCTTGTGGGGCCTTCAGGCTGTGTGGAATTTCCATGTTATACCAAGGACTTGAGAGACATCCTTAGTGACTTTGGCCACAAAAGTGGCACCATTGTCACTCTGATTAGAAATAGGCAAGCCAAACTGAAGGATGATTGTTTTTAAAGCAGAGCCTTAGCAACTTCAGATGTCTTATCTGTTCTGCAATGGAATGCCTCAATCTATCCTGAAAAAGAATCTACAAACATGAGCAGATATTTAAAGTTTCCTGCCAATCTCAGCATCATGGTGAAGTCAATCTACCAGTCCCAAGTTGGCCCTTCACTCCGCACCTGGACCCTTTGTATCATGGGTGGAGGACCAGCTGGGTATTCCAGGCCCAGGAGAGAAACTTCTGTATGACCAGTTGAAAAATCTTATGGACACGTGGGTGAACAATATATCTCTGACTCCAATGGAGAAGGGCATCCCACCTATACTGAGTGGTTCCCTGAGTATGTCCAACAATGCCATCCATGAGGCATTCAGATACTAGGAATATCCCCTCGTGGTTATGCATCCATCCATCCTGCGTTTTTCAACTGGGGTCTAAACCCCAATTGAGTGCTCTTTTAGGTCCTCCTCTTCTAAGTATGTAGGTAGTTCAAGGTCAAGGATTATTCCAGGTGTTAATGGCGTTAGTAAAGTTTGGAGGACCTTTTCTCTTGCTGCTGTCTTTGCAGACTTGTCTAAGTGATTGTTGCCTTTTGCCACCAAACTGACTGTCTGTTGATGCCTAGGGCAATGAACTGCAGTCACTTCTTTGGAGACCATGACTGCCTCTAGGAGAGCTAAAATCTCTTTAGCATATTTAATTTCTTGTTACCAGAAGTTAAAAAACCCTCTTTTTTATCCAAATAACCCCATGAGCATGGATAACAGAGAAGGCATACTTGGAATCTGTAGATAGTCATTTGTGAGTCTTTACCTAGTTGGAGGATGTGGGTGAGGGTAATGAGTTTTGCTTTCTGTGCTAATGTTCTGGGGGAAGTGCCTCAGTTTCCAAAACTTGCCAGTGTATCACCACAGCATACTCAGCCTTTTTTTTCTTCCTGATCCATAAAGCTCCTTCCATCTGTGAAAATCTCCACATCTGGATCTTCCAATTGTATGTCAATAAAATCTGGCCAGCTAGAATTAATTTGTTGGATAATTTGTAAGCAGTCATGCATAGGTTTAGATGCCATCTGAGGAAGCAAGGTGGCAGAATTTTAAGTAACAGCAGCTCTCAATATCACATTTAGGTTATTCAGGAGAATAGCATAATGTTGACATAGGCTTCTAGAGATCAGCCAACAGCCTCCTCTTGTTACAGTAAAGGAAATACATAGTGGGGTATGTGCACTGTAGTTGACTGGGCCAGAGTAAACTTTTCTGCTTCCTAAAGAAAATCACAGGTGGCAGCAATAATCCTAAGGCAAGATGACCATCTCCTTGTGATAGTACCCATTTTGTTTTGAGAAGTATAGACCTGGCCTCTTGATGTTCCCTAAATCCTGGATTATCATTCCCAAATCTGTTCCTTGTCTTTCATGCAAAAATAGGTCAAAGGGCTTCCTCATACTGGGGAGTCCTAATACCGGAGGTGTTATCAACTTTTCTTTAATGGTCAAAAAAGCCTTTTGGCAATCCCCAGTCCATTCTAACTGTTTGTTGTATTCCCTTTTTATACATATTTTTTAATTTTGGGGGTGTACACGGTAGGTGTATATTTTTATGGGGTATGTGAGATATTTTGATACAAGTGTTCAATGTGAAATAAGCACATCTTGGAGTCTGGGTTATCATATCCCCCCTTTAAGACATCTTGTGGTCGTTTCCAAGATAGCTGAATAGGAACAGCTCTGGTCTGCAGCTCCCAGCAAGATCGATGCAGAAGACAGGTGATTTCTGCATTTCCACCTAAGGTACCTGGTTAATCTCATTGGGACTGGTTAGACAGTGGGTGCAGGCCACAGAGGGTGAGCTGAACCAGGGTGGGTCATCACCTTATCCGGGATGTGCAAGGAGTCGGGGGATTTCTCTTCCCTAGCCAAGGGAAGCTGTGACAGACAGTACCTGGACAAATGATACACTCCTGACCAAATACAGTGCTTTTCTCATGGTCTTAGCAACCGGCAGACAGTAGATATCCTCCCATGCCTGGCTCGGCGGATCCCACACCCATGGAGCCTTTCTCACTGCTAGTGCAGCAGTCTGAGATCAACCTGTGACACTGCAGCTTGACGGGGGGAGGGGCATCTGCCATTGCTGAGGCTTGAGTAGCTCAGTGTAAACAAAGCAACCAGGAAGCTCAAACTGGGTGGAGCCCACCACAACTCAGCAAGGCCTACTGCCTCTCTAGGTTCCACCTCTGGGGACAGGGCATAGCAGAACAAAAGGGAGCAGACAGCTTCTGCAGACTTAAACATCCCTGTCTGACAGATCTGAAGGGAGCAGTGGTTCTCTCAGCACGGTGTTTGAGCTCTGAGAACAGACAGGCTGCGTCCTCAAGCGGGTCCCTGACCCCCCATGTAGCCTGACTGGGAGACACCTCCCAGTAGGGGCCGACAGAAACCTCAAACAGGTGGGTGCCCTTCTGGGATGAAGCTTCCAGAGGAAGGATCAGGCAGCAATATTTTCTGTTCTGCAGGCTCTACTGGTGATACCCAGGCAAACAGGGACTGGAGTAGACTTCCAGCAAACTCCAACAGACCTGCAGCTGAGGGGCCTGACTGTTAGAAGGAAAACTAACAAACAGAAAGGAATAGCATCAACATCAACAAAAAGGTAATCCACACCAAAACCCCATCTGTAGTTCATCAAAATCTAAGACCAAAGGTAGATAAAACCACAAAGATGGGGATAAACCAGAGTGGAAAAGCAGAAAATTCCAAAAACTAGAATGCCTCTTCTCCTCCAGAGGATCGCACCTTCTCACCAAGGGAACAAAACTGGATGGAGAATGAGTTTGATGAGTTGACAGAAGTAGGCTTCAGAAGGTTGGTAATGACAAACTTCTCTGAGCTAAAGGAGCATGTTCTAACCCAACGCAAGGAAGCTAAAAACCTTGAAAAAAGGTTAGACGAATGGCTAACTAGAACAGTGTAGATAAGACCTTAAATTACTTGATGGAGCTGAAAACCACAGCTTAAGAACTTCATGACACATGCACAATCTTCAGTAGCCGATTCGATCAAGCAGAAGAAAAGATATCAGTGATTGAAGATCAAATTAATGAAATAAAGTTAGAAGACAAGATTAGAGAAAAAAAAAAGAGTGAAAAGAAATGAACAAAGCCTCGAA
Source organism: Mandrillus leucophaeus (assembly GCF_000951045.1). Taxonomy (NCBI): domain Eukaryota; kingdom Metazoa; phylum Chordata; class Mammalia; order Primates; family Cercopithecidae; genus Mandrillus; species Mandrillus leucophaeus. The sequence goes on along the minus strand of NW_012101511.1, from coordinate 225,140 downwards.
GAAATATGAGAGTATGTGAAAAGACCAAATATACATTTGATTGGTGTACCAGAAAGTGACGGGGAGAATGGAAGCAAGTTAGAAAACACTCTTCAGGATATTATCCAGGAGAACTTCCCTAACCTAGCAAGGCAGGCCAACATTCAAATGCAGGAAATACAGAGAACACTGCAAAGATACTCCTCAAGAAGAGCAACCCCAAGACACATAATTGTCAGATTCACCAAGGTTGAAATGAAGGAAAAAAATGTTAAGGGCAGCCAGAGAGAAAGGTTGGGTTACCTACACAAGGAAGCCCATCAGACTAACAGTGGATCCCTCAGCAGAAACCCTACAAGCCGGAAGAGACTGGGGGCCAGTATTAAACATTCTTAAAGAAGAGGACTTTCAACCCAGAATCTCATAGCCAGCCAAACTAAGCTTCATAAGTGAAGGAGAAATAAAACCCTTTTACAGACAAGCAAATGCTGAGAGATTTTGTCACCACCAGGCCTGCCTTACAAGACCTCCCGAAGGAAGCACTAAACATGGAAAGGAACAACCGGTACCAGCCACTGCAAAAACATGCCAAATCTGGGCCGAGCGCGGTGGCTCAAGCCTGTAATCCCAGCACTTTGGGAGGCCGAGATGGGCGGATCACGAGGTCGGGAGATCGAGACCATCCTGGCTAACACGGTGAAACCCCGTCTCTACTAAAAAAATACAAAAAACTAGCTGAGCAACATGGTGGGCGCCTGTAGTCCCAGCTACTCGGGAGGCTGAGGCAGGAGAATGGCATAAACCCGGGAGGCGGAGCTTGCAGTGAGCTGAGATATGGCCACTGCACTCCAGCCTGGGCAGCAGAGCGAGACTCCGTCTCAAAAAAAAAAAAAATCGAAAAAAAAAAAAAAAAAAAAACATGCCAAATCATACAGACCATAGATGCCATGAAGAAACTGCATCAATTAACAGGCAAAATAACCAGCTAACATCATAATAACAAGATCAAATTCAAACATAACAATACTAACCTTAAAGGTAAATGGGCTAAATGCCCCAGTTGAAAGACACAGACTGGCAAATTGGATAAAGAGGCAAGACCCTTCATTGTGCTGTATTCAGGAGATTCATCTCATGTGCAAAGATGCACATAGGCTCAAAAGAAAGGGATGGAGGAAGATCTAACAAACAAAGGGAAAGCAAAAAAAAGCAAGGGTTGCAATCCTAGTCTCTGATAAAACAGACTTTAACCAACATAGATCAAAAGAGACAAAGAAGGCCACTACATAATGGTAAAGGGATCAACTCAGTAAGCAGAGCTAACTATCCTAAATAAAAATGCACCCAATACAGGAGCACCCATATTCATAAAGCAAGTTGTTAGAGACCTAAAAAGAGACTTAGACTCCAACAAAATAATAATGGGAGACTTTAACACCACAATGCCAATATTAGACAGATCAATGAGACAGAAGGTTAAAAAGGATATCCAGGACTTGAAGTCAGCTTTGGACCAAGTGGATCTAATAAACACCTCTATGCAAATAAACTAGAAAATCTAGAAGAAATTGATAAATTCTTGGATACATACACCCTCCCAAGACTAACCAGGAAGAAGTTGAATCTTTGAATAGACCAATAACAGGTTCCAAAATTGAGGCAATAATTAATAGCCTACCAACCAAAAAAATTCCAGGACCAGACAGATTCACAGCTGACTTCTACCAGAGGTACAAAGAGGAGCTGGTACCATTCCTTCTGAAACTATTCCAATCAATAGAAAAAGATGAATCCTCCCTAATTCATTTTATGAAGCCAGCATCATCCTGCTACCAAAGCCTGGCAGAGACAAAACAAAAAAAGAGAATTTTAGGACAATATCCCTGATGAACATTGATACAAAAATCCTCAATAAAATATTGGCAAACCGAATTCAGCAGCATATCAAAAAGCTTATCCACCATGATCAATTCAGCTTCATCCCTGGGATGCAAGTCTGGTTCAACATATGCAAATCAATAAACGTAATCCATCACATAAACAGAACAAATGACAAAAACCACATGATTATCTCAATAGATGCAGAAAAGGCCTTCGACAAAATTCAACAGCACTTCATGCAAAAAAACTCTCAATAGACTAGGTATTGATGAAACATATCTCAAAATAATAAGAGCTATTTATGACAAACCCACAGTCAATAGCGTACTGAATGGGCAAAAACTGAAAGCATTCCCTTTGAAAATTGGCACAAGACAAGGTTACCCTCTCTCACCACTCCTATTCAACATAGCTTTGGAAGTTCTGGCCAGAGCAGTCAGGCAAGAGAAAGAAATAAAGGGTATTCAATTAGAAAAAGAGGAAGTCAAATTGTCTCTGCTTGCAGATGACATAATTGTATATTTAGAAAACCCATTGTCTCAGCCTAAAACCTCCTTAAGCTGATAAGCAACTTCAGCAAAGTCTCAGGATACAAAATCAGTGTGCAAAAATCACAAGCATTCCTATACATCAATAATAGACAAACAGAGAGCCAAATCATGAGTGAACCCCTATTCACAATTACTACAAAGGGAATAAAATACATAAGAATCCAACTTACAAGGGATGTGAAGGACCACTTCAAGCAGAACTAAAAACCACTGCTCAACGAAATAAAAGACACAAAAAGAAGAACAGTCCATGCTCATGAATAGGAAGAATCAATATCGTGAAAATATGGCCATACTGCCCAAGGTAATTTATAGATTTAATGCCATCCCCATCAAGCTACCACTGACTTTCTTCACTTAATTGGAAAAAACTACTTAAAATTCATACGGAATCGAAAAGAGCCCACATAGCTAAGACAATCCTAAGCAAAAATAACAAAGCTAGCGGCATCACACTACCTGATTTCAAACTTACTACAAGTCTACAGTAATCAAAATAGCATGGTACTTTTACCAAAACAGATATATAGACCAGTGGAACAAAACAGAGGCCTCAGTAATAACAGAAGCCTCAGAAATAACCACCTGATCTTTGACAAACCTGACAAAAACAAGCAATGGGGAAATGATTCCCTATTTAATAAATGGTGCTGGGAAAACTGGCTAGCCATATGTAGAAAGCTGAAACTGGATCCCTTCTTTATACTGTATACAAAAATTAACTCAAGATGACTTAAAGACTTAAATGTAAGACCTAACACCATAAAAACCCCAGAAGAAACCCTAGGCAATACCGTTCAGGACATAGGCATGGGCAAAGTCTTCATCACTAAGACACTAAAAGCAATGGCAACAAAATCCAAAATTGACCAATGGGATCTAATTAAACAAAAGAACTTCTGCACAGCAAAATAAACTATCATCAGAGTGAACAGGCAACCTACCGAATGGGAGAACACTTTTGCAATCTATCCATCTGATAAATGACTAATATCCAGAATCTACAAACAACTTAAACATATTTACAAAAAAAAAAAAAAAAACCAACCCCATCAAAAAGTGGACAAAAAATATGAACAGACACTTCTTAAACGATGACATTTATGCAGCCAACAGACATATGAATAAATGCTCATCATCACCTGCCATCAGAGAAATGCAAATCAAAGCCACAATGAGATAGCATCTCATGCCACTTAGCATGGCGATCATTAAAAAGTCAAAAAACAACAGATGCAGAGGATGCACAGAAATAGGAATGCTTTTACACTGTTGGTGGGAGTGTAAATTAGTTCAATCATTGTGGAAGACAGTGTGGCGATTTCTCAAGGATCTAGAACTAGAAATACCGACCCAGTGATCCCATTGCTGGGTATATACCCAAAGGATTATAAATCATGCTGCCATAAAGACACAGCACATGTATGTTTATTGCCACACTATTCACAATAGCAAAGACTTGGAATGAACCCAAATGTCCATCAATGATAGACTGGATTAAGAAAATGTGGTACATATACCCCATGGAATGCTACGCAGCCATACAAAAGGATGAGTTCATGTCCTTTGCAGGGACATGGATGAAGGTAGAAACCATCATTCTAAGCAAACTATCACAAGGACAGAAAACCAAATGCCCCTTGTTCTCACTCATAGGTAGGAGGTGAACAATGAAAACACATGGACACAGGATGGGGAACAACACACACCAGGGCCTGTCATGGGGTGGGGGGCTGGGGAAGGGATAGTATTAGGAGAATTACCTAATGTAAATGACGAGTTGATGGGTTCAGCAAAACAACATGGCACATGTATACCTATGTAACAAACCTACATGTTCTGCACATGTACCCTAGAACTTAAAGTAAATTAAAAAAAAAATGCAACAAATTTGCTATGAGTCTGAAGTTGGGGATCCAAATGTGGCATAACCCAGCCAGGTCTAAAATACTCCTTAGTCGCTGCCATGTCATAAGCCTGGCAGCTCTAGAAACAGCTTACTTCCAGTCAAGGAGCAGGTTTCTCTGTCCCTGCAAAAGATTAGCCCCAAAGTGTTTAACTGAGGATTGTAACATTTTGCCTTTTCTTGCATGCTTCATATCCCTCTTTGGCCAGAAATGGTGCTCTGGTTAGAAGTCTCCTTGTTTGTACCAGCAACTAATATGTCATTAACATATTAGAGCAGAGTCCCATGTTTTAGCTGAAGGTCCTGAAGGTGCTTAGTAAGAATTTCCCCAAAGATGCTTAGAGAGTTTTTAAAGGCTTGGAGAGCTGTCCAACAGTACTGCTGTTTTTCCTTAGTATCTGGAACCTCTCATTCAAAAGCAAACAATTCTGTGACTCTAAACTCACAGGAATGAAAAAGAAAGCATCTTTCAGATCTGAGACTGTAAACCAGCAAGGTTCACCAGTTAAAGTTGTGAGTAGTGTATAAGGATTGGGAGCCATGGGGTGAATGTCCTTTGCAATTTGGTTAATGGCTCTCAAGTTCTGAACAACCCTATATTCTTTAGTCCCAGGCCTCCGGACCACCAAGGTAGGTGTGTAATATGAGGATCAGAAAGGTCTAACGAGCCTAAATTGGAGGCAAATGGGTAACAAAGGTTCAATATCTTATTGTGCTTTTTTCCTCAGGGATATTGTTTTAGATTCGGCAGTACCATTTCTACACATACATTAACCTGTACTGGGATTTTTGATTTATCCCTCTCTTGTCTCCCATTGGCTCAAGTATGGTGGCTCACCCTTTGTAGCAATTCTTCAGGTTTATGAGCTTCTTGTAACAATTCAGCTTGCTAGGTGCAAACTTCATATGGAGACATGCTGATATTCAGTCATCCAGGGAAATGGCAACCTTTGCATTCAATTTAGTCAAGAGATCAGGTTCCAAGAGAGGAATGGGGCATTTAGGCATATATAAGAAACTATGTTGGCAATCTAGGGATTGAAGTGGTCTTTATAGGATCCTCCCTGTGACTCCAATCACTTTTGTGGTTTCTGAAGACAGTTTGTACAGGTATGTATTTAATACCAATTGAGTAGCTCCAGTATCTAGTAGGATGTCTATTTTCCACTGTCATAACAACCTGGGAAACGCTCTGTGTGGGAAAACTGAAGGTTGTTGGTTGGATCAGAAGGAGCTCCCGCAGTCCTGTAATTCCTGTCCCTCATCAACAAAGTTCACAGCCTCAAGTCCCTTGCCTGCAGGTAGCAGGAAATGCATTTGGTGAATGAGAGGTTGATTTCTCTCAGTGTTTGCCCCTTTGTGGTTTGGACAATGTTTTTTCCAGTGGTCCTCCTGTCTGCAATAAGCACATTGGTCAGGATCTGCAGTGGAGTGCCCCTTCTTATTGGAAGCATGGGGAAAATCGGGTCTTATCTTAAGTGGGGTGCCCAAGCAGGGTCCTTGACATGATAAAGAGTTCCTTGGGTTAGAGCAGCTGTCAGCAAGGTGACTTGTTGGATTCTTTGAAGCTGTTTCTGCTTCTGAACCTGGTCACTGCTGGTAAATACTTTGAAAGAAATCCCCACTGATTGAGACAAAGACATGCCCAATGCCCCTTTGACATTTTGCAAATTTCTCAGAATATTGGAAGCACTTTGGCTAATAAATGTTATGTTTATTATGTTTAAATATTCTGGAACAGTGAGGTCAACATGTGTGTATTGCCTGAACACTTTAAAAATGCATCCCAGGAACTTGGGCGGGGGGGGCTTTCATTGGGCTTTTGCATTACTTCTTGATCTTTGTTAAGACTTCTTTGCTTCAGTGCCTCTTTATGGAGTCTAGCCAGAGTGCAATCACGATAATGCTCAAGCTTAGGCTTGTCTCCAGGGTTAACATTCCATCAGCTTTGACTATAGGCACTGAAATCTGGGATGCCGCCTATACCAGGGTTATCAGGAAGTCAATGTGCAAATGATCTGCTTCATCTCTAGCCTTTCTGAGACCATTCTCCATTCCTCAAATATTAGAAGTATATTTAACAAGCTTTGAGCATTGTACCAGGTGGGGTTATCAATTGGAAATATAAATGAAAACAATAAGTGGGCATATTGTTTTTCAAATTGAATAAGTCAGAAGTAGAGAACAAAGAGTATATGCAAATCAGCCCCATAGGTTTCCCTGCATTGACATCAACACCTCCCATAAGTAGCTGCCAAAGGCAGAATTCCCCTACTGAAGCTGAAGTGGCACCCTGGCTGAAGGGTTTCCTGATAGGTGTAAGAAATGACCACTCCTGTATCCCCCTCATTTCTGACCTCTTGGAGGCAGGAACTATGGTTCAGGAGCTGGTGATGTGGCCAGGGCTCCCCCATATAGTAGGGGAAGTGGAGCTGACCACTTGTTTAACTAAATTAGCAAAGTATCACCATCTCTTTACTGGGACTCTGCTAGTACAGGTTTATTAACATTCTCTGATATCTGAATTTTACATTTTTTCTCTTTATTGCCTGTTTTTCCAAAGCAATATGAAACACTATATGCATGAGAGACTTCATCTTGCTTGTCTTCTTTTTAAAGAACAAGTCTAGCTGAAAGAAGGTATTGTAACCAAAGGAACCATTTCTGGCCATCTTTCCCCATATTCTAATAAGTACTGGGACCAGGCTGCATTACAAATGTAAATCATTTTCTTCTTTTTCATGGATTTTTAGGTGAACGATGCCCAATTTTGTAATACACAGCCCAACAGCCTGCTTAGAAAAATCAACTTATCATTTCTCATAGGAGCCAAGACAAAATTATAGATGTAACAAAGACACAATACCAGTCACTCCTCTCGGTATCTGAGTTTTAACCTAGAAAAAGAGACAAAATGGTTGCCCACAACTCTGGCCTGTTGAGCATTTGCTAGTGACTCCTTCAGGACTCCCCACACATAAATGGAACAAGACTAGGCATGAGCTCTTACAAGTCTGAATTCTAAAACCAGATTTCAGAACTGAGTTTCAAAGCATTCAGGAGTACTTCCTCCCAACAGTGCTCTTTATTATCTTTTCAGTTGGAGAAAGTCCTCTTAAACAGGGCTTTTCCTACAGGGTAGGGAGAGTCAACAGGACCTTATAACAGGTAACAGACCTCTGAAAAGGTCAACATATCAGGAGAAGGGAAAAGGGGTGTTCACTGCACTTGAGATTACTCACCAGATTCAGAAGACATCTTTCAGACTCAGAAATCATTTTCTCCCGTAAGCAAGCTTATGTGCCAAATGTTGGCAACGCTCCACCGGCAAGGAAGGCTCCAGAGATGGCCCCTGGCTTAAAGGAGCCAAACAGCTACTTGAGCTTATCTCTGGGCCCTCCAAAACGGAAGGGGCACTAGTCATGGGCAGATACTGACAAGGGGTACCTCTTAGTAGGATCACCACTAAGATGTGACTGTAATAGGCTTATGGACTGATGCACATAGCAAGTCAATACACTAAGACACTGGGTTGCAGCAGAGAAAGAGGATTAATTGTAGGTCACTGAATGAGGAGATAGGAAGAATCCTGAAATCCATCTCCCAAAGGAACTTGGGGTTAAGGTTTCTAAGGGTGTTGGACTGAAGTGTGGAGATCATTGATTGGTCTAAGAGTGCATGATGAAGTCATGGGACAGGGAGATGAGAGATGAAGAAGCTGTATTCTCATGCTGCTCTTACTCCTCTGTAGAGGTCTTCAAACTGGTTAGTGGAATTCTAGTCCTGCAAATCATTCTAAGCAACCCTTAAAAGCCTTATGAGTCCAATGTCAGAGATGCCATCTATAGAAACAATGAGAATGCATCAAGTCTTAAGCACTTTTAAGACCCTCATTTTCAAGTTCTTATCTATAGGAACAAGGGGGATATAAAGGGTCAGTATCTAGTGCTATGTGACTTTTAGCAACAAGGAAGTGGACCAGAGTGCTGCCTGATTAATATGTAATTATGACTAACTATATTTATGTCCAGAACCCAGCATGCAATTTTGTTTTTTGTTTTGAGATAGAGTTTCACTCTGTCACGCAGGCTGGAGTGCAGTGGTGCAACCTTGGCTCATTGCAACTCTGCCTTCTGGGTTGAACCCAGCAGGCAATTCTTGTTAACCTTGTGGGGGAGGTTTCAATGGCACACACTAGCATGAATAGGACTGAAATGGGAATGTTACCAGTAAAAAAAAACAGATTTCATTCACCTGGTGAGTAAAAAATGACTGATCTCGAGAACACAAGTTTTCATCAATAGGAGTGTTAAGGAAGAGGACACTGAGAGTATTCTCCAAAGCAGTGTTTTCCTGAGGGAAAGAAACAAAAGATTTTATGGGATTATGGACAGGGGAGAGAATACATCATCACATGTAGATAAGGGAGAGTAGGGGTCCCAGTTGTACAGATGTTGTGAGTCATTTTGCCAGTACATAAGTTGCATGTTATGGTAATAAAGCTATAACTCCTTTGGGGTGGATATTTTAGCAATGTGATGAGGAAAATTCACTAGGGTCCATCTGTAAGTTGCCAGAGTCTGTCAGAAACTGGTTCCAACCAACAAGGTGATTATACTCCACACAGGGTTTGGGGAAAAACAGACTTCAGGGCAAGATGCTGTACGACAGGCTGATTGTTAAATTTGATTAAATTCATATAATTCCTAAAGACCCTCTCTGTTTGCTGACAGAAATATTACAGATTTAGAGCCATAGATTACAGCTCAAAAGACAGCTGAAAGGTTAGCAAGTCTATGCTACTAGCCAAGGAATCAACCGATTCCATTAGATTCTCTACTGGGGGCGGAGAGCAAGATTAATGAGTTAATAACCAGGGCTGGGAAGGCTATAACATTGCAAGAATGTAAAATCAAGCAGACTATCTGACCTTGGGAATGTCTACATTGTTTCCACTTACAGATTTACATTTATATCCGACTATATAACGCTCAGGATCCTCTGTCACCTCACTTCACATTGTCGTTTTCCAAAATCAGCAGAAAAAAATTGGAAACAATACCAGTAGTTGTTGTTGCTGTTGTTTTGAGACAGGGCCTTGCTCTGTCACTGAGGTTGGAGTGCAGTGGTGTGATCATAGCTTACTGCAATCTCAACCTCCTGGGCTCAGGTGATCTTCCTGTGTCATCCAAGTAGCTGGGGTTACAGCCATGTGCCACCAAACTCAGCTAATTTTTAAAATTTTTTTAGAGGTGAGATCTCACTATGTTGCCCAGGATGGTATCGAACTCCTGAGCTGGAGGGATCCTCCCATCTCAGCCTCCCAAAGCTCTGGGGTTACCCCTAATCATCACACCTGGCCTAATTCCAGTTCTTTCTAAGTGACTTGAAACCCTGGGTATTATTACTGGGTGCCAGGGAAAGAGTGATACTAAGACTTTATTTTTGTTTATTTAGTTAGTTTTCATAGGAATTCTACCAAAATTTTCATAATAAAAGTGTTTATAAGCATTCTTTTTCTCAAATTAAGACAGATTGTCTATAGTCCCATATTTAAGAATATGGTCAAAAACATAGTTTTCTACTCATTTGTAAATACTCAAATGAAAAATAAATGTAAATGTACACAAGGTACATAAGCTCTACATAAACCAAGAACCTGGTTGTTGCCCAAGATATTTCAGTTTAATGCCTGAGTGGTTATGATCAGGAGTAAATTTATAAAGCCATCAATAATCTTTACAAGGAACTGTTCCTGATTGAATTCACCAAACCTTACCATCAGTTTCATCAAGCAGCAGTGTAGCAAAGAATGTCATTTTGGGGATATAAAAAAAGGAAAGAAAGATCTCCTTAAGCCACTTTGACTGTGGTAATAGTGCCAAAGTCTCCATTTTTAGCAAAGCTTAACAATAACTCACATTTACTAAGCCCTTACTCTATGCAGGACATTCTACAGAGAATTCTACATACGGTGTCTCATGGATTTCTTGTAACAGCCCTCTCAGATATTATCTCTGCATTAAAGATTAAAAGAGAAAGGTTCAAGCTATTTAAGTCATTCCAAGTTATTCACTCAAGACAACTGAGCCACTCAGAGCAGCATTATCACTTTTATGAGCTCTAGGCACTTTTGTCTTTGTGGGCCCCTTTCTTCATTGAAAAACAAAAATTGTATTTTATAACTGCTTAAGTATGAAGACAATTATATTCCAGGCTGGATTTAGTCTTACATATGTGTTATTATTATATTCAATTGTTTATTTTTCTTGAATTCAAAATAAATTAAAATTAAAATATTTTGTGAGACCCCCCAAAATCATGAGACCTTGGCATTGTGCCTACTGTGCCTAATAAATAAGTTGGCCCTGCAGAGACAGGATTCAAACTAGGGCTGATGGAATGTGTCCAATAGAGACGTCCTTCTATGCATTCCCCTCATCTCAGCCACTGTCAAATCGTGAACCTCACATGTTTCCCACTTCTCTCAAAATGATTTTTAAAATACTAATGTCACTATCTACCCAGTCTAAATTCTGTAAGTTTGTAGAACTCCAATTTCTTTGCTTCCAAGTTGTAACACTCCAGAATTAATTAAGGATTAAAAAAAAAAGAAGAAGAAAGAAAGAAAACGAAAAAAGTCACAGTATTTGCAACGCTGCAAAGGGAAAGGAAATGTTTTATTCGCAGTCATTTGAACTCTTAAAGCCATAAAGAACATATCTTTATCATTCATTTCTGTGTTATTGAACCAAAACTGCCTGCAGGTGCATGTGGCTATTTAAAGGAAATTGTAAATCTCTTTCATATCTTACTAATGTAGTGAGGACGTATAAATAGTTGCACATGGCAGATAATTAGTTTATGCCAACACATTATTGTGCTTACGAGCATCTGGATATCAACTACTTGGCAAAAGAGCCAAAGAAAGTTATTGCTAACAAAATACTACGAAGTCATTTCCAAAATGCTGAGTGGTAAATATTTAAATGATAAAAAGAGTATGTTAAACTTATGCTAACGGGTAAGATTTAAGTTAAAGAAATTCAGAGAAAAAGTAGCCATGACAAACAAAGAGTGTATGCTTAATATTAATGCTTCCTGGGACTTTTGTTGCTTCCCTTTTATTATTTTTTTAATAAAATAATAGAAGAAAACAAATGCATAGATATGCAGATACATATATATTGATTATATAGTTATATGACTATATTATTAAAAATTATATAGGTTACATAGAAGAAAAATCAGAAAAACATCTGTAGAAGTGTTTATTTCTAGAAGAAATTATTATATATATTTATACAATTTTTAAAAAGTGTGACATATTGTATACTTAAATCCTAAATTCAAACATATATTCTAAGATATATGTGCATGATTTCTCTTGTCAGTTACTCTGAACTTTGTTCATCCATGCAGAAGACTAAATGTCTTATGCCCCTCCTAAACTGGCCATTTTTTCTCTTGTATCCATCCCATGGAGCACTCAGATGTCATGGATGTTGAAGGAAAGGTGGGTAGGTCTCTTACTTATTGCCCATTGTGGCATTGAGATCATTCATTGTCCTTACCTTCTACCTCATTATCTCATCTTTTTGAAGTTAATTGCTTCAATACATCACCCCTTATCCCTTCTTGTTCTTCCTATATTCTATCATTTTATCCTTTTTTTCTAGTATTTCAGTTCCCATAATTCCACAAATACGTGAGACCCTATTAATCATGAGCATCATTGACCATGCTCTTGTCTTTTTTTTTTACCTGATCCAGATTCCAATAATCATAATCGCTCCCTGAAGAGACTCCTTCTCCCTTACTCCTCTCTTACTTTGTCAGACTAATTTAGGAGAACACCAACACTGTTTGAAGCCATATCTGACAATCTGGGGAACAGCAGCATGTGGCTAGACAGAATACACAGTATCATGACCTTATCACTTCAGGGAATTCCTACCATATTTCTATAGGCAGCTTTCTCTCTCTCACTCTGCTAGATGGTTATTTCACACCTCTTCTCTCTCATCAAGTATCCACAACTTCTCCTTGCCTCACTCTGCTGATTATTTTGCTTCTTGTTCTCCAAGGGAAATGAGAAGCAAAACAGATGAGAGAGTTTTCACACGCTCCCACTAACAAATCTAAAATGCTATGTAATCTTCATGTTGCCGTGCTGCAAGTATCATTTATTTTCAGTCTTCATTTAAGTCCTCAAGAGTGTTTGAAACAGTTGTTCATTCTTACCTCCCTGAAATACTATTCTCACTTAACTACGTGGACACCCCACTTTGTTTAGTTACCCTACTTCTCTAGCCATTCCTTCTTTGTCACCTTTGCTGGCTCCTTCTCATCTTCCCTACTTCTAACCTTCAGAGAATATAAGACTCCAGTCAATAGCTCCATTTTAGAACTATTCCTGAATTACAGACTCATATATCTAAGTGTTACATGGCATTTCCAGTTGGAGTTTGTATTATTCTGTTCTCACATGGCAATGAAGAACCACGTGGGACTGAGTAATTTACGAAGACAAGAGGTTTAATTGACTCACAGTTCTGCAAGTGTAACAAGAAGCATGACTGGCAGGTCTCAGGAAACTTAGGACAATCATGGTGAAAAGCAAGCAAGCACGTCTTATGGTGGAGCAGGAGACAGAAGGGAGGGGAGGTGCCACACACTTTTGAAGAATCAGATCTCGCGAGAACTCACTCACTATTACAAGAGCAGCAAGGGGAAAATCTGTCCCCAACATCTAATCATCTCCCAGCAGGCTCCTCTTCTCATGACATGAGAGTTGGGTGGGGACACTAATCCAAACCATATCGGAGGTTTAATAGGTATAACAAATTTATCATGTCTAATATTGAAATATTGATTTCCATCTCCCAAATCCTCCTCACGTATTCTTTTTCATATCCATAAAATAGCAATTTCATTCTTCACATTGTTCAGACCAGAACTTTAAAGTCCTTGTTTACTACCTTTTATTATTACACTCAATATCCAATCAATCTGCAAATCTTTTGTTTCTACCTTCAAAACATAGCAGAATCCTTCCCATTCTCATTGACTGTACCCCAACAACTACTCCAGGCCTAAATTCCCTGACTTGGGTGATGGTAAACGCTTCTAAATATTCCCTGTGCGTTCATTCATGTTTCCCTATAGTCCCTTCCCTGTAATCCTGCATCTCTGTGTGGAAGCTTCCACTTTCATCCCCAGCCACGTGGGAACTGAGCTAACAGCTGACCTCGCCCTCAGGGGATAAAGAGTGGACACCATGTCTATATATATCATTCTCAATAGTATTAAGACTTTTTATAGCCATTTAAATGTCATTTCTAATCAGAGCAGTAGTTGTGTATGATCAAAAACCCAAGTATCAAAAAAAGCTAAACCAAAAACCTAAACCCTACTTCTCACCCCTTAGTTGCACCGCCTCAGAGGTAACAACTTTTAACTCTCTTAATCGTTTTGTCTAGCAGTTACCTCCTTCTCTAAAAACAACATACATACATTGATATCCCTTTGCTCATTTATTTCAAATATTATCCTCAGAGTCTCTGCTATTTTGGAGGAGGATTTAGTTCTTTTACAACTCTACCCTACTAATCTATCTCATAGGCACTATATGGTTTTATTGCTATTTAATATTTTAATGAATAAATAGTGCATACATGATTATGGTTAGGTATATATTTTGCACTAGAGAGCCAAGCAGAGTAATTATTTTCCATTTTCCTTCTTTTAAGTATTTTATTTTCACCTCATGTTTTAATTACCTCTCATTTTCTTGATTATATTCTCAAATATTCTTTCAAATATTTATTATATTGGAATTCTGAGACAGCCTCTCTCTTTACCTCTTTTTATTCCCCCTGAAGATCTTTTTTTCTGGAGTCTTCATTCTACTGTTGCAAACTGAATGATATGATTTTGGACAAAAATATTTATCTGAGGTTCAGTTTTATCACCTATGACAGACATGGCAAATCTATATAGCATGCAGAATTATTATGAGGACTAAATGAGATATCTAAGAAAATACTTTATCAACTAAAAAGTACCAAAAATTAATGATAATATTATTATTATCATCATTAAAATATTATCCTCATGTTGAATTGTCAAAGCAACTTCACAAATGCAAGGTACTTTGGAAAGGACAAGCTCTTCCATCAATAACTCTGCCTGGCCACCCCAGATGAATATCTGGCTGAGAGGCAGCATGAAGCATTCAAAAGAACTTTGACTTTATAATGAAAGGACCTGGATTTGACATTTTGGCGTTTCACTGACTAATATTAGTTAAGTCATTTGACTTTTTCCCATTTCAATTTCTCTAATATGCTATAATAGCACTAGCTTTTTTTTCGTTTTAATTTTTTTCTATTTAAATAAATTTTTAATTAAGGTAATTACAGATTCACAAGTAGTTACAAAAGTAGCACAAAGAGGTCCCATGTAACATCGCTTAGGTTCTTCTTATAATATTTACATAATTATAGCACATTAGAAAAATCCCCAAATCAGTAAACTACCATTAAGTAAACCATTGTTTTATTTTTAACATTTAAAACACTGAGTATGGTACAGTAACTCATATATACACATAAAAGTGTATACAACTTCCTGACTTTTCACAGATTAAACACACCCTTGTAACCAGCATTTTAACAAAAGGTAGAAAATTACTAGCACCCCAGAATCACCTCTTGGGTTCCCATTCTAACCCAACTCCTTGATATTTCTAACAACACATATTAGTGTTGCTTTTATTGTAGTTATAAAAATGAAGTCATACTGCTTCATTCTCTTGTGTCTGTCTCCTTTAGTTCAACACATTTATGGGATTCACTTTTGTTGGTTTCTTTATGTCTTTTGCCTTTGTTTTTATTTTATTTCAACACATAAAAGTCTTTTAAAATGTAGTCAAACTTATGAGTCTTTTATGGCTTATACAATGTGAAAGAGGTTTTTTAATTTAAGTTTCTTTTATTTTTATTTCCATAAGTTCTTGGAAAACAGGTGGTTTTGGTTACACGACTAGGTTCTTTAGTAGTGATTTCTGAGAATTTGGTGCACCCATCACCTGAGCAGCATACACCATGCTCAATTTGTAGTATTTTATCCCTCATCCTTCCCACCCTTTCCCCCAAGTCCCCAAAGTTCATTGTATCATTCTTATGCCTTTGAATCCTTATAGCTCAGCTGCCACTTATGAATGAGTGAGAACATATGATGTTTGGCTTTACATTCCTGAGTTACTTCACTTAGAATAATGGTCTCCAATTCCATCCAGGTTGCTGCAAATGCCATTATTTCATTCCTTTTTATGACCGAGTAGTATTCTACCATACATATATACACACACACACTATATATATATATATATATATATATATATATATATTCTATCATGTATAACATCATACATATGCACACATATTTTTTATATATATCATATATATTACATATATATTACACATATGTGTATACACACACATATATGTACACACACACACATACATATACCACGTTTTTTATTCACTCTTTGATTGATGGGCATTTGGTCTGGTTCCATATTTTAGCAATTGCAAATTGTGCTGCTATAAACATGAGTGTGCAAGTATCTTTTTTGTATAATGACTTCTTTTCTTCTGGGTAGATACCCAGTAGTGGGATTGCTGGATTAAATGGTAGTTCTACTTTTAGTTATTTAAGGAGTTGCCACATTGTTTTCCATAGTGGTTGTACTAGTTTACATTTCCACCAGCAGTGTAAAAGTTTTCCCTTTTTACCACATCCCTACCAACATCTTTTTTTTTTTTTTTTTTTTAATGGCCATTCTTGCAGGAGTAAGGTGGTATCACATTGTTGTTTTGATTTGCAGTTCCCTGATTATTAGTGATGTTGAGTATGTTTTCATGCGTTTGTTGGCCATTTGTATATCTTCTTTTGAGAATTCTCTGTTCATGTTGTTAGCCCAGCTTTTGATGAGATTCTTTTCTTCTAGCTAATTTGTTTGAGTTCCTTGTAGATTCTGGATATTGGTCCTCTGTCAAATGTATAGATTTTGAAGATTTTCTTACACTCTGTGGGTTGTCTGTTTACTCTGCTAATAGTTTTTTTTTTTTTTTTTTTTTGCTGTATAGAAGGTTTTTAGTTTAATTAAGTTCCATCTATTTGTTTGTGTTGCATTTGTTTTTGCTGCCTTTGCTTTTGAGTTCCTGGTCATGAACTCTTGGCCCAAGCCAATGTCTAGAAGGATTTTTCTGATGTTATCTTCTAGAATTTTTACAGTTTCGGGTCTTAGATTTAAGTCCTTGATCCATTTTGAGTCAACTTTTGTATAAGGTGAGAGACAAGGATCCAGTTTTATTCTTCTACATGGGGCCAGCCTACTATCCCAGCATCATTTGTTGAATAGGGTGTCCTCTTCTCTATTCAACAATTTTTTTTATATATATTTTTGTTTGCTATGTCAAAGATCAGCTGGCTATAAGTATATTGCTTTATTTCTGGGTTCTCTATTCTGTTCCATTAGCCTATGTGCCTATTTTTATACTAGTAGCATGCTGTTTTGGTGACTATGGCGTTATAGTATAGTTTGAAATCGGATAATGTGATGCTTCCAGATTTGTATATTTTGTTTAGTTTTGCTTCGACTATGCGGGCTCTTTTTGGTTCCATATGAATTTTAAGATTGTTTTTTCTAGCTCTGTGAAGAATGATGGTGATATTATGATGGGAATTGCATTGACTTCGTAGATTGCTTTGGGGAGTATGGTGATTTTCACAATATTGATTCTACCCATCCATGAGCTTGGGATGTGTTTCTATTTGTTTGTGTCATCTATGATTTCTTTCAGCCATGTTTTGTAGCTTTTCTTGTAGAGGTCTTTCGCCTCCTTGGTTGAATATATTCCTAAGTATTTTATTTATTTCTCTGCAGCTATTTTAAAAGGGATTGAGTTCTTGATTTGATTCTCAGCTTGGTTGCTATTGGCTTATAGCAGAGCTACTGATTTGTGTTCAGTAATTTTGTACCCTAAGATTTTGCTGAATTCATTTATCAGTTCTAGGAGCTTTCTGGAGAAGTCTAGAATTTTCTAGATAAACAATCATATCATCAGCAAACAGTGACACTTTGACTCACTCTTTATTGATTTGGATGCCCTTTATTTCTTTCTCTTGTCTGATTGCTCTGACTAGGGGACTTCCAGAACTATATTGAATAGAAGTGGTGAGAATGGGCATCCTTGTCTTGTTCCAGTTATCAGGGGAAATGCTCTCAACTTTACCCTATCAGTATTAGGTTGGCTGTGGGTTTGTCATAGATGGCTTTTATTACATTGAGGTATGTCTCTTCCATGCCAATTTTACTGAGGGTTTTAGCTATAGAGGATTGCTGGATTTTCTCGAATGCCCTTTCTGCATCTATTGAGATGATCATGTGATTTTTGTTTTAAATTCTGCGTATGTAATGTTTCACATTTATTGGCTTGCATATGTTAAACTATCCCTGTGCTATCTGTTTTTAATTAGTCAGAGTAACACTAGCTGCCGTAATAAAGCCGGTATCAATAGCTTACCCCAACAATGTATTTTCTCTTGCACACTTAACAGCCTAATGTGGTTTCTCTAGGCTGGTAATCAACCTTACTCAACACAATACATGGACCCAAGTTTTCCCCACATGGCAGTTTTCCCTATTTTATGCAGTAGCCGAAGGGGAATGGGAGCACAAAGAAGGACACACATTGCTTAAAAGCTTTGGTTCAGGCCGGGCACGGTGGCTCATGCCTGTAATCCCAGCACTTTGGGAGGCTGAGGCGGGCAGATCACGAGGTCAGGAGATCGAGATCATCCTGGGAAACATGGTGAAACCCCGTTCCTACTGAAAATACAAAAAAAAAAAAGAAAATAGCCTGGCATGGTGGCGGGCACCTGTAGTCCCTGCTTCTTGGAAAGCTGAGGCAGGAGAATGGTATGAACCTGGGAGGTGGTGGAGCTTGCAGTAGGTGGAGATCGCGCCACTGCACTCCAGCCTGGGCGACAGAGCAAGACTCCATCTCAAAAAAAAAAAAAAAAAAAAAAAAAAAAAAAAAAAAAAGCTTTGGTTCAGAAGTGATAGGACTCACATTCACTCATATTACATTGGTGAAAAATAATATAAGGGATGGAGGGAGACTGAGAAATCATTTCTACTTAGTCACTTTCCAGCAACTACTCTACTTTCATAGTATTACAAGTGAAAAAATGCAAGTTTTGCTGGAAAGCAAACCATCTTCTCCAGTACTCTGTTGAATAGAAGTTATTTCACAAGTATTTATGGAAATAAAATATGAGCATCCACTTTTAAATTTAATGCATGAGACTATTTTATAAACTCTAACTTACAATTAAAATCTCAGCTCCATGTGTGAGTACTTGTGTGTATGTTTGTGTGCGTTACATGTAAATAATTCATTAATAGGACCACATATCTGACTAAATATGTGTATATTTAGTAATATACTTTCCTCATTCAATCAAGTAATAACTTTCCTCATTCCATTTAGTTTGACAGCTATTTATTGAGCATCTGTTACATGCTGGGCAGTCTACTAGATGCCAAACATACTACTATAAATGAAGAGATAGGCAAAAATATTTGCTACCCACGTAATTAGTGCTTACAGACAAGTACACAGTAAGACATATAATGATTTATTCTTAAAACATCACCACTTCATCCCTAAATATGCAGGAAGCTATTATTTAGTTTCCATTAGAAAAACAAAACATTTAATCTACTGAAGGGAAGAAAAATACAGGAAATACCAAATCCAGCAAGGCTAGACCATTTTCTTCATAGCATGATTTTGTGCATCGTGAGTGTCCAAAAGAGAACCAAAAATACAGATTCCTAAACTTGCTTGCCCAGTTACATGTTTTCCTAATAAAATCTTGTAGAACATCACCACTGGAGAATTTCATAGCTGGAACATCTTTCACAGTTTTATCACAGCACTTTTATGAGTCAGAAATATCATAAAGGTTCACCTCTAAATATTGTTTTCATTTTCTTTTGTGATTGGACTTGAATTTTAAATTTAAAGGACCTAATTTTTAGCTAGCTTGGAAAATGTTCTCATTTAGGACACTGTGGGAAACTAGAAGAAATACCATCTGTTGACACTGTGAAATCAAGCACATCAGGCTGGAAATTTGAACATATACTTCTTCACTTTTTAAAATTATTTATTTAGTATGTTTCTTATCTATCCACTATCTTCTTCTAGCCCCTCTGCTCATTGAGTGAAAACTAACACATTATGTTTGATAAAAAATATTTATACAGATTTACTGTATTCTTAGGTTTCCTGAAGAACATGCTTCTATCAAATATCTGAAATCTCTTCCTGGGAATCAATTACATACCATTACTGTTCACACTGGTTGCCCTAAAACTCACTCTTGGGGAACATCATCTTAATCCTGTTCAGTGAAATGTCAATTAATAATTACCCCTAAGCCACTTTCTATCCGGTCATCCATTCTAATTTCTAATCCCTTGATGTTTCTGCTGCTAATATAATCATGAGCTATTTAGTTTAGTGACAAATTTTTAAAACTGATTTGTTAAACTTCATTAGAAAAGGCACTACATTTTCCTTATGTTGCATTCAAAATTTTTTTTCAAATAAATCTAGTATTTTTTTAAGGAATACTATGTATGTCTCGTCGTTGAGGTCACATATTAATACTCAGGCAGGCGTTCAAAATTTATTCTCAAAGGGAATTCCTACCTTTGACCTAAAAGACAATACAGTGACTCTCTGCAGTATTCGTTTTATCATTTCCTGTCATTAGGCAATTCTCCTGAGTTGGGCAAGTATCTGAAGCAGGCATGCTTGCTGATAGCTGGTCACTGGCCATCAATCCTCTGGCCCCTGTTAAAATCAGAACTGAAACTTATGCAACTTCTGGTTCTTCCATTATGCAAAAGTAAATTGTGTGAAAAGTTAATCTGCTAACTATTTGAGCCACTTCTAAGCAGTAGAATAATGTAAGACAATTTGTGTAGCCTAAAGGAGCCCTGGCTTGGAGCATGGCTTAGCAGGACAGGGCCAACTAGAAGCACTGGCATAGCTTCAGGACTGAACATGATTCCATGTTTCTAGGGAAAGCACCTCTACCCAGTTTTCCTAATGTTTTCTAATATTCTCTGAGAGATGTTATTAACAATAAACACTGCATGACATTTGGATTGGACCTACTCCAGGGAAGGCAAATGTCTCTATCTTCAATTCACAAAAGAAGAAATGTGGGGGGGAGCGGTTCCAAGATGGCCAAATAGGAACTGCTCCAGACTACAGTTCCCAGCGTGAGAGACACAGAAGACAGCTGATTTCTGCATTTCCAACTGAAGTACCGGATTGATATCACTGGGGCATGTTGGACAGTCAGTGCAGGCCAGTGGGTGCAGCCCACTGAGCAAAAGTCGAAGCAGGGTGAGGCATTGCCTCACCTGGGAAGTACAAGGGGTAAGGGAATTCCTCTTCCTAGCCATGAGAAACTGTGACACACAGTACCTGGAATATCGGGTCATTCCCACTCTAATACTGCGCTTTTCCAAAGGTCTTTGCAAATGGCACATCAGGAGGTTATATCCCGCACCTGGCTGGGAGGATCCCACACCCACAGAGCCTCCCTCATTGCTAGCAGAGCAAACTGAGATCTAACTGCAATGCAGCAGCGAGGCTGGGGGAGGGGCACCCACCATTGCTGAGGCTTGAGTAGGTAAACAAAGCAGCCTGGAAGCTGGAACTGGGTGGAACCCACCACAGCTCAGGGAGGCTTGCCTGCCTCTGTAGACTCCACCTCTGGGGACAGGGCATAGCCAAACAAAAGGCAGCAGAAACATCTGCAGATTTAAATGTCCCTGTCTGACAGCTTTGAAGAGCATAGTGGTACTCCCAGCACAGAGTTTGAGACCTGAGAACAGACAAAATGCTTCCTCAAGTGGATGTCTGATCCCCCAGCAGCCTAACGGGGAGGAACCCCCCAGTAGGGGCAGACTGACACCTCACATGGCCGGGTACCCCTCTGAGATGAAGCTTCCAGAGGAATGGTCAGGCAGCAACATTTGTCATTCAGCAATATTCACTCTTCTGCAGCCTCTGCTGCTGATACCCAGGCAAACGGGGTCTGGAATGGACCTCCAGCAAACTCCAACAGACCTGTAGTTGAGGGTCCTGACTGTTAGAAGGAAAAGTAACAAACAGAAAGGACATCCACACCAAAACCCCATCTGTACACCACCATCATGAAAGACCAAAGGTAGATAAAAAAACAAAGATGGAGAAAAAACAGAGTAGAAAAGCCAAAAATTCTAAAAATCAGAGTACCTCTCCCTCTCCAAAGGAACGTAGTTCCTTGACAGCAATGGAACAAAGTTGGACAGAGAATGACTTTGAAGAGCTGAGAGAAGAAGGCTTCAGACAATCAACCTTTTCGGAACTAAAGGAGGAAGTTTAAACCCATCGAAAAGAAGCTAAAAACCTTGAAAAAAGATTAGACGAATGGTTAACCAGAATAACCAATGCAGAGAAGTCCTCAGATGATCTGATAGAGATGAAAACCATGGCATGAGAACTACATGACAAATGCACAAGCTTCAGTAGCCATTTCGATCAAGTGCAATAAAGGGTGTCAGTGATTAAAGATCAAATGAATGAAATGAAGTGAGAAGAGAAGTGTAGAGAAAAAAGAGTAAAAATAAATGAACAAAGCCTCCAAGAAATATAGAACTATGTGAAAAGGTCAAATCTACATCTGATTGGTGTACCTGAAGTGACAGATAGAATGGAAAAGAGTTGGAAAACACTCTTCAGGACATTATCCAGGAGAACTTCCCCAACCTAGCAAGGCAGGCCAACATTCAAATTCAGGAAATACAGAGAACACCACAAAGATACTCGTCAATTAGAGCAACTCCAAGACACATAATTGTCAGATTCACCAAAGTTGAAATGAAGGAAAAAAAATGTTAAGGGCAA
>NW_012101511.1:199003-202087 GCF_000951045.1 Mandrillus leucophaeus | reverse complement strand
CTCGGCCTCCCAAAGTGCTGGGATTACAGGCTTGAGCCACCACGTCCGGCCAGTGCTGAGAGATTTTGTCACCAGCAGGCCTGCCCTACAAGAGCTCCTGAAGGAAGCACTAAACATGGAAAGGAACAACCAACACCAGACACTGCAAAAACATGCCAAAATGTAAAGACCATCAATCCTAGGAAGAAACTGCATCAACTAACAAGCAAAATAACCAGCTAACATCATAATGACAGAAATAAATTCACACATAACAATATTAACCTTAAATGTAGATGGGCTAAATGGTCCAATTAAAAGACACAGACTGGCAAATTGGATAAAGAGTCAAGACCCATCAGTCTGCTGTATTCAGGAGACCCATCTGACGTGCAGAGACACACATAGGCTCAAAATAAAGGGATGGAAGAAGATCTACCAAGCAAATGGAAAACAAAAAAAGGCAGGAGTAGCAATCGCAGTCTTTGATAAAACAGACTTTAAACCAACAAAGATCAAAAGAGACAAAGAAGGCCATTGCATAATGGTAAAGGGATCAATTCAACAAGAAGAGCTAACTATCCTAAATATATATGCACCCAATACAGGAGCACCCAGATTCATAAAGCAAGTCCTTAGAGACTTACAAAGAGATTTAGACTCCCATACAATGATAATGGGAGACTTCAACACTCCACTGTCAACATTAGACAGATCAACGAGACAGAAAGTTAACAAGGATATCCAGGAATTGAACTCAGCTCTGCACCAAGTGGACCTAATAGACATATACAGAACTCTCCACCCCAAATCAACAGAATATACATTCTTCTCAGCACCACACTGAACTTATTCCAAAATTGACCACATAGTTGGAAGTAAAGCACTACTTAGCAAACATAAAAGAACAGAAATTATAACAAACTGTCTCTCAGACCACAGTGCAATCAAAATAGAACTCAGGACTAAGAAACTCACTCAAAACCACTCAGCTACATGGAAACTAAACAACTTGCTCCTGAATAACTACTGGGTACATAATGAAATGAAGGCAGAAATAAAGATGTTCTTTGAAACCAATGAGAACAAAGATACAATGTACCAGAATCTCTGGGACACATTTAAAGAAGTGTGTAGAGGGAAATTTATAGCACTAAATGCCCACAAAAGAAAGTTGGAAAGATCTAAAATGGATATCTTAACATCACAATTAAAAGAACTAGAGAAGCAAGAGCAAACACATCCAAAAGCTAGCAGAAAGCAAGAAATAACTAAGATGAAAGCAGAACTGAAGGAGATAGAGACACAAAAAAAAACTTTCAAAAAACCAATGAATCCAGGAGCTGTTTTTTGAAAAGATCAACAAAATTGATAGACCACTAGCAAGACTAATAAAGAAGAAAAGAGAGAAGAATCAAATAGATGCAATAAAAAATGATAAAGGGGATATCACCACAGACCCCACAGAAATACAAACTACCATCAGAGAATACTATAAACACCTCTACGCAAATAAACTAGAAAATCTCGAAGAAATGGATAATTTCCTGGACACTTACACTCTCCCAAGACTTAACCAGGAAGAAGTTGAATCCCTGAATAGACATATAACAGGCTCTGAAATTGAGGCAATAATTAATAGCCTACCACCCCAAAAAGTCCAGGACTGGACAGATGCACAGCTGAATTCTACTAGAGGTATAAGGAAGAGCTGATACCATTCCTTCTGAAACTATTCCAATCAATAGAAAAAGAGGGAATCCTCCCTAACTTATTTTATGAGGCCAACATCATCCTGATACCAAAGACACGACAAAAAAAAGAGAATTTTAGACCAATATCCCTGATGAACATCGATGCAAAAATCCTCAATAAAATACTGGCAAACCGAATCCAGCAGCACATCAAGAAGCTTATCCACCGTGATCAAGTGGGCTTCATCCTTGGGATGCAAGGCTGGTTCAACATATGCAAATTGATAAATGTAATCCAGCATATAAACAGAACCAAAGACAAAAACTACATGATTATCTCAATAGATACAGAAAAGGCCTCCAACAAAATTCATCAGCCCTTCATGAAAAAAAAAAAAAAAAACTCTCAATAAATTTGGTATTGATGGAACGTATCTCAAAATAATAAGAGCTATTTATGGCAAACCCACAGCCAATATCATACCGAATGGGTAAAAACTGGAAACATTCCCTTTGAAAACTGGTACAAGATAGGGATGCCCTCTCTCACCACTACTATTCAACAAAGTGTTGGAAGTTCTGGCCGGGGCAATCAGGCAGCAAAAAGATATAAAGGGTATTCAATTAGGAAAAGAGGAAGTCAAATTGTCCCTTTTTGCAGATGACATGATTGTACATTTAGAAAACCCCATCGTCTCAGCCCAAAATCTCCTTAAGCTGATAAAAGACTTCAGCAAAGTCTCAGGATACAAAATCAATGCGCAAAAATCACAAGCATTCTTCTACACCGATAACAGACAAACAGAGAGCCAAATCATGAATGAACTCCCATTCACAATTGATTCAAATAGAATGAAACACTTAGGAATCCAACTTACAAGAGATGTGAAGGACCTCTTCAAGGAGAACTACAAACCACTGCTCAATGAAATAAAAGAGGACACAAACAAATGGAAGAACATTCCATGTTCATGGATAGGAAGAATCAATATCATGAAAATGGCCATACTGCTCAATGTAATTTATAGATTCAATACCATCCCCATCAAGCTACCAAGGACTTTCTTCATCGAATTGGAAAAAAAACTACTTTAAAGTTCATATGGAACCAAAAAAGGGCCTGCATTGCCAAAACAATCCTAAGCATTTAGAACAAAGCTGGAGGCATCACGCTACCTGACTTCAAACTATACTATAAGGCTACAGTAACCAAAATAGCATGGTGCTGGTACCAAAACAGAGATATAGACACATGGAACAGAGCAGAGCCATCAGAAAGAATACCACACATCTACAACCATCTGATCTTTGACAAATCTGACAAAAACAAGCAATGGGGAAAGGATTCCCTATTTAATAAATGGTGCTGGGAAAATTGGCTAGCCATAAGTAGAAAGCTGAAACTGGATCC
>NW_012101511.1:150889-198277 GCF_000951045.1 Mandrillus leucophaeus | reverse complement strand
GCACTATTCACAATAGCAAAGACTTGGAACCAACCCAAATGTCCATCAATGACAGACTGGATTAAGAAAATGTGGCACATATACACCATGGAATACTATGCAGCCACAAAAAAGGATGAGTTCATGTCCTTTGTAGGGACACAGTTGCAGCTGGAAACCATCCTTCTCAGCAAACTATGGCAAGAAAAGAAAACCAAACAGCACATGTTCTCACTCATAGTTGGGAATTGATCAATGAGAACACTTGGACACAGGAAGGGGAACATCACACACCGGGGCTTTTCATGGGGTGAGGGGAGGGAGAAGGGATAGCATTAGGTGATATACCTAATGTAAATGACGAGCTAATGGGTGCAGCACACCAATATGGCACATGTATACATATGTAACAAACCTGCACGTTACGCACATGTTACCCTAGAACTTAAAGTATAATAAAAATAAAAAAATTAAAAAAAAATAAAGAAGAAGAAATGGACACATGAATGAGTGAGGTGAGACAGTAAGGGGTGGTGTTAAACATACAGCCTTTGTCATCAGGCAGAGATTTGCGGGCACCCCTGCTTCACCATTGATTGTGTGATTAGTCCATTTCTAAGCTTGTATTTCTATGTTAAAAAAAATGAGGCTGACAAAATTTAGCTGGAAGGATTATTAAGAGGATTAAATGGGAAGCATAGTGCCTGGCTTGGGGTAAATATTTGAAAAGTGTGAATATCTCATAGGGAGCTTATGGTAAAACTAAGCTTAGAACTGGGGTGTTCTCTTTTTATTAAATCATATAGAAGTCAGTTAACACAGATACTCATACTAA
Organism: Mandrillus leucophaeus; assembly: GCF_000951045.1. Lineage (NCBI taxonomy): Eukaryota > Metazoa > Chordata > Mammalia > Primates > Cercopithecidae > Mandrillus > Mandrillus leucophaeus. The sequence continues at coordinate 197,463 of NW_012101511.1, read as the reverse complement.
GAAGAAATAGAAAGCTGCACAATTCTCTACATGACAAGATGTACATCCATTTCATTCTGAGAATGTGAAAATGATACTGGAAAGACATCTTCTGCTTCATAGTCCTCTCTGTTATTTCTGTTATTTTTTTCCTCTAAATTGATTTTCCCTTTCTTTTTTTAGAAGATTCAGCTGTTTCATTTTGTTTTCCAAATAAGCATTTTAAATTACGTTATTTTTATTATAGTTTTCAAAGTTAAATAGGACACTGATAAGTCATGTTGATTTTATACTATTAAAGTCAAATTTGTTAAATATGCCATATTTTTAAATTTAATTTTAAAGTTTATTTAATTAAATATGTAATATCAAGAATAGGAAGGAAGTTTCAAAATATGCAGATCAGCTGATTCTTAAATTATATCATGATAATAGGCTATTTTGAAAAGATATAGGCACTTTGCTTGGGTTGTTTTGCAGGAACTTTGATCATTTTAAAATAAAACTAATCAGTTCTTCTGAGCCACAATAAATACATATTCATAAATATCAAAGTAATAAGAAAAACAGTGGTGGACATCAAAATCGATTTTACGGTGCATCCAATAAAAATGATACTTACAATACATAAACATTTTTATTTTAACTTAAATCACATGCGTATCCATTTATTTGCCAATATTTTGATACAGAAATGCCAACATGTAATGTTTTCTTCAGGCTTAACTGAAGTTTTAAATTATCTCTTTTACATGAATCATATCCAAAATGCATCATCTTACAGTTCACTGTTTTTTTTCAAAATTCTTCTCTCTTCTTTCTTTATGTATTTCTTTTTGCCTGTCTGCCTTCTTTCCCTGCATTCTTCCCTCCCTCCTTTCCTTCCTTCTTCCCTCACTCCTTTTCTTCCTTCTTCCCTTTCTTCCTCCCATTACATGAGTGCTTAAAGAGGCAGATGGAGAAATCTAGATTCATAACTTAGTTACAAATTCTTTACAAATTTTTACAATTTCACTGTAGTTTTTAGTTCTTTCTACAACACAAAATTATCAAAATTATTTTAGTATCATATAACTCACATTCATCAATATTTAGCAAAGTGACTAATTTTGTTTTCATATTTTACCAGTTTACAAGTATTTCATTAAGTTGAGTATTGCCCTGATTAGTACAATTGGCACAAATGGGTAGGGGAACAAAAAATTTTGAAAGCATTCTAGATACAGTGGAAGAGAAGCCTATGTATCTATGGGAGCAATTGGTATCTGTGGATATTAGTCATTATATTTTAAGAAAACGATGGGAAACATTCTTAGCTACTTGTTAACAGACCAAATAAGAAGGCATTTACTGTAATTACTCAAAACATTTATAAATTTTAGCAAAATTGACCTTAATAAGATAAAATGTTCTTCAGAGTCTGGGTCTGAATAAATTTAATGGACATAATCCAAACATCTGGGCCTCCACCCTACAGCTCCTTTCTTCTGTAGTAAAATAAGGGGCTAACTGTCAGCTGAGATAGCTAACTGACGGATGGAATCAGGGATGGCATGACCCATGATGGATACTTTAGACATCACTTTACACACTGGGGAAACTGGATGTGTTGGCCTCAGTTTGAACAAATGTATTTACTTACTTACTTACTTGCTTACTTGCTTACTTATTTTTTAAATGAAGTCTCACTCTGTCACCCAGGCTGGAGTGCAGTGGTGCAATCTAGGCTCACTGCAACCTCTGCTTCCTGGGTTCAAGAGATTCTCCTGCCTCAACCTCCCAAGTAGCGGGGACAATAGGCACATGCCACCACACCTGGCTAACTTTTGTATTTTTAGTAGAGACAGAGCTTCACCATGTTGGCCAGGCTGATTTCAGACTCCTGGCCTCAAGTGATCTGTCAGCCTTGGCCTCCCAAAGTGTGGGATTACAGGTGTGAACCACCACACCCTGCCTGAATAATTTTAATACATAGGTTGGATCACAGGATCAATCTCACTTTTGGAGATGTATAGAAAATGAGAAGAAAACATTCAAAGCAAAAAGAAAAGTAGGTTCTAACTAGATAATGCTTTTTTTCTATTCTTTCTTTTTCTTTTTTCTTCTCTTCCTCTCAGTTCCTTTTACTGGATTATCTTCCTCTTTCTGACCCATAAATGTTGGAGTACTTCATTTCTCCATTCTCTTGTCTCCCCCACTTTTCTTCCTATAATTAGTTCCTAGGTGAGTCCATCTGATTCCATGGCTTGAAGTCACTAATAACTCCCAAACTTTAACCTCCAGCCTCTCCCATTTTTTTCTGAAATCTAGGATATTACATTTAGTTGTCTGATAAGCATCATAAACTTAAAATAAATCTTTGCTATGGTTTGAATGTCCCCTCAAAAATGCAGATATTGTCAACGTGGTGGTATTAAGAGGAGGGGCCTTTACGAGAAGACCAGGTGATGAGAGTTACTCCCTGCTTAATGGATTTAATGCCTTTATAGAAAAGACTTCATGCAGTGTTCAGTTATCTCCTGCCCTTACACCTTCCACGGTTTAAGGATGCAGCAAGATGGTCTCACCAGATGCTGACACCTTAATCTTGGACATACCAGCCTCCAGAACTGTGAGAAATACACTTATGTTATTTATAAATGATCCAATTTCAGATATCTTGTTATACCAACACAAAATGGACTAAGAGACTCTCCCAAGATGAATTTATGATTCCTGCTGTACTTTAAAACCAACTCCTCTCTGCCTTCCTTCTGCATACCCTACAGTGCTTCCTAACTCTCTAAATAATGCTATTGTTCTATCAGTAGCTCAGACCAGATTTTATGGAGCCATTCTTTACTTTCCTCGACCTCCATCTCCTCCATATAATCCATTCACATTTCCCATTAGCTCACTTTAAAATAAATCTAGGAACTAACCATTTCTTACTTAGTAATTTAACAATTACTATCCTAATCCACATTATAATCATTTCATCCTTGGATTGGGGCAACTGCCTTCTAATCAGGCTGTTTGCTTTTACTCTTGCTATTCTTCAGTTTATAATTCACAAAGTCAGAGTAATCCTCTCAAAGATAAATCATATCTTGTCCGTTCTTTATTCAAACATAAGTAGTTTCTTATATTAAAATAACGTGCAAATATATCAATACATAATTATGTGTGTACATGTCACAATAATATCAAGGCCCTACAGTATCAGAGTCCTACAATACTCCTTCAAGATCCCACAATACCAAACATTCACTTCTTCTTTCTACCATACTTCCTTCTGCCTACTATGCTACAACCACATGATTCTTTTTGTTGTGTGTTAGTCATACCACACATGCTCTGTCTTGGCCCCTGACTTTGCCATTCTATGCTTGTAACATTCAATCACTAGATATACACTGTCTCTGATCAGCTATTATCACTTCAGAGTGATGACCACTTTATCTAAAAATAACATCTCTGGAAACTCTCTATCCCTTTTTATTTTTCATCATGATACTTATCACTACCTAACATTACATTTTATATCTATTTGGTCATTCTTCTGCTGTCTACCTACTAAATGTAAGCTCTATGAGAGCAGTATTTTGTCTGTTTCGTTCACTGATGGACCCCAGAGCCTGCAGTAGTGAAGAGAATATAGGAGACAACTAATAAATATATTTTAAATGAATTGATTCAGATATAAGGAAGAGAAAAGTATGAAAGCACTCTGATAGTGTCTGAGATCAAAAAGAGGAGTAAAACATGAACAAGGTGGCCTTGACTTCTTACTGCTTTCCCCTCACATGGGCAGTTCAGCATTACTTCAATTCTGAGTACCCAGCATAGTTCAAACAAAAGAGCCAGAAATGAGCAAGGCATTTCTAATGGGAATTGAGCACTTAGGTGAACTTGGCACTTGGCTGAATATTGGACACACAGAGATAATTTGGAAACGATCCCTAAGTTTCAAATATTTGTAGTTTAAGAAAATGCAGAAATAAATGTAGTGCACTGTGGTAAGTAAAATAATTGAAGCACCAGCCCCATAAATACTTTGTAGAAATCCAAATTAGAAAATGCTCATACTGTGCTAGATGTAACCATGTTGGAGAAAGCTTCACAAAGGATTCTTGTGTCAAGTTAGTCTTTTGGCTAAAACTCATATGTTGTTAAATCTATTATAAGTAACTTGATGAAGAAATCATAATTTATTCTTAGAAATCATTATTTATATTCCATTGAAAATCTTACTTTAATTAGTATTGCTTCTCCTTGACAGATTTGACACAAGTGGTTTTCTTATATGTCTATCCAAAGGAAATGGAGAAAAAGAATAATGTAGTTAGGTAGAACACATGATCATAAATCTGACATAAACTGAGTTTAAATTTTAAAGATATGTTCACATAAAATGTATATAGGCAATTTTGAAAACTGTAGTGACTGTGGGTGTTGTATGTATGGCATTGAGCTCAAGTAAGCAGATCATATGATGGAAACAGATTTTAAGAAGAAAATAATGAAGAGGGAAAATATTTTAGTCACATTACTTTTTTATAATCTTTGAGAAAATATTTTTCAGAAGCAGTTGATTAGAAACAAAATTATTTCCAAGTGGCTTAAAACACCATACTGTTTATTTTCTCTATGTAGAAAATATTGCATGCATTTGATGTAAAACTTCTATAAGCTGATGGATGGTAATAGTATATATACGCCTAATTAAGTTTTCAATATAAAACACGCATCTCAAAACTGTTTCCTTCATTCTACCTCAAAACACATATATGCATACACATATATACATGCATACACACACGCACACACACATGCCCACATACGCACACTACCTGGTTAATTGAAATATGTTTTCACAGCTTCAAACGTATGTTCAATTGCTTTTGATGCCAGAAAACTCCTAGTATCACTTAAATTACTATACACACCCAGTAGCTGATATCTACAATTTTGGCACATAAAACCAAAACATCCTTATTTCTACTATTTATTTTTAATCCATTTGTGTAAGGTAAACCTAACACGTGAACAAATTCCCTTCCAGTGTAACTTACTGGCAAGAGAACGCATCCAAGAGCAGGTTTTGACATAGCTCTGGGTCACTGGAGAAAGATTTCAAGTGACCTGGTTAGGTATAAGAAAGGAGCAAAAAGGGGTGGTGGGGATAACTGATCTCTCTCCTTTACCAGTTGGCTTATGAAGGCATCTAGTCTAATTTTTAAAAAGTGTCATAGAGAAATCTCTGGGCTTAGTCACAGCCAATATTTTAATGCAAACAATATATATATTTTATAGTCATTAAAACTATTAAAATGTTCTGGCAGAAGATTCCAATCACTAATCAGCTGGATGATATCCCCCGGAGTCAGGAAATGCTTTTCCTTATTCAGTCCTTTGGAAACAAATAGGAGGGGTGAGAGCATTGCCTACCTTTTTGAGGGGGGTTATTGGCTAATGTTGGATTGGTTAGAATTGGTTTGGTTATTTTGAAAGCAGTCATTTCCCCTTTAACCTACTGAAGAGTTTGTTTTGTTCTGATATCTATCCTGCCACCTCAGGTAACAAGAATTCTTTTTTTTAAAAAAAAAAATGTTATTAAGGTATATTTGACAATTAGAATTTTATATATTTAAGGCCTACAATTTGACAATTTGATACACATGTACATTGTGAAATAATCACCACAATCAAGTTAATTCACATATTCATCACAACAGATAGTATCAATTTTGGGGGGGATGAAAACACAAACTCTACTCTCTTGGCAAATTTTAAGTATCAATAAAATATTGTTAATCATAGTCATATTATTATACATTACATCTTTAGGGATCTAATTCTTCCTTCCATTTATTGGTCTTGGTGTGAGAACATAACCCAGTTTCAGCTAGCAAGACATGGGAAATTTTAAATCTTTGCTTTAAAATCAAAAGGAAGAATCATATACAGCAATAGTTTTTAAAAAAGGAATTATTTAACTACGACAGGTACAAAACCCAAGCTTATTCACTACACTTCAAACTGAGACTTTTTTATTCCTAATTCTCACACCCAGATAAGAAAATAAATTGCAAACATGTTGCAGCTGCTGAGTGACTCAGCCTGGCAAGTTTCCTGTCTGGAATAATGTGCTGCTCTGGGAACTTCTCACCAAACATTCACCCCACTAGCATAAGTATATACTTTCAACAGTTATTTATCAGTCATTCATTATTGAAAGTATGGATCATATGAAATACAGCATGAGTCTAAGACGTGTTCTCTGCCCTCATGACACTGACCATCAAATTAAGAAAAGAAGGCACGAGTAAAGAAAAAAAAGTAGGAAGAAAGAATGCTATAGATAGTATAAAACCAAATGCCAAATAAATGATATCAAAAATGAATTCCACAATCCAAGAAGGGAAAAAATCAGCATAACCTGGAACACTCAGAGATAATGGAGTTTATATTAGGACTGTTAAACAAGTGGAGGACAAGATGATGGAATATATATTAGGACTATTAGAAAATACGGAGATTCTGAAAGGAAGAGGAAATAATTTCCAATGTTATTCTTTAACTCTGCATGGTAGAATGCTGAATTAAGAAAGAAATGTACAGAGATCATAAAACAGAAGGATGATGCAATAGAAAAACCAGATATAATTGGAGCACGTAAGGTTGAACTGACTGTGGAAAGCCTTGGACACCAGGTTAAGAAATCTGACCTTGATCCTGAAAATGAGAAAATAATTGAAGGTTTTGAGCAGGGAAGTACAACAGTGAAAGTAATCTTCTTGTAAGCGAAACCTTGTGTCTGTATGTGGAATTAGAAGGGAAGGATTGGCAGCAGGGTGCTTGTGAATAGGTCACTGCAGCACTGTTGTCATGAGAAAAAAGTTATATTTACAATTTACATCATTAAGCAAGGCTGTCACCAAGTAGAATTAAATTGATCTAAATGAGTTGACAATTCAGTACAAGAAGGAAACCCAGTACAAGTTATTTGATAACATGTAGATCGATACACAAGACATTGATTGGCTTTATCCTTTTGGAAATAATCATTGTGGTTGAGGTTCATGCTCAATCACAAACTAAGAGATTCCAGTTGGTACAAGAGAAAAATGGAGATCAATGACAGATAGTCCCGCATTCCATTGTTTTTATGTGTCCTATATGTTTAAGGAGTAAAACATAATGTTTTGATATCTTTATACATATAGAAATGGCTATTATATTCAAGCAATTAAAATATTAGTTATCTCTTGTAGTTACCCTTCTTATTTTTTTGGCAAACACACCTGCAATCTACTCTTTTAGTAAAAATACTCAGTTAAATACTATATCATTAACTATAGTCCTCACGTTCTCTGTTAGATCTCTAGATTTATTTTTCCTATATTCCTTGCTTTGTATTTCTTGACCTGCATCTTCCCATTCCTTCTTACCTCATCCCTGGTAACTACCACTTCATTCCCTATTTCTGTGTATTCAGTTATTTTTTAAGAGTCTACACATAAGTGAGATTATGTAGTTTTATTTTTCTGAATCTGGCTTATTTCACTTAGCATAATGAAAATTCATCCATGTTGTGGCAAATGGCAGGATCTTCTTTATTAAGGCTGAATAATACTCCATTATACATATATATATATATATATAATATCACAGTTTCTTTGTTCATTTATCAATTGACACGTTGTCTCTATATCTTGGCTACTGTGAATAACGCTACAATCAACAAAGGAGTGTAAATATCTCTATAACATGATGATTTCATGTTCATTGGGTATATACACAGAACAGCAGATAGCTTTATGATGTGGTGATTTCATTTCCTTTGGAACATACACAAAAGAATTACTGAGTCATGTGGCAGTTCTCTCTTTAATGTTCTTAAGACCTTTCATACTGTTTTCCATAATGGTTGCACAAATTTACATTCTCACCAATGGTATGCAAGGGTTCCCTTTTCTTCATACTCTCATGAATACTTGTTATTGCTTGATTTTTAAGAATAGTCATCTTAGTAGGTGTGAGGTAATATTTCATAGGGGTTTTAATTTTCACTTCCCTGGTGATAGAGCATGTTTTCATATAGTTGTTGGCCATTTTTATGTCTTCTTTGGATAAATGTTTATTCAGGTCATTGGACTTTTTTTTTTTTTTAATTAGGTTACTTTTTTTTCTCCTGGGGAGTTGTGTAAGTTATTCATATATATTGGATATTAACATTTTATCAGGTATGTGGTTTTCTAATATTCTCTCCCAATCTGTACACTGTCTTTTCATTTTGTTGATCCTTTACTATGCAGAAGCTTTTTAGTTTGATATAGTCCCATTTGGTAGCCTGAGCTTTTTCGGATATACAAAAAGTAATTGTTCAGACCAGTGTCATGCAGTTTTTCTGTATATATTTTCTTCTAGGAGTTTTGTGGTTTCAGGCGTTACATTTAGGTTTTTTATCCATTTTAACTGAATTTTGCTCTTAATTTGTTGTTACAGGATCTGCCTCAAGTTGTCAAACTTAACATTGCTTTATTATCTTATACACAACAGAAATAACTCTCATCAATCAAAACAGCTGAAAATCTTGTCAGCAAAGATTACCTCTGATTTACTTCTACCACTTAACAGCAGTGTGATATTGAGCAAATTAATTAACTTTTCTGTGCAATACTTTCTTCATCTGTAAAATGATAACCTCCATATGGGTCTGTTGTAAAGATAAATTTTATATACATATATGTTTGTGTGTAGTGACTGCTATCTAATAAACAAAACACTCAATGAATGCTAGCAATTATTATCATTGTTAGTTTTATCATCATCACCATCATCATGATGCTGTCATATAGAATGAGTAAAGGTCATCTAAGCAAATGAAGCTATAAGGAAGGGAGGCTATTATGTACAAATGAAAGACAGAGTCTGACTGATGGGTGGAGATGGGAGAAATTAAGAGCAGAGCCTATGGAGAGAGGATAATTTTTTCTAAGATATTTGCTGATAATGAGTTCTTGCTGAACGGTGTTTTCTCTCTCTTTGCAAGGCTTCTTGCTTTCTCACCCCTTATATTTGTATTTTCCATTCCCCTAAGCAGCAACCTATATGTCTAATCAAGCTGTAGCAAGAACAAGCATGTTTCATCACATTCACTGTATAGTGAAAAAATAATTCCAGTTCAATGTTCAAACAAACACCCATTAGATAGAAACCTGAATGCCAATAGTCATCCTGGGCATTACTTTTAACCAGACTATTCCCTACTAAAACAGCAAACATTGTGGAAATTATGCAGATATTTATCTATATGTACCTTTTACAACTTTTTTTCTAGGGAAGAATCAATATTTCTCACCAGTTTCTCAAAGAAGTCCATGACCCCCCATATTTTCTCTAAAGGTAGACAATAATCCTGAACCATTCTTCATCAAAACCTTGGATACAACAGCACAATGATCCACCAACTTTAAAATGATTTACATCTTTTATGTCTATTTAGGTTTCCAGCTTATGCTATCTTCTGGGGCATTGAAATCCACAAAGATGTTCTCCATTATAGAAAGTAATTATTTCTATTTTCTTGTACTAAAAATCCTTTAAAAATCAAATTATATACACAATTTTTAGCATTACAGGGGCTTAGGAACAAGTCCCCAGTGAGAAGTACTGTAGGGTTCTGCTTCTCAAATTATCTGTGAGGAAAGGCCACTTCTTTTTTCTTTTTACCTCTAATGTATTGCAGAGTGACACTGTTACTGAATAAAATTTGAAAATATGACAATGTCAAATTACTGTAAAAATGTCTAAGCACTTACTCTCAATTTTTGTACTTATCACAGATCCATGACAAGTAGTTCACAGATGAACACAATTCTTTGGACCACATTTTGAGCACTAATATAATTTACTAGAGATAGAATGCACTACAGTTTAGGGTCATTTGCATTTCATAAGTAAATTGTGAAAATTAAAAGACCTACATGTTTTTAAAAATTATTTTTTATTGTATTAAAAACATCTAAGGGATCTACCATCTTAACAAAATTATAAGTGTATAGCATAATATTAACTGTAAACACAGTTTTATACAGCTGATCTCTAGAGCTTTTCCATCATTCATGACTGAAACTCCATACCCACTGAACAGAAATCCCTCCATTTCCTCTTCTCCTCCAAAATAAATTATTTTATTTATTTATTTATTTATTTATTTATTTATTTATTTTGAGACAGAGTCTAACTCTGTTGCCCAGACTGGAGTGCAATGGAGTGATCTCAGCTCACTTCAACCTCTGCCTCCCTTGTTCAAGCAATTCTCCTGCCTCAGCTTCCCGAGTAGCTGGGACTACAGGCACATGCCACCACACCCGGCTAATTTTTGTATTTTTAGTAGAGATGTGCTTTCACTGTTGGCCAGGCTGGTCTCAAACTTTTGACCTCAGGTGATCCACCCATGTCAGCCTCCCCAGGCGCCGGGATAACAGGCATAAGCCACCACACCCAGCCCAAAAGAAATTATTTTTAATGGTAAAAATTCAATCTATAATGGTGATAGGGAGGAAGGGCGAATTCCCAGCACTATCTTGATGTATTTATGGAATGATTAAATCAGAAGGCATACATAATCAGATGACAGGACTCAAACAAGAATAAAGAGTTATTTATCTTTCTTTCCCCAGCATGCCTAAAAATATGATGATGGGAATTGCTGTGTTCTTTGTTACCATAAAAATCTCAGCTATTGTGGTGTGTATAGCCTTCATTGTCACGTTTTCTTTTAAAACTAGAAATCTTAACACATATAAGCTTCCAGCACCTTTCATCCAACCCTTATATTACAATCAATGCCTATATAAGAATGTATGAAAATGAAATCAGATTTCAAGGTGCTTGCTATGTAGCAAGACAAAGAATGTAAAATTAAATTAACACAAAGCATCATAGGACAAGCACCTTATGAAGCAGAAAACAAAAACCTAAAAAAAAAATACAAAGATGTTAAGAGATGTTAAGGGGAAGAGGAAACACTTTTTTCTAGGGGTAGGGGTGAAGGCTAATGTGAATAACTTTTGTTTGTTTTGCTTCACTACCAAGTTATCCTTTCAATTTTAATCTTGGGGGAAATTATTTTGTCATTTTTAAATTATATGATACATTTTCACTGTACAATGTTTCAGAAACCATAGATCTGATGTGTTTAAGGGCAGGGGCAATGAGACTGAAGACACTGAAATGAAGACATAACTGGAAAGCCAGATCTTGAAGGAGTTCAGTATGGGAAGGGCATATTTTCAAAACACGTACCTTATAAATGGGCAGAAAAAAAATCATAAAGTTATCTTAAAGCAAGGTAAATATTTGGTTAGAAGAGAGAGATCACACCAATCTTCCTACATAAAACAGGCCAGATTGAGAAATCACACTAAATTTTCATAAGAAATAGGAAATGTGGCAATTTGAAATGAACAGGCAAAATAATGGAATGGAGAGTTTGAGAGAAGTAGGGAACTTTGAGAATAAACGTTACAGTGACTGTGTTGGCAAATCACCAAAATAGGAATAATGTTAGTTTCATTGAGAACTCGGCTAGAACCAAACAACACAGTTCAATTTTGGAGTCATCAACATTGGGAAAATTCCTTGGATTGATTATGGGGAGATTCCCTGAGTCATCTTTAGTGTTCTGAGGTAATTAAAACATTTTTCTACAGATGAAAATAAACAAAATTATGTCTGAATTCCTCTTTCAAATAAACATACAATATGATTATATAAATGTAGGAAATGACTCAGAATCTGTGAAACTACAAGACTTGTTTGTAAAATAGTTTATCTCTTTGATTATATTTTGTTAAAGATATACATAAATTCCCATATGACCGTAATGGTCATTTTAATAAAAACTATCTACTGAATAATAATCAAAGCACAATTACCTGATCAGATTTTGTCATAGTCTATTTATATCATGGTGAGCAGGAGGCTCACTACAGAGCACAGTTCTAACTTCCTACTGGATGTGTCCTACCTGGACATTCTGCCAACCCCTGAAATAAAAGCTGTAAAGGAAAAAAAAATAGCTTATTTATTATCTTCCCTTCTCCAGCTCCTTTTTCCCCTGTAGTCTCATAAATGATTCTATTGAGATCATTTTTTTTTTTTTTTGAGACGGAGTCTCGCTCTGTCGCCCAGGCTGGAGTGCAGTGGCCGGATCTCAGCTCACTGCAAGCTCCGCCTCCCGGGTTTACGCCATTCTCCTGCCTCAGCCTCCTGAGTAGCTGGAACTACAAGCGCCCGCCACCACGCCCGGCTAGTTTTTTGTATTTTTTAGTAGAGACGGGGTTTCACCGTGTTAGCCAGGATGGTCTTGATCTCCTGACATTGTGATCCGCCCGTTTCGGCCTCCCAAAGTGCTTGGATTACAGGCTTGAGCCACCGCGCCCGGCGAGATCACTCCTATTCCAGGAACTAAAGCTAGAAACCTTAGAAATCGTTTTAATTTTTTTTGTGTGTACATAGTAGGCATATATATTTGTGAGATATATGACATATTCTGATACAGGAATATCATATGTAATAATCACATCAGAGTAAATGGAGTATACTTTGTTTTACAAACAATCCAGTTGGACTCTTTTTGTTATTTTTAAATGTATAATAAATTATACATGAATATAGCATGTTGCCTGTTATGCTATCAAATACTAAACCTTGTTCATTCTATTTCATTATTTTTTGTAACCATTAACCATCCCTCCACCAGTACCCTTCTCAGCCTCTGGTAATCATCCGTCCATTTTCTAACTCCATGAGTTCAGTTGTATTAATTTTTAACTCCCACAAACAGGTAAGACCAAGCGAAGTTTGTCTTTCCATGCCTGGCTTATTTCACTTAACATAATGACCTCCAGTTCCATCTACGTTGTTGCAAATCACAGGATGTCATTCTTTTTTTATGGCTGAATAGTATGCCACTGTGTATATGTAACATATTTTCTTTATCCTTTCATCTGTTGATGGATACTTAGGCTGCTTCTTAACTTGGTTATTGTGAATGGTGCTGCAACTAACATCGGAGTGCATAGCTCTTCAGTATACTGATTAGGTATCTTAGAATATTTTTAAATTACTTTATCTGTCTTGCCAATCAGAGTCAATATGATGTCAAATCCATTAGATATAATAATAATGATGAAATAGGCAATATTCCTTGACACTTACTATGAGCAAGGATTTGTGTTAAATACTTTGTAGGTTTTTATTTTCATTAAACCTTCATTCCCATACAAATATGTAGCAAGTACCTTTATTATCTTCGTTCTACGAATGAGGAAAGGCTTAGAGCAAGTGAATAATTTGTCCAAATCCATGCATCTAGCATGCAGGGGAGCTGAAATATGAATTTATACTCTCACCACTATCGTGTACTCTTTCACCTTCTTTCTATTGAAATTCATTCTCCACATTCAGTATTTTATCACGTTTTTATCCTATCTTAAGCTTTCTCGTATGTTGCTGCCTAGCTGATATTCCTACAGCACAGCTTTAAGTCACCTGCTTATTAAAATATCATAAATATGTTCGCATTGATTAATAAAAGCAACACAAATTTTATGGCCAAAAGGTCAAAACTTTTATACTTTGGATGCAATTTATCTTTCTAGCCCTATCTTTCACACATTTCCAGCCATACAACCATTACTTCAGCCAAATTAACAATTTTGCTTTGCTTCAAAGGGCTATACATGTGCAAAAGCTGGGAAGTGTTGAGTGTTTGAGTGAGTTTTGGTGAATCATGCTTGCAGGCTAGTAGGAACCAGACAGGGAAGGTGGTTGTGGCCAGACTGCAAAGGAACTTGAGTCTCAGACAACAAAGTTTGACTTTTAGCCTAGAGCGTGGGGGTAAAGTAAGGGATGGTGGGGACAGAGTATGTGCTTGTGGGTGCACAGACTCTATTTTCACTATGTTTTGATGATATTCTGTCTGAAGAAATAAGCTATATTTGTTTGTTCAGGGGGATTTACATCAGCATGGTTATGACAATTAGAACTTATAGCAAGATCAGTGACATCAGTTTGCTTCAAATAACTCAAGGGTTAATGTGAACTATGAGCCAGTCTTCAACTAAAGTATATGCGTTTCTCAGATTTTAAGAAGTATCGAGACTGGGGAAATGTCACATGAACTTTAATGAAAGCTAATCGTATGTAGTTATTTTCGAAAAATAAAAGTAATCAACACTGACCTATAAGTAGTTGCTTTGACTAAATATAATAGTCAAATCAATCTGTTGTGTACTCTACAATAAAATACTGGATAATTGACAGTTATTTCATTAACCAATTTAGAGTTTTTAACTTTAACAATTTATTGCTCAAAAATATTGGTTGGGCACAGTGCCTCGCGCCTGTCATCCCAGCACATTTGGGAGGCTGAGGTGGGCAGATCTCCTGAGGTCAAGTGTTTGAGACCAGCCTGGTCAACAAGGTGAAACCCTGCCTCTACTAAAAATACAAAAATTAGCCAGGCATGATGGCGTGTCAGTAGTCTCAGCGGCTCTGGAGGCTGAGGCAGGAGAATCACTTGAACCTGGAGGCGGAGATTGAAGTGAGCCGAGATGGCACCACTGCACTCCAGCCTGGGCAACAGAGTGGTACTCTGTCTCAAAAAAATTGTTAATCTGATTATTTCTTCATTTAACTTTCTTAGAAAATCCAAACATAAGGTATCTATTTTTGCATACATTTATTATTATTTTACATGGTTTATAAAATTAAACACAGATACCAAAATATCTCAATTAATAGGCAGTTTTGTATTTTGTGTTCTATGTAATGAGCCATTATTTTTAATTTTACATTTTATAAAAATAATATTTAACAAATTGTAAACACTAGGGTAAGTTTTATTAAAAGAGTGTTTTTCAAATAAGTTTGACTGGGTGGTTTAAAAATTGACTTACATACATTACAGTATAGGATTTCCTATCTTGCATTCCATGCATGTGAGAAAGATAACTCAGGCCCAGAAATGCATGTATTTGGAAGACTGAAAATTCGATGGGCATGACATTTTCTAGCCAGATAAAAATATACATGCATATGTCTGTATGACTCATTCCACACAACTCAAAATTGCTGGAGAGTGGGTGTAGCTATGAATATTACTGCACAATGTAGTTTTCAAAGAAAAAAAAACAAATTTGGCAGCTTCCAATCTTTTTAGATAACTTTAGATTTATTGAAATTTCAATTAATGAAATGCACAGCTAAAAATGCATTAAAGGCACGTCAAGTGCTAAAGAACAAATGAGGGAGAATGAATAATACAAAACCAAGATGATAATTTTTCTATGAATGTGCATATTTCGTCTGTCTGTCTGACTACATTTTAACTAAGTTAGGCCATGTCTCAGACAGTAAATTGAAATGGGCAATTGATTTTTTTGTATGTACTTTAATATCATTGTATTTCAGATGCAAATTGTAAGATCTGAATTTTCCAAATGGTGTTTTTCAACTTCAAACACTTCCTGTAAATTGTTATTTGCCTATTGGTTGTGAATGAGCTATAGTCTACATATATGGAATAATAATAAAAACAGTTTTAGTAGGTGTCATCTTTGAGTTTTTTGGTATAAAATACTGTGATAAGTGATAATGCGTTTCTTTATATGTATTATCTCTTTTAACCTCCTCCCCAAAATATGAACTTCTTACTTTTTTTTGTTTTTTTATGTGTTAAAAATTAAACAGTGTATCATATTCCAACAAAGCTAGTACATAACATAGTTGGAATTCAGGCCCCATTTTTCTGATGCCAGATCCCATTTCTAAACTGATATGCTATTTAACATCTTTAGAAAAGGCTTATTTCACTTTATCAAGGGTTATGAAACCATTGATAATAATTAAAATATAGGTGAGAGGAATGATATAAAGTTACGTCCACAAGATTTTAAACATGTATGTGAAGGTTAATATATAAATAATTACATATTTATATGCATACAGTTTTTTCATTGCATATTCCAATATTATATAAATTGTCAATTTATACAAATAAATTCACTCAACTCTACATGTAGCAAAACCAATATTATCACTCTTCTTTTAATAAAAAGTTTTATACAAACATAGTAATGTACAGAAATTATGTAGGAAACTTGTCCGGAGGTCTTTAAATGGACTAATTTGTATCCGTACCAGAGCCTGGCGCACAGATTTTTCTTATAAATACCTTTATACAATTTGAATAATTGGATGGTTAGTAAAGGTTAAGTTCAGTCAAATAGTGAGTTATCTCACTTTGTTAGACCATGGTTATGTGAGGGAGAGAAAAAACACATCTGTGTAGTAAACAGCCTCCATGGTTCATTTTGCGCATCTTAGTAGTCAATGCCAGTCACTGAAGCTGTTGCTATTGCTATTGATTATGAAATTAGCATTGTGAGTCATAAAGGTTTTGCTTGCTATCCTGCCATCCGTTTTACTGACTTAGGCCCAAGTGAGCTTCAATCAGCAGTATTCGCTTTGTGCATATTGAACACGGCAGAAAACAAACAAGCGAACAACATTACTTTTCTCTAATAGTGTCTATGTGCTTCCAACCTAACTTCGAAGACTTCATTCACAAACTTACAAATGCCTGCATGTTTGCAACCTGAAAACTCCAGTTCAAGATGATCTCACCCTAGGGAATTCAATATATCCTTAATTGTCTAAATAGTACTCTTGACCTTTACTATTAGTCAGCCTTGAATTTTCCAATTGTTCACAATTGTTCTTTCACAATTGTTCTTCTTTCCTTAGGTGGTAAATATTTTCCCAGATGTTAAACATAAGCCTATTAAGGACTGATGTGTCAAATTCATCTGTTTATTTATTCATGCAAACATTTTATTCATTTGAAAAGAATTTATCATGAAATTACTCAGCACTACTATTGTTTTTTGCTTTATTTAACTACAAAAAGTTATTTAACAATCCTGAGCCTCAGGTTTCACATCTCTAATATATGAATAATCAAAACAAATTATAATTATAGTGAAAATTAAAGGAGAAAATTTCTGGAAAGTGCCTAAAGCAGTACATTGTGGCTTCTGCATTTCTTTGAGTAAGGCCTTGGTAAATGTTGAATTGGATGATAGCTATAGGTTAGTTTCATCAAAATGAGCAACAAATCATTTGTTTAGACATGGTCATTCACACCTCTAACTTCTTAATAAAATTGAACTTTAAAAATTAAAATAAATTTTAGTCACTTGATATATTCTGGAAAGCAAATCAAATGCATTGTGAATGGTATCTTTGGAAAGGGGAAGAGGAAAGTGAATAGAGAGCAGAGACAGGGGTGGAATAAAATAGGAGAGGGGCCTTTTATCGACCAATGAGGATGACACGCTGGAGCCTGAGGATTCAGTTTAAATTAGTCTCCTGCTCCTGAGAAAATGGGATAGAAGAGGAACAAGAAGGAAAGAACAACAACAACAAAAAATGCATTTGTCTTGTTTGCAGGTACCAAGTAAAACATATCCGTATGTAAGTAATGATCATGAATACATGAATCTGTAGAGTATATGTAGTGTCTCTATCTGTTCATCTATCTGTGTTCTCACTGAAGATGAGTGATACATGGCATTTAAATTATGATCTCCTTCAATTTGCACAGATACTTCAGTCTCATTGGTACTTACCTTCCATGTTTCTTCACAAACTACAAATTTAGAAGACAGACTTGGCAACTGTTACTTTAGTCTCCTTCAAACAATGATAAACATCAATATTATTGAGTAAAAGAGTCTTCTAAATATTGACCTTAAACCACAGAGAAATATATAGATTTCACCACAAAGGGTAATAATTTATTAAGTTATATAATATATTTTAAAATTCTTTTAAGGTCTTCTCTGCATTGATTATTCTAGTTATCCATTCATCCATTCCTTTTTCAAGGTTTTTAGTTTCTTTGCGCTGATTACATGGTTCCTCCTTAGCTCTGAGAAGTTTGATCGACTGAAACCTTCTTCTCTCAACTCGTCAAAGTACTTAACTTTAAGACTGAAAATATTTTCTTTAAGGGCTTAAGTCACAAGTTAGTGTTATTCAATGATCTATAATGGGAAAATCATGATATAGCACTCAGAGCGAGTGCGAGCATTGAATTAAGATGGTTTTTAACCGAAATGAATGCATTTTAAATAAATACAATAATCATGCTATTTTATATCTCTACAAAGAGATCTTTAAAGCCAAAAATCCATCATCTACATTCTCCTATTGATTAAAATTATCTCATTTGTTGTTTTAATAGCAACAAACTTGCTAAATGTCTACTCCACTTAAAATTATGTAAGGTATACTCTTCAGCTAAGAAAGGACTACATATGTAGGCACAGTAGCAGAATATTTCTGAGAACAGTTTCCGTCATAGCTTTTTTATTTCTTGCCCTTCTAACTCAGCATGTAGGCAAGAAGACACTTAGAAAATAGAACAATGCTAATTGGTTTTATCACAGGTTAGTCAAACATGAAATAATGAAATCTTAAATATCATCTTTCAGAATACAGAGAGTCCACTCACTCTCCACAGAATATGCCTTGAATAATATCCCTATAAAAATATTTAAAGAAATTTGCTATTTTATTCTATGCATATGGATTTTCAAGGAGGAGTCAAATTTGAATGAATATTTGGATAAAGTCCAAGACACTAAGACAACTAAGACACTAAGACAATTAAAACCTAAACATAGAGGTTTTAATCTTTACATTACTTTCATTGTTTGCTTAATATCATAAAAAATTAACTATGCCTCTGTATAATTTTTGTGAAGTTATTCACTTCGTAAGGGATACCTTTTCTATAGAAATGATTTGGATTGAATCATGAAGTTTTGAATCATGAAGTTTAGATTTGCTTAAGCATATACTTACCTGATCTAAAAGACAATTGTATTAAACAATAATTATGAAAGTGTATGGTTGGTCTTACAACATATAAAGTTACAAGACACATCATTAAAAAAATCATTATTCCAAAAGTATAATAATAAGAAATGAAGTATTTCCAATAAAATTGTGATGTATAGTTGTAGAATGTTCTTCTTCATAGAAGAGTTTTATGTTCTTAATGTTTGATGGTAGACTATATGGGGAATTTTGTATTAATTTGTCCTGAGGTTTTATTGTTGGAAGAAAAAAAAAAGTATACTAAGATTGGAGTATTACCAGGAAAAGCCTGATGCTCACAGAACAAGAAATCTTAGAAGGTAGCATATATTCAATGGTTTAACAACAATGTTCCTCCACATGTGTGTGAGAACGTGGGGGACAGATGCCCCATGTTCACGCACAATGACCGCCCATTTACCAGACCTAAATGCATGGCCTTTACCCAGGTGATTCTGCTGCAGATTGTCCTTGGACCATCGGTTTAGGGTCTGACTCTCGACCTGGCAGCCTCAGAAAGCTGAAACGATTTTAAATTCATTAACTATGGATCTATCTGTCTGGAGTAGACTCATGTCACAAACAAGTTCACAGGAAAAAAACGTGTGTAACTCATGAATTCATGAGTTCACAGGGAGCAAGGTATGTAACAAAATGCTGAAGTATTTTTTAAAATTAAAACTACAACTTTCATGCAAGGCAGTATACTTTGGTCAGTAAGTCAGGGCAATTATAATCAGAAAGCTAATTAGAAAATATTGAATTGAAATAAGATAATCCACATGATTCAAATAAAAAAATCAAGGTATAAATTGTTATTGACCTCACAGAATGTCTTTTTAATTATGTAGAACGGTCATTGCTGTCTCCATCTTTATTAAGAAATATGAATGTATAGACATTTGCAAAAGGATATGATAGTCCTTCACATTTCTGTTATTCAGAATTAACAAAGGTTAACATTTTAATATATTTCATTTTTAAATAATTACTTCCTTACTACTTAAATATCATATAATTTATATTATACATATTGTAAATGCATATATTGTCTTTTTGCTCATAAAACATTACATGTAAATGGTGATGATAATTAAGAATATTGTATACTTGATATTCGTTAAGAGAATGGATCTTAAATCATCTGACCACACACACATACATACACACACACACGATGACTATGTAGAGGTGATATATTGCCTGGCTTGTAGTGATCATCTCACAATGTGTGTGTCTATCAAAACATTAACTTGTACTAAGTATATGTAATTTTGTATGTCTATGATATCTCCAAAAAGCTGTTTATAAAAATGTACAAATAAATTCTCCCATGAAAGCCACTTGGTACTCCTCTCCATCACTTTTGGAAGTTGTCTTCTGGAATCATTCATAAGTCGCCAGAAATACTGTTCATTGATATGAAAGTATGGAGTCCCTGTTGCCACACTGTTACCATCAGGTGTTGACTGACCATGTAGCAACTGTCCATTGAAGTATATCCAGGGATATTGACAGCATGCTTATTTAGTATAGCAGCCTAATGATATTTTATGTAGGTAGACACAAACAAAATATAAGAAAAAAACACATAAAATATTATATCACATAACTCATTCTAGAGCCATACATATAAACAAATACTAAGAATTAATTAAACAAATTAGGAATGTCACACTTCAAAAAGAAGAATACACCGCAATCAAAAAACACATGATTGATTTACATATAAGAGGATATAGGCCGGGCACGGTGGCTCACTCCTGTAATCCCAGCACTTTGGGAGGCCGAGGCAGACGGATCATCTGAGGTCGGGAGTTCGAGACAGCCTGACCAACATAGAAAAACCCTGTCTCTACTAAAAATACAAAATTAACCTGGTGTGGTGGTGCATGCCTGTAATCCCAGCTACTCAGGAGGCTGAGGCAGGAGAGTCGCTTGAACCAGGAGGCAGAGGTCTCAGTAGGCTGAGATGTGCCATTGCAATCCAACCTGGGCAACAAGACTGAAACTTTGTTTCAAAAACAACAACAACAAAAAAGATATAATTCTTAGATAGGAGAGTGAAAATTTTGCCTATCTACTATGGCTTTTAAATAAATGCATAATGGCTTATAATCAAGACAATTTAAAATGACTTTTTGTGGGAGGGAAATCTTTACCTAAATGACAGTGGTTCTGGACATGTGAAGATGAATAAAGAGGTGTTGTTTGCTGGAAACACAGCCTGCAGAAAAGTCACAGAAGTGGAAATGAACCAGCCTTGTGCAGACCACATTGTAACACCAACTAGACTGTGGGTCATCACAATCATTGAAAAGATTTTTGAAAATGAGTCAGCTGTTTGAGAGCCAGACTTTAACAAAAGGCTTTTTCAAAATGATTTCCTTAGATTAGCATTCTTTTCATGGCATTTTGTGAAACACTGGTATTCTGTTAGATATTAAGTAACAGAATGGAGTTCTGTTAGTTTGGAGTTAGATACTAACTCCATTCCCTTTCAACGTAATAATACATTGTACTGGGGGACTGCTAGCTAATATATGCCCTCATGGCAATTTACAGTATTAGCATATGATTGTTACTATGCTATTGTGTGGCAGAGAAACTTCTTCACATTCGTTCACTTAAGTCATTGAACTCTTTTTCATAAGATGAACACTTTTTATGTTGGTAAAATTTGCAAATGATGGTGGGAATGAGCACAGATGCTTGAACAAGAAAGTAGCATGGTAAAAATCATTGTTTAGAAGCAGAATCTAGGTGGAGGAAGTATGTGGAGGTAGTGAGGAGAAGGGGGAATTGTGTCCAGAAATCGGCAGGGCAGCTAATGCCCTGGTGTAGTTGTGAGGTCATGAGGATGAGACCTGGGGCAGAGGGAATTATGAGAAAAGATGCAGTCCAAGGGATAATGAGGCAAATGAAAAGAACATATTGATCGCTTGGATATAAAAGAGTGAACAAAAAGGAGAGACAAAAACAGTTAGTAAAAGCTACTTACTAGCTTTTTTCTCTTTATTGTTTTCAAAAAGCAAAAAGAGCTTAAAGAAGTCTGTGGGGGGCAAAAATTAAGTTCTATGAATGAATATGCACATGCTGTGAAGGGTAAACGTAAAATTAGTAGGCCAGGTGCTGTGGCTCATGCCTGTAATCCCAAAACATTGGGAGGCCAAGGTGGGCAGATCATCTGAGGTTGGAAGTTCGCGACCAGCCTGATCAACATAGAGCAACCCCGTCTCTAGTAAAAATACCAAATTAGCTGGGCATGGTGGCGGGCGTCTGTAATCCCAGCTATTCATGACGCTGAGGCAGGAGAATCGCTTGAACCCGGGAGGCAGAGGTTGTGGTGAGCCAAGACCATGCCATTGCACTCCAGCCTGGGCAACAAGAGCAAAACTCCATCTCAAAATAAATAAATAAATAAATAAATAAATAAATAAATAAATAAATAAAAGTGGAATTAGTAAATTCAAATAAAGTAGAATATAGTTAACTAGTTAATAACTTAATCCATGAAATGTGCGTCATGTATTTATTGAAAACTATAAATCCATGCTATTTGTACAAAAAACATATGCTAACAACATTTTATATATGCATATATATCAACAGTATGTCAAACATGTTTTAAAATGTTTTTGAAAACTTCTGGAAGGCAAAGGAGATTTTAGTAATTGAGTTGAGAGGGCATATAAGGTGGGGAAAATGCAGGTAAAATAAATATAGATACAATTTCTAATAAGTCACAGAAAAAATGTACTATAATTAATTTTTGTGGAAGTTTGTGATGTAATAAAATGAAAGGAGAAATGTCAGTTAATTCTCTCTATCCACTGCCAACTGGCTTCCTGTGGAATGACAGAGTGAAAGAAGTCAGCAATAATAATTTCAATCACCTGAAGATTGTTTTATTTTAAATTACAAGTTCAGTCTGGTGAAAGGTGTTATAATGGCAGCTCAAGTTTCCCAAAGTAAAGTAGAACATGAGAAGCAGTAATTTAAAGTGTTTCACAGACAGGTCTCTACCTTGACCTACAGAGTCACTATGGGCATTCAATTGTTGAACTCCTCTTTTGTTTACAATAATGCTACTTAATTCAAATCTCATCTGTAGAGTGAAGGGTCCTTTATCTAATTTCCATCTACACCCTTAGTAGATAAAACATACAGTGCATCATCCTTCAGTTACAATATGACATTGGATCATTATCTTTAAATGGCACTGAAAAATGTACGGCATGTATGTAGAAGATAATACCAGTAACGAGTATGGCACTTTATCTCTTTACAAAGTACTTCTATGTTATTATCTCATTTGGTATTTAAGAATAACAATATTATTATTAAAATTACTTAACACTTGATTGATTTTTCTTCGACTTTGCCAAGCCCTACATACCTATATGTATCTCACCAGCAGTTTTCAATATTGGATCAGTAGCACCATGGGTGTTAGTAGGTTCTTACATCATTATACATACTTTTTTATTTTACTACATTTTATTAATAAACTGCATGAACCTATTCTGAATTATCTGAATTTTCGCCTTATCATTGAACAAGTTTCAGTTCCTGTTTTGGAATTTGGGAGTGCAATCACACTATTTACCAAGTGGAATGCTAAAATAACATTTAACATTAAACAAAATGTTATCAAACTGAAGCCCAAAGACTGAGACATCTGTAAATATATTCTTGGAAAGATGAATATTTGGGGCCCAGGCCTCCATTTCAGAGAATGAAAGCTACTGAATCAGGTTCAAGTGGAAAATAATCTAGTACATAGTATTATGAAATGATCTGAAGAATCGTCAGGAGGTCTAACAAAATATATTCTAATAGATGATTCCCAAAAATGTTACAGAAATAAGCATCTAAGAGAGCTGCAGCTACTACATCATAGAACTGCCTACCTGAGTCAGCAAACTAACACTAAGGCTCCTGGCTCCAGAACCACATGATCATGGCTAAAGTACATGCCAGCACATGTGCAATTCATCTTTATTTGTCCAGTAAACATAGTGTTTATCATGAGGGAAATGTTTAATAAATATTTGTTGAACAGATAGGTGGATGTTCTTTCTCATCTATTATATTGCTCCATGCATAAATTCTTACCCAGGCTGTCTTTTGAGTCCATGTTGGCAAGTGCCCCAAACAGCAATTAAAAGAGAGTTATGTATGGCCATGGGAAAGAGCGAGGTATCAACACTGTTAGGTATATTGTTATAGAGTTTTGAATTATTTAATGTAATAAGAAAGTATGATAAAGCAAAATCTCTAAAATATCAGTGATTTATGAAAATAGCAGTATATTTTTTACAGAAAACTGAACTTCATAGGCAGTGAGTGGAATGAGGGCTTCTCTGCTCTATGCCTTTACTCATGGATGAGAGGCTTTGGGAGCCATATGTTGATCAATAAATCTTCTGCAGCCTGATTCAACGTTCAGTTGGCAAATGGTGAAGGTGAAGGTGTTTATGGTCCAAGTCTCAAAGTGGTGATATTCCACTTCAGTCCACATCTCATTTGACAAGTATAGTCTTGTAGTTTTATCTGACTACAGTGCTGACAGGGAAGTAAAGCATACTTATTTATTGTATTTTCAGGAGGAATAGAAAATGAATTTTAACAGACACAGCAAATACAGTAACAGTGAAGATAAATCATACTGTTGGGTTAATAAAAATTATTTCAAGTTTTACCATGGATATTCTATATGAAAGAAATTAGCAAATAATACAGATGAAAGACTTGATCTGTAAAAGTCATTATGAAAAGGCTTCAAATATCCCTCTATGACAACAATGGTGAGATTTAAAGCACCTTTGGGTGGTACAATTTATCTGTCTCCACACAAACAAACCACGATTTTTCTCACTGTATTAAGTATCTAAATATTTTCTAGGAGAAGATTGTTCACACTGTACTAAATATCTAAACATCTTCTAGGAGAAGCAAGTAACAATTGCCGTCTTTCCTCTATGAGGCATTTTTTGCCCCTTGGCAAATAGTGTACTCCCCTCCCTTAATCACCTGTGCTTTACAGGAGTGTCCTTTAACACTAAGAAAAGTGATACTGAAACTAAGTTGGTGTATGTGAAATCCAAACACAAAACATTAGATGAGAACTGTAAGAAGTTGAAATGTAAGGATCTATGGCAGATAAAAACCTTTAGAAAGGAGACAAAATTCTATAGCTACTCTGCATATATGGAGTTTTCTTTCTTCTATATATTTTTTATTTTATTGAATGCCTCAAACTGAATAAAACTGCTTTGACAATAGCTGACTTATACAGTAATTTTTAAAATGTCATGTGAAACATGGTATTAAGAAAGGAGAGATCAGATATAACATTCCCAAGACTACAGCTTGAAGAAGAGAATCAGATTTTAGTCCATATTAAAAGAGGTTTGAAGGAAACTTCCTTTTCATTTAAACTATTGAGTCATCTGTCTTTATTCTAAAAGTAAAGAAAGTTCTGAAATCCCATAGACAAAATGTTAACTTTAAATAAACTTTTAAAATAGTATTTTGTCTTTTAAAATATTTATTTTGTAATTTTTAAAAACTTGATCTGAGTTTTGACCTTCAGGAATATCTAACTTTCTTGCATTAGCAGTTAAGAATCAGAAATATTGAGTGATGTCAGTAAAATGGCAGAACAGAAGATCCCACAGCATAACTGCACTTACAAAAATGCAACTAGAAACTATTCAAATACAAAAATACCACCCTGAGCTCACCAGAACTAAGAGGAGAAGCTAGGAAATTCCCAAGGCCCACAGAACAGAGAAAAGCTGTGATCAGTAAGAAAAAGGTCATTTCAGACTATGCCTCCTCCTTCTCCAAGCCAACATTACTGCTATCACAGAGGATTTTCCTAGACCCACAGTTTTGAGGTAAAAGTAGGGATTTGGAGGTGGATGTTTAATGTTCCCACTGGTTTGGAAACCTTTACAAGAAGCCCATGCCAGTCCTGTCCCATGGGAAGCATTGAGATTGCCAGGAGGACTAAACCACCTGAAATCAACTGCAGACAAATAACGGCATGCTGATTACAGCAAGTGGAGGACAAATTACGGTGGCTACTCTGCACTTTGATCTGCAGGGATAACATGTCAAGAGACTGGCCAAGACCCATATTGCTGTAGAAGTCACAATCTGAGGAAGGTCTGAATTCCTTGATGGATTTTCCACAAAGCCCGGATGCTCACATGGAGTCTTCCTCTGGCCTAGAATTAACCAAAAGTTCAGGATTAAGTTCCAGTGCCTGCTTAAGTACTCTTCCGATTGGGAAACACCATCAGGCCACTAATCTAGTTCTGGGGCAAAGTTTAACTTCCAGTGCTCACTATAAGTCTTCATCAGACTAGAAAAAAGAAAAACAGAGCAGCATTTTAGTTCCAGAGTAGCATTTAAATTCTGATGGTCACTGTAAGTTTTCTCCAGACCATGAAACAATGGCAAATTAATGAGTTAGTTCCAGTGCAATGTTTTAGTTCTGGTGCTCACTATAAGTAATCCCCAGAATGTGAAGAAACAACAGGCCAGCATATAAGTTTCAAGTAAAAGCAGTTAAGGTCCAACACCACCAGAAAACACCTGCGGAAACTTAAACAGATGACTTTTTCCTCAAATATGTAAGGATCAACATAAAGACACAAGGTCTGTAAAAACTCAGGGATATATGGCATCATCAAGAGAAACCAAAACACTCCAGCAATGGACCCAGAAAAATTGAAGGTCTATAAAATGTCAGACAGATAATTCAGAATAATCCTCTTAAAGAAGTTCAGGCATCCACAAGAGTATACAAATAGAAAACTATATGAAATTTTGAAAATAAGAAGGAAAAAAGTGAGAAATTTGACAAAGTAATAGAAACAATTCAAACGAATAGGAATTCCAGAAATAGAAAATACAATAATTGAACCAAAAAGTTGAATAGGAAGCTTCAATAGCAGACTTGAAACAGAAAAAAAATAGCGATCTTGAAAACAGAAAATATAAAATTATCCAATCAGAATGGCAAAAAGAAAAAATAAAGATTGAAGATAGATAAAAGGATTATGAGACATCACCAAGTGAACAAACCTCCACATAATAATTTCCCAAAGATGACAAGGGAGAAGAAGGCCTATAAAGACTATTTAAGAAAACAGTGGCTTAACATGTCTTAAGTCTAGAGAAAGATGACACCATCCAGGTACAGGAAGCTTAGAGTTCATCAAATTCAGCACTCCCCAGCACACACACAAGACATTTCCAAGGCTCATGATAATCAAATTAGCAAAAACCAAAGGCAAATAAAGAATACTCAAAGCAGCAAGAGAAAGTAAACATACCACATTCAATGGAACTCCAATACAGCTTTCAGTAGATTTCTCAGCAGAAATCTTACAAGACCAGAAGAAAGTGGGATGCTCTACTCAAAGTGCTAAAGGAACAACAAAAGCCAAAAACAAACAAAAAAATCTGCTAACTAAGAATACTGTACTCAGCAAAGCTGTCCTTCAAACATGAAGGAGAGATAAAGATGTTTCCCGCCAAACAAAAGCTGAGGAAATTCATCAACACCAGACCTGCTTTCCAACAAATGTTGAAAAGAATTATTTAACCTAAAAAAAGTGAATGGTAATGTGTAACAAAATAGCATCTGAACGTATTAAACTCACTATTATAAAAGAAGGAAATCAGAAAAATTAATAATTCTCCACTACTGTAATGGGGTTATTAAACTACTTATATCTTAGGTATGTTTAAAAAAAAGCAAAACTATTAAAAACTGTAAAAACAATTAGTTAAGACATAGACAATATAAAAAGATATAAACTGAAACATTAAAAAGCCAATATGTGAGGGGTGATAACGTTATAGTTTGTTTCTGTTATTTTTCTTTGTGACCGTATTTAAGCCATTATCAGTTTAAAATAACCTGTTAAAGTTTTTGTGAGTCACATGGTAACAACAAAGCGAAAATCTATAATAGATGTATTAAAAATAAATAGTAGGGAATCAAAATGTATTTCTAAGGAGAAATCACTTAATCACTAAGGAAGACAGTAAGAGAGGAACAAAATAAGATAAGATCTACAAAACTACCAGATAACAAGTAACCAAATGGCATTAATAAACTTTTACCTATCAATACTAATCTTGATTGTAAATGGATTGAATTCTCCAATTAA
Organism: Mandrillus leucophaeus; assembly: GCF_000951045.1. Lineage (NCBI taxonomy): Eukaryota > Metazoa > Chordata > Mammalia > Primates > Cercopithecidae > Mandrillus > Mandrillus leucophaeus. The sequence goes on along the minus strand of NW_012101511.1, from coordinate 169,348 downwards.
AAGACATAGAGTACCTGAATGGGTTTTTTTTTAAAGCCCAAACTATATGCTGTCTACCTGAAAGTCACTTCACCTATAAAGACATACAGACTGAAAGTGAAGGGATAGAAAAAATCTATTCCATGTAAATGGAAACAGAAAAGGTGTGGTAATGTCTATATTTATATCAGATAAACTAGACTTTATGTCAAGAACAAAAAAAGACAAACAATGCCATTATATAATAATAAAGGTGCCAGTGCAGCAAAAGGATGTAACAATTGTCAATATATATACAACGAATGCTGGAACACACAAATATATAAAACAAGTGTTAGTAGGCCTAAAGGGAGAATTTGCCTGCAATACAATAATAGTAGTGGATTTCAACACCCCCACGTTTAGCAATGAACGGATTATCCAGACGACTAAGAAATATCAGAGATAAATGGCACTCGACTAAATAGACCTAACAGACACTTAAAGAACATCTCATCAAACATCTGCAAAATACAAATTTTCTCAACAACACATGGAACATTTTCCAGGAGAGACCATATATTAGGTCACAGAACAACTCAACAAACCTTAAGAAATAAAAATTACATCAAGTATCTTTTATGACCACAATGCAATGAAACTGGAAATACGTAACAGAAAGAAAACTTAAAACTAAAAAAAAAAAAAAAACAAAAAAAGAAAAGACATTAAACCACATGCTCCTGAACAACAAATGAGTCAACAAAGAAATTAAAAATCAAATATAAACTTTCCTTGAGACAGATGAAAATGGAAGCACAATATTCTAAAATGTATGGAATATTGTAAAAGCAGTTATTATTATTATTATTACTACTATTATTATACTTTAAGTTCTAGAGTACGAGTGCACAACGTGCACATTTGTTACATATGTATACATGTGCCATGTTGCTGTGCTGCACCCATTAACTCATCATTTACATTAGGTGTATCTCCTAATGCTATTCCTCACCCTTCCCCCCGCCCCACGTTAGGCCCCAGTGTGTGATGTTCCCCTTCCTGTGTCCAAGTGATCTCATTATTCAGTTCCCACCTATGAGTGAGAATATGTGGTGTTTGGTTTTCTGTTCTTGCGATAGTTTGCTGAGAAGGATGGTTTCCAGCTGCATCCATGTCCCTACAAAGGACACGAACTCATCCTTTTTTATGGCTGCATGGTATTCCATGGTGTATATGTGCCACATTTTCTTAATCCAGTCTGTCACTGATGGACATTTGGGTTGATTCCAAGTCTTTGGTATTGTAAATAGTGCCACAATAAACATAAGCGTGCATGTGTCTTTATAGCAGCATGATTTATAATCCTTTGGGTATATTCCTCAAGGATCTAGAACTAGAAATACCATTTGACCCAGCAAAAGAAGTTTTAAGAGGGAAGTTTATAGCAATAAAAGCCTACATCAAAAAATAAAAAAATAAAATAAATAGAACTATTTCTAGTTGCTCAAAGAGCTAAGAAAGCAAAAACAAAACCCAAAACAAACAAAAGGAAATAAATAATGAAGATCAGAACCAAAATAATAAAATTGAGACCAAAAGAAAGATCAACAAAAGGAATAGATGGGTTTGAAAGCATAAAACTGACAAACATTTAGCTAGACTAAGAAAGAGAGAAGACACAAATAAAATCAGAGATGAAGAAGACATTACAAGTGATACAGAAATATAAAAGATCATTATAGACAATTATGAATAGCTATACACCAACAAATTAGATAGCTTATAAGAAATGGATAAATTTCTGAACATATGAAATTCAAGATTGAACTACAAAGAAACAGAAAACCTGAACAGACCAATAATGAATAATGAGTAATGAGATCAAAGAAATAATAAAAGTCTCTCATCAAACAATAGCTTAGGGGCCGGGTACAGTGGCTCACGACTGTAATCCCAGCACTTTGGGAGGCTAAGGTAGGTGGATAGCTTGAGGTCAGGAGTTCGAGACCAGCTTGGCCAACATGTTGAAGCCCCGTCTCTATTAAAAATATTAAAATTAGCTGGGTGTGGTGGAGTGCGCCTGAAATCCCAGGTACTCAGGTGGCTGAGGCAGGAGAATCACTTGAACCCAGGAGGCAGAGGTTGCAGTGAGCCGAGATTGTGCCATTGCACTCCAGCCTGGGCAACAGAGCGAGACTTTGTCTCAAAAAAAAAAAAAAAAAAAAAGAAAAAAGAAAGAAAGAAAAAGAAAAAAAGAAAAGCTTAGCACTTGAGACTTCACTTTTGAATTCCACCAAATATTTCAATAACTAATACCAACTCTGAGTCAACTATTGAAAAAAAACTAAAGAGAAAGGACTATTGCAAACTCATTCTATGAGGTCAGTATAATGCTGATACCAAGACTACACACAGATACGACACACAAAAGAAATTACAGACCAATATCTCTCATGGACATAAATGCAAAAATCCTCCACCAAATACTAGCAAAGTAAATATAACAAGAAGATAAAAAAATCATTTATCTTGATCAAGTAAAATTTATCCCAAGGATGCAAGGATGGCTCGGCATATGCAAATTAATAAACGTAATGCATCACATTAACAGAGTCAATAATAAAAACCACATGATAATTTAAATAGATGCTGGAAAAAAATTTGTTAAAATTTAACATACTTATGATAAATACTGTCAACAAACTGGGTACAGAAGAAACATAACTCAAAACAATTAAGACCACAGCCAACAGCATACTGAATGTGGAAAAATGCAAAGCCTTTCCTCTAAGATTTAGAAGAGGACAAAAATGTCCACTTTCACCACTTTATTCAACATTATACTGGAAGTTTCAGTCAGAGCAATTAGGCAAAGAAAAGATAAAGGGCATCCAAAGTATCCTTCTTTACAGGTAACATGATGCTATACTAAAAAATCTAAAAGACTCCACCAAAAACTCTTAGAACTGATAAATGAATTCAGTAAAATTTCAGGATACAAAATCAACATACAAAAATCAGTAGCATTTCTATGTGTCAATTAGAAAACAATCTGAGAAAGAAATCAAGAAAATGTGTCCCATTTGTAATGGTTACAAAACAATTTAAATACCTAGGAATTTTGTTAACTTTTAAGTTCAGGGGTACCTGTGAAGGTTTGTTATACTGGTAAACTCATCCCATGGTAATTTGTTATACAGATTATTTCATCACCCAGGTACTAAGCCTAGTACCCAATAATTATTGTTTCTGATCCTCTCCCTACTCCCACCCTCAACTCTCAGGCAGGCCCCAGCATCTGTTGTTCCCCTCTCTGTGTCCATGTGCTCTCATCATTTAGCTCCCACTTGTAAGTGAAAATAAGTGGTATTTGGTTTTCTGTTAAGAATATATTCAATCAAAGAAGTAAAAGATCTCTGTAACAAAACTATAAAACACAGACGAAAGAAATTGAAGAGGACACACAAAAAATAGAAAGAGAATTTACACTTATGAATTGGAAGAATTAATATTGTTAAAATGTCCATACTACCGAAAGTGCTATGCACTGCAATCACTATCAAAATTCCAGTGACATTTTCTCTCAGAAATAGAAAAAAAAAAAACAACTAAAAATTATATGGAACCTCAAAAAACCCCAAATAGTCAAAGTAATCTAGAGCAGAAAGAACAAAGCTGGAAGCATCACACTACAAAATGTCAAATATACTACAAAGCTATAGGAACAAATACAGCATGATACAGGCATAAAGACACACACATAGACTGATGGAACAAAATACAGAATCCGGAAATAAATCCATGCATTTACAGACAACTCATTTTTGACAAAGGTGCCAAAAAACACAATAGGGAAAGGACATTCTCTTCAATTAATGGTAATGGGAGAACTGACTATCCATACAAAGAAGAATGAAACTAGACCTACATCCCTCACCATATACAAAAGTGAACTCAAAATGCATTAAAGACTTAAATGCAATACTTGAAATGAAAGTAGTTGAAGAAAACACAGAGGAAATGTGTTAGGACACAGGTCTGAGCAAATATTTTGGGATGGGACCTCGAAAGCACAGGCATCAAAACCACAACAGGATTCTATTAAGCTAAAAACCTTCTGCACAGCAAAGAAAACAATCATGGTGAAAGTACAACCTATGGAATAGGATAAAATATCTGCAAACTATCCATCTAAGGACAGATTGATAACCAGAATATATAAGGGAACTCAAATAACTCAATAGCAAATAATAGCAAAAATCACAAATAACTCAATAGCAAAAATCACAAATAATCCTACTAAAAATGGACAAAAGATGTGAAAAAACATTTCACAAAAGATGACATATAAATGGACAACTGGCATATGAAGAAAATGCTCAACATAACTAATCATCAGGGAAATAAAAATCAAAACCACAATAATATATTATCTCACCTCAGTTAGAATGACTATTTCAAAATGAAAAAGCTAACAAACGCTGGTGAAGATGGGAAGAAAGGGGAACACTAGTACACTGCTGGTGGAAATGTAAATTAATACAACCATATGGAGAATAGTATAAAAGTTCCTCAAACAACTAAAAATGAGTAAACCATATGATTCAGAAATCCCATTGTTGAGTATATATCCTTAAGAAAGGAAATCAGCATATAGTGCAGATTTATCTGCACTCATGTTTATTGTAGCACTATTCACAATAGACAAGATATGAAAGTAATGTGTGTCCATCAATGAATGAATACTTAAGAAAAATGTGATATATATATAAATATATAATATTTATATATGTAATGGAATAATATTTAGCCATGAAAAAAGATGAAATTCTGTCATTTGCAGCAACACAGTTGGTAGAGAGTAGCATAATGGTTACCAGAGGCAAGGAAGAATAGAAGGGAGCAAGAGAGAAAAGAAGGTGGTTAATGGGTACAAAAATACAATTAAATTGAAGGAATAAAGTTCTAGTTTTCTAGTCATCATAGGGTGGTTGTAGTTAACAATAATTTATTATATATTTCAAAACAGCTAACAAGGAAAATTTGGAATATTCCAACACAAAGATATAATAAGTAGTTGAGCTGATAGATATTTCAATTACCCTGATTTAATCATTACACAGTGTGGGCATGTATTAAAATACAAACAGTAACCCCCAAAAAAGTATAATTATTTTGTACCAATAAAACTAATGGAAGAAAAAATTGGTAATATGATTCTCATAACATAAATTTGGTTTTATAGCATCTTAAATTTATATTGACAATGTTTTTCACTTTTGTAATAGTTCTTTTATAAAGGTCTCCCTCATTTTTCTATATGCTTATTGAATAAAGCAACATTGCTCATTTATCTTTTCACAAATCAGATATCTAATACATGCTGTTGATGTTATTTATGTATATATTTATACGTTTTGCCCACATATAAGCATATTGTCAGGAAAATCATAAAACATTAGTGGATCCACAAATTACATGATTTTTCAAAGAAATTATTCTCAAGGATTTCCACTAAATTCTTTTGGAGTTATGTATTATTCTTTAATCAACAGCATGTCATGTCTGATATATAAGAACCATTAACATTTTAATTGTCTTTGGCACAGTTGTATTCAAGTATTAATAAATGACTAACACAAAGGAATTTTGCTCTGCCTAAGAGGATTTCCACTCCACATACTTGGCTTTTCATTGAACTTCCCTAAGATGTTAATGTATGTATGTATATATTTGTGGTACTGACTTGACATGATTATTTTTCATTTAGCCAATTAAAAAAAATCATCTACTATTGGCTTTTCAATGTTCTAAGATATAGCAATAACAGAAGACTGACAAGGAGTCTGCTGTCTTAAATTCTAATGGGAATATTAGACAGTAAGAATGAAAACAGACAAATAAATGAAATAAGGCATATAGTGATAAGTGTACAGAGAAAATAAAACATAAATGTGATAGAGGTTGACTGTGGCAGCGTACAACATAACACAGGGGAGTCAGGAAAGATCACTCATGAGGTGACATTTGTGCTAAGATATTAGTGACAAAGTTTTCAGCCATGTGAAAATCTAGAGGAATGGCTCTCCAGGGAAAAGCAAATGTAGAGACTGCAATGACAGAATGTGTTTGTTTTATTAGCAGAACTGATAGGAAGTAGGGTTAGAAAATTCAATGAACGGAAAAGAACTAGAAGAGATAGTAAAGGAAGCAAGGGCCCTGTTTTTAGTAGTAATTTCCTAGTCTCTTGTGCTAGGCTATATTATTCAAAAAGCAACTATCTGGAACTAATGGTGTATGAATATTACTAGGAGACTACCTATGAGCTTTTTAAAAATTTTTCCAATTTTTCTCAAATATAGCCATAGTATCCATTCCTTGTAGAAATTTTAGTAAATAGCGGAATCTATGAAAATAAAATCCCAAACCTACAAGTAACCATTATGATAATTTTTTTTTAATGCCTACTTTTTGTAGGTGTTTAGACCAGAGGTGAGCAAATTCTTTCTGTAAAGGCCTGAATAATACATGTTTTAGGCTTTATGATTCATACGATCTCTGTCTAGACTACTCAGTTATTCTGTTCTACCTTGTTATCAGCCATAAGCAATATGTAAATGAGGAGTCTTGGCTGTGTTTCCAATAAGACTTTATTTACGGATACTGAAATTTGAATTTCATTTAATTTTCATGTATCATGGAATATTATTATTTTGATATATTTCAGCCATTTAAAGATTTTAAAGATCATTCTTAGCTAGTGAGTTGTACAAATATAGGCAGCAGGTCAGATTTGGCCAGAGCCATACCAAGTTGACTCTTAGTTTAGGCACATAGATGCAGATATAGTTATATCCCTCTATTTACATATATGTTCATGGTATAAGCAATTAGTAAAAATTTAAAAAAATAAAAATTTACACCACACAATATATACCATTTCAGACACTTTTTTTTTTTTTTTTTGACGGAATTTCACACTTGTTGCCCAGGCTGGAGTGAAATGGCACGCACAATCTCGGCTCACAGCAACCTCTGCCTCCTGGGTTCAAGCGATTCTCCTGTCTCAGCCTCCCTAGTAGCTGGAATTACAGTGTGTGCCACCACGCCCTGCTAATTTTGTATTTTCAGTAGAGACAGGGTTTCTCCATGTTGGTCAGGCTGCTCTAAACTCCCAACCTCAGGTGATCCGCCTGCCTCGGTCTCCCAAAGTTTCAGACACTTCTAATTCTCACTAATATTTGTCTTATTCCAGGCACAAGAAAAGAGAATTTTCTACCACTTTTGCAGTTATCCAGAACCATATGGTTAGTTGAGATTACTGGTTCAAGACACTGAAGAGGGGGAGTGAACCTTGTAGTCTCAGGTTGAGCTGGCAGGGACATGGCGTGGAAGCAGACTGAGGCCCTGAGCCACCATTTGCCATGAGGTGCTGCTGAATCCACAGTATAGTTTGAATGAACAATAAGTGAATCTTTATTTTTAAGCCTCTGAAATTTTGATGTTTACTACTGAGGATAACCTACTTTTACTAATACAATATTTGTATTTCGTATTTGCCCTTTAATAATATATTCTGAAAATCATTTTTGGAAATGGCATATTTATGACAATATAACTTTTCATTCTATAAGGATCCACTATAATGTATTTAACCAATGATGTAATTAGTTTCCAGATGAGTTATTTTTCCAATTTTGTTCAATATAAGTTCAGCTGTATGAAAATATTGGAAATATTAATATTTTATTTTCATTTATGTATTATGAATTCTAGAAATGTAGTCATTGCAATAAAGTTTTAAATACTTTAAGGATTATTGATGTATATTCCCTATTTATCCTAAAATTTGTGACAATTAAAATTCTTGCTGGGCCATACATTTCATTAACATTAGTCACTATTTTTTTTTAACTTTTGTTTGATGTGATATGGAAAATGATACTTTTTTGTAATAATTTGCCTGTTTTACCTAGTAAGGTTGAATATTTTTTACATTTTTCTTGGCCTCTTGAATTTCCCTTTTTAAATTAATATTTTGTGTACATACTTTGCTCATTCTTTTATTGGCATATTCACCTATTACTTCCTCATTGACAAAATTCTCTTTTTTAAAAAAATTACGAGTGTCATTTATTTATCCTTCACCCTATCTGCTGCATTTACTATTCTAGAATTCGTATGCCTGTTATAGTGCTTACTGTGTTATGCTTTTTCCACATATGTAGATTTTTAAACTTGTTTTAAGTCTTTCTTTTCCTTATGAATACTTCCGTTTGTACAATATTTTTTCCTATCTCAAGACAGATTCATATTTGCTAATCTTTTACTTTTGTTCTTTCATCAGCATATTTTTGGTACTTCTAGTAGGCAGAATTATGGCCTCCCAAATGTGTCTGCATCTTAATTCACAGAATCTATGAATGTGATACATCACCTGGCAAAGGACACTTTGCAGATGTAAATAAATTAAGGATATTAAAATGGGGAAATTATCGACATGTGTCTAATGTAATTATAGGTGTCCCTATGAGAGGGAGGTAAAAGGTTCAAAGTCAAAAAAAGAGATGTGATAATGGAAGAAGAGGTGAGCATGATGCAGCCACTAGCCAAGGCATTCAAGCAGCCTCTAGAAGCTGGAAAAAGCAAGGTTCAGAGCTTTCAGAAGGAACGTAGCTCGGCCAACCCCTTGAATGACGTTGTAAGACCCATTTTGAACTTATAACATTCAGAACTATAAGATAATAAATTTGTGTTGTTTTAAGCCACTAAGTATGTGGTACTTAGTTACAGCAGCAATAGGAAACTAATACTATTTAATCTCCTTGGAAATTATTTTTTTAGATGTAAAAATGAGATTTATTTGTGTAAGAGCTAGGGAAAAGAAAAAAAACCAATAAGCTTATAATAGTGTATAGCATCTGGAGAACGAAAAACATCCTAAGAAGCCTTGAGTGACTGTGAAGGGTATAATTTTAGTAATAATAACGATAAAAAGTTTAAGGTTCTGGATGTCTATATTCAGCAGCCCAGTTAGTCTGGTTTTTGCACTTTATATTTAGTAATATTTAATAGAGACAAAGAAAAGACATTTAGGTCACCCCAGCCAGTTAAGTTCAAATCCATTTCAAGATAAAGTACAGTCATGTGTTGCTTAATGAAAGGAATATGTTCTGAGAAAAATGCCTCATTAGACAATTTCATCATTGTGCAAACATCACAATGTGCCCTTACACAAACCTAGATTGTATAGCCTACCTCACCTGTAGGGATAGCCTATTAATCCTAGGTTACAAACCTGAACAGCATGTTAATTGTACTGATTTACAATTGTTACAGTTTAAGTATTTGTGTATATAAACACATCTAAACATGGAAAAGCTTCAGTAAAATTATGGCATTATCTTACGAGACCACCATCATAAAGGAGGTCCATAATGACTGAAACGTCATTATGCAGTGCATGACTGTACTTTCAACTGAGGCCATTATGAGGGTAACCTGGTTGTCTAGAATTCTTTCATCATTCTACTGTTTGACTGCCAGCTATGTATCTCTATCAAAGGTTAAGTATAAAAGGATCTAGAAGTATCAGGCAAAAACATACAGGCCATACTGTAAATACATTTTAAAGCCCAATTTTATTATTTTATTATATCTGATGACAATATTGGGAATTAAAGAGGTTACTGCTATTGTCTTATGCCTGTAAATTTCAACTATCCTATTTGAACATGGTATTTTTACCTTCTATTTCATGCTTTTTGTGTGTGAGCACCCATTCTTCTCTTACTTATGGTCCCCAGTAAAAGGAAATATTCTCCTCAGCAAGGGAATCTGTGTGCAGTGGACAAGTGGATTTCTCTAACTGAAGTGCCTGATTTGAATCTTCCTCCATTACGTAATTAATCTGTGACTCTAAGCAATGTACTTATCCTCTCTTTGCCTTGATTTCCTCTTCTGTAAAACAGAGATAAAAATGGGACCCATGTTATAAGAATACTTTGAGGCTTAAATTACATAATAAGTGTAAAATATTTGAACGGTGTCAAATGCAATGACCACACCCATTTAACTTTGATGTTTTAATTCTTTTTTTCATACCTATTTCACACCTTATCTACACAATCTACACTTCAATGCCCAAACTAATGATAATTCAAAACTTATTTCCAGCCACCACATATTACAATGCTCATTCCATTCCTGGATTTCTATAGATTCCACATTAAAAAGCAAATTTTTTTATCTCATTGGATTCATAATAATTGTTAACTTTTTAGTTTAAATTATATACCTATTTTGCTCAACAAATATATGTGCAATAATTGTGTTATCTCTGGATATGTGTTGCTCCGTTTTTTCATGTGTAGAGTAGGAATACTAATAGTAATCCTAGACTTATTGTGAAAATTAAGTGAGTTTCTGCGTATAAAATCCTTGGAAGAATACCTGACACATAGGAAGTGCTAAGTAAATATTCGATTTTACTAGAATTATTATTATTCTTGTATGCAAAACATTACCAAATTATTAAACATTACAAAAAGACTATGCTATATTATACTATACTATACATTTCTTAAAAAGACCTATTTCCTATGCCTTCCTTACATCCCATTGCAAGTTTTCAATAGATGTGAAGTCAGTGAGGAAAAAATACAAAAATGAATTGTGAATATTTAGCATTTTAGAATGGAGTAATTCCAGGAGCAATTTGATGTGTGATTAGACATGAATGTATATCTACTTCAAAAGGAAGAAGGAAGAAGGAATGAACAAACACCCTGTTTTTTTCTCTGTATTCAACCATTTGAGCAGATTTTGGCTACCTTACCATAAAGGTGATAGGACCAGAAACAATGACAGCAATAATAAATGATCTACACAAGCAAATAGCTAGAAACGACGAGAAACAGCATAAGATTATAGAATGTTCACTTGCATGCCTATGTTAACGCTCTGCAACAAATTTTACAAGAAAAAAACAAACAACCCCATCAAAAAGTGGGCAAAGGATATGAACAGACATTTCTCAAAAGAAGACATGCATACAGCTAACAGATACATGAATAAATGCTCATCATCACTGGCCATCAGAGAAATGCAAATCAAAACCACAGTGAGATACCATCTCACACCAGTTAGAATGGCAATCATTAAAAAGTCAGGAAACAACAGGTGCTGGAGAGGATGTGGAGAAATAGGAACACTTTTACACTGTTGGTGGGATTGTAAACTAGTTCAACCATTATGGAAAACAGTATGGCAATTCCTCAAGGATCTAGAACTAGAAGTACCATATGACCCAGCCATCCCATTACTGGATATATACCCAAAGGATTATAAATCATGCTGCTATAAAGACACATGCACATGTATGTTTATTGCGGCACTATTCACAATAGCAAAGACTTGGAATCAACCCAGATGTCCATCAGTGACAGACTGGATTAAGAAAATGTGGCACATATACACCATGGAATACTATGCAGCCATAAAAAAGGATGAGTTCATGTCCTTTGTAGGGACATGGATGCAGCTGGAAATCATCATTCTCAGCAAACTATCGCAAGAACAGAAAACCAAACACCACATGTTCTACTCAGAGGTGGGAACTGAACAATGAGATCACTTGGACTTGGGAAGGGGAACATCACACACTGGGGCCTATTATGGGGAGGGGGGAAGGGAGGGATTGCATTGGGAGTTATACCTGATGTAAATGACGAGTTGATGGGTGCTGACGAGTTGATGGGTGCAGCACACCAACATGGCACAAGTATACATATGTAACAAACCTGCACGTTGTGCACATGTACCCTAGAACTTAAAGTATAATAATAAAAAAAAAAAGTAAAAAGGAGATGTGATAGAAGAATGTATAGGATTTGTGTGTAAGAAGTAATTCAGCTTGTGAAATATGAAAGAAGTTCCCTTTTTTTATAATGCTATGGCAAAAGCAGAAATTTCTGAAAAGCTGAGAAATTTGGCAGGAGTATAATTTGGGAAGAGGCCAGAAAGGAAGTTTCTGGAGATAACAAAGGATATCTCTAAAGTGCTTACTAATTATCAGTGCCCAGCTATTTTTACATGAAATTTCCTTTGGAAGGTTTGCTCCTTTCTAGATATATCTGCCAGTCAGAAAGGAAAAAAGAGAGCTATCCAGCATCTGGGAAGTTCCCATTTATACATATTCCAGTTTATACAGATTCTTTTGTGTTGCTAGATTGTTTATCTGAGTATATTATTTTCAAAATCATTTATTCTTTCATTAGTTCATTTATTCAACAAGCATTGAGTACTACTGTATGACAGATACTGTGTCAGAGATCCTAGAAATGTGTCTGTGACTAATAATAATTATTATTATTCTAATAATTATAGTAAACTTTCTACCAAATTTTACAAAGTATTTACTGTGAGTAAGAGTTGGAATTGCTCTAAGTATTTAAATCTCACAAACAAAAAATTATAAGGCAAATGCTAATAATATCCTGGATTTACAGATGGAGAAATGAGGCATAGAGGGGTGACCAACTCTTTCAAAATCATGCATTAATAAAGGTCACAGATGGCATGACTCCAATCTGTGCCCTTAGCCACCATGCTGATGATGGCTCTGAGATGATCTTGTGCTCGCAGAAACTTATAGAAACTGGCACAAGGGACCTGATAGTTACAAGGAAGTGTGACAAAACCAGTTGTCGGGTAAATATAAAGTGGTGTGGGAACATATAAGAAAAGTATCCCACTCAGGAAATCAGAGCACCCCTAAACTGAAACCTGTAGTATAAAGCAGAGTTAGTGGGATATTGAGATGAGAAATCAAAATGTTTCAGGAAGTGGATACAGCGTGAGGACATCAAGGTGAGGGAAGAGAAGATCCGGTCCATTTGAGAAAGGAAATAAAGTTCACTAAACCTCGCTCTCAGATGATGAGTATGCACTCAGTTATTTAAGAATACTCATTCTTAGAGTCAAATTGCTAAAACTGCAGACTCAGTCCTTCCCTTACAATTCTTTCCAACAAGGTGATGTCTGACTTGCTTCCAAAGCCCCACTTGTAAGAAAAAGTACAAGCATATTTGAATGGACTATTTTTTTTTTTTTTTTTTTTTTTTTTGCCAGACAGAAACAATCATTCCAGAGTGCCAAGCAGATTTAATAGAAAAACCTCTATCTTAGACTCAGACTTAACTTCTGGAAATTTCTCTTGCTTGCTTTCTCTTATAGTCAATAGTAGATAATCTGTACTTTGAAAACACTCATGAAGAAATTTGTAGGCCAATTTCAGAGCCAAATGAATTAACTTATAATGGTAAATGGAATAAGAAGAATTTAGGATTGAGGGAATGAGGCTCAGATACCCTTTCAAGATGTTGAAGAATGACTGAAAAAGTTAAAAATCATATGAAGAATAATTTTAAAAGTGAGTAAAGGTAAGGCTTTCAAAGGAAAGTCAATATTTTATAAGGCAGCAGAAATATTTTGTGGAGAGAGCAAAAGCAGAAAAACAAATGGGAGGAAATTGCAGCTAAAACAACAAAAATCAAAGTACAAGTGAGAGAATTTGCTATATCATCAAGGTAAAAAGTGTAAGGAAAATATCAAACAAGAAAAAAGACAGAAAACAGAATATTTCAGAGATGGGAAGATGAAGAGTAGATTTAGATATTAAAAATAGACAATAAGATGGCACAGAAAAAGAGAAATTATAAAGAAAAGATCATTTAAGGAATACAATTACATGTCATATAAAACAGAAGTAATGGGTAGCAATGGCAAGGAATTAATCAAAAGGTTAAAAATTGTTCTATAGAAGATACATCATCTCAAAAATTGAGCAGATTGATCAAGGTAAAATTTGGTGTTTTTTGTAGTGTTTGGTATTTGATGGTTTTCTTCTGAGTCTTTCAGCCCCTTAAAAAAGAACTCTAAGGATGCGTTTGAATTAAAAGTATATACACAAAAGGTAAAATCTTAGAACAAGGACACTGACTGATAATAATTAAAAGGGAGAGAGAAAAATTACTAGAATCTGGAGACCACTAACATGAACACTGATCACAACGCTTATGCAGGCATCTCTCTGAAAAGGTTGGCGAGGTTTGGAAAAGGCATGACACACAGGACAAATGACATGCCAGAGAGCCAAAAATAGCTGATGGTTAATTTTGAAGACAATCTGAAACAGGCCAAAATGGAGTGGTGAGAAAGTTATTAACCAGTTTATTCAAAAATATGGCTTTGATAAATAAACATAAACAATTTTATTTCCTTAAATCTGGATCCCAAATAGTGGACCTAGTATTGCCAGATAAGCTGTTGAAATAAGTGAGGATGTTAGGTATCAAAATGACCTGCATTCTAATAGTCAATGGGTGCAGGAAAAAATAAATTAATGTGAGAAGGAGAGTGAGGCAAGTCTACCCCATTTAGTTCATAGTCCTTTATTTTCATGTGTTCTCAGTAGATTATTTAAAAATAAATAAATTACAAATCTGAGAGAAGACAAATGAACACAATTTAAAAAAGAGATGCTATCATAGGTTAATAAACCCAAGTACCTAACATCATTTTCACAATAGCATATAAGCCAAAAGATGAGAATATTTAAAATCTATAAAGAGGACTCAAGGAAAGCTGCAACAAGAGACAGCAAAACACAGGTCTATAAAATGAGAAACAGGCAGATCTGATCATATTGAAGATATCAAAGTGCAGGCTGGGCCACTGGCAATGTTTGACTTGCTCTGGAAAAAAGATGCACGTGACTTTGGTGCAATGAAAATGAGAGATCAGAAGATGAAAATAGACACAGGGGATTTGAAAATTATTAGGAAGCAGGGTATGTGTAATTAAGTATTGCTTAGTGCCAATTTATATTTGCACGCATTACCACTCTCCACAACTGCACGCAGCTCCCTCATTAATGAGTCATTATAAAGTTCTCAGAAACAGCAAGGCAAGAACACTGAATAGGAGGCTCTGTAGTTCTCATGAAAAGACGGAATGGTCAATGTCCAAGTATTTTATCAGTTAATATTTTTGTCTTTCAAATGTATGAAGGCAGAAAGTGGCAAATGCTGGCAGAGATATTGAGGCACCATAGAAAAGCACCAACTTTGGAAATCACAGAGCCCCTTTGAAATCACGCTTTAAAATCACCATCTGTAAGCCCAGGTCACTTCCTTACCCAACTGGAATCTCTGTTTTCATATTTTCTTTTCATGGATAAAAAGAGGGTAACATTAGCATTCATATATATGAATATATTAATATATTCATATATATGCATAATACATATGCATAATAATGTATGCATTTGTTTTATACATATATTACATATATATGCCTCCTACGGTTATGGTGTAACATATACACACATTCGTGCTTAAATATTTTTGTAGATTTTAGGTTAAGTAGCATTTTAAAATGTAAATGCTCAGAAACAGGGAGAAAGACACATTGAAATATTAAAGCAAACTGAACAATCTGAGGTTGAGGGCTTCAGAAATGTCTCTATGTAGTTATTAGATATTATTATCCACAGAATGTTTCATACACAAATAAACAAAAACAAAACAAAACAAAACAAAAAACTACCTCCCAAGCATGAGAAATTTGAGAAGAAGAGACAAAGGGACATAACAGAAAACATTTTAATCCACTTGGTTATGGAGGAGATGTGACATAGGATGGAAATTCCAGTTGTAATTATAGTGTTTATGGGACATTATCAAAAGAAAATTTTAAAAAGAGCAAACAAAGGTGACAAATGCTCTCTGAGATAGCAGAAAGACTGAAATATTAATTCATTCATTTATAAATTTAACACATATTTACTAAGCTAAGCATTGTGAGATAAAAGAATAAATAACTGGGAAAGTAAATCTGCAAAACAAAAGGGAAAGAGTATGACACACATTTGTTTTCATTAAGTTAACTTGTAATATGCTTGATGATGATTATAGCAAGATAAAAATCTATATAAGGAAAATTATGGCACTGCATGTCTGTTACTGCCTCCTGCAAAAATGGCTGATCCGATTTTCACACATTTGCGGGAAGGGTATACATGTTCTGACTTAACTTATAAGTTGAAGATGAGGGGAAAAAAGGAAGGGAGACATTTCACTCAGACCTCTGACTTGCCCTTCAACTGCTTTGTCCATCCACAATTTAGAGCCCTGGGTAGAGGCAAAGAAGCAGAAATATATGCACTTAACAAAGAGCTACTTATAAATCATACATAAATAAACTGTAAACTATTCACTTCATGGTAGATATAAAAGATCTAAATCATGAAAATTATAAGGGATTATTATTTATTACTGGCCACACAAGGACTAGGCTTTTTAATATTCATCTGTACGTATGTATACAGCCAGTCCCCAGCACAGTGCCCAACATAGTAATGGCATTTAATATTTATAGAACTTAACTATTTTTAAGTATTTGTCTGTGTTTTAGTAACCCTTTATTTACTTATGCCTTTCTGCCACAGTAAGTATATTTCACAGACACTTCTAGACTAATAAATTAAATCCCAGAATGTGTTTATAAAGGTATTTTTTGCTGACACAGGGACACTAAAGTCATATTTTCTCAAATCTTTCTCTAATAAAAACAGTAAACACTAGAAATAATTCTCAAATTTAAAGAAAGAAAAAATTGGATATAATACTAACTTGTCACCAAGGCACCACAGTTGACATAATCAAGTTAGGTATGACTTGAAGGGTTTTTTCCCACAACAGCAAAATTAAATAAGAAAAAATAAAACAAGTATTACCGTATTACTGTATTTAAGAAATACTTACAATGTCAAGATGACATACAGGTTCTGTAGTTGTAATGTTGCTATCACTCAGCAAGTAGCTGAATAAATTAGAACTAGAGCACAATATTATCCATTTTTTAAAAATAACCCAACGCAAAAGGTTGCCAAGATACTGAGGTTTTATCATCTCTAAAGCTTGTTCTCCTGGTTACTTTTGTTCTATCTACTCTACGTGATGATGTTTGTTGCTATAGTTAAATCTAATTTTCATTTTTAGTACTGTCGCATGCTGGTGAGAGACACAAAAGGCTAACAACACTGGGTCTTCAGACAAAATTCTTCTATCATGGTGAAACTTAAATTTATTTGCCTTAATAATTTTTAAAAAACTAAATGACTTCAGAATTTCTTAGTTTGTGCCAGGCAAGTTTTTGCCAAATAAAAATGTATTCTCATTTGTCTGGTAGTTGTGCTATGGAGAATGGCAAAGATTCTATCCTTGACCAAACTTCATTCAGGCTTTTCCAAGCTCTTTTTCAACTGTGCTCCATACCCAGACACATACTAAAGAGTCCAGTTTTAGCAAAAATTCCATTTAGCCAGAATCCCTCATCCTTGATAGTTGATCATTGTGGGTATCTAATCAGAGTCCTCATCCTCCACCATCCTCCACATAATGTCTGATCTGCCATCAGCAAGAATCCTGTTAGCTACAAAATCTCCTCTCATACCTGATGTTTCCTCTTAGTAATTTTCTACCCACCAACTACACTGATCCTTGGCTACAAATCCACATTTTTTCTTGCTGTATCCAAAGTTAACCCCAATCTCTCTCCCCTACTACAAAATCCCATTGCTGTAGCCCTTATACCTATTACAATAGTCCTGAATAAAGTCTGCCTTACCAATCTCTCACGTATCATGAGTCATCTTTTTCCTTACTAGGGAGAATTCCTCTTTCCACCCTTATGTATTATTTCTATATCACATATAATACTGACCACATATTAAAATGTTGCCTGGCAGGATTTAATACCTACAGGATCTCATCTTCATACAGACTTCTTTAATCATGGGATTAACAATCCTGAAGATAACTCACTTTACATATTCAAGGAGTTTATAGCCTAAAAGGGGAATGAACCCAGACAAGTAAATGGCAAATCGTTATCTGAGGGAAATGGAATTGTTAAGAAGGAAAATAAATTTTTATCATTTATGTCACAAAGGAATATATAGATAGATATAAAATTAAGATCAAATATACTTTTCTGCCTTTTCAAAATCCTCTCTAATGAACAGCTTTTATGTTCCAGGAAAATAACAAATAACACATGTTGAAAACTTACAGTTCAATAACTGGCATATTCGAGGTCCTAGCTGCACTGGAGACAAATCTCTCAATCTTTGGGAAGAGGGTGTAACATTTCTCAAAAGAAGTAATGACTCAGCTAAAAGCTGATTTAAAATTATTCACTTCTTTGCTTCTTTATTATCCACAAGCTATTTGCTAATTCCTATCTCCATACATTTCTTTATTCCATCATGCCATTAACAATATTCAGTTTTCTTTTGCTGTGCAGAAGCTCTTTAGTTTAATGAGATCCCATTTGTCAATTTTGGCTTTTGCTGCCGTTGCTTTTGGTGTTTTAGACATGAAGTCTTTCCCCATGCCTATGTCCTAAATGGTACTACCTAGGTTTTCCTCTAGG
>NW_012101511.1:144185-148639 GCF_000951045.1 Mandrillus leucophaeus | reverse complement strand
AAAAAGGATGAGTTTGTGTCCTTTGTAGGGACATGGATGCAGCTGGAAACCATCATTCTTAGCAAACTATCACAAGAACAGAAAACCAAACACCGCACGTTCTCACTCATAGGTGGGACCTGAACAATGAGATCACTTGGACTTGGGAAGGGGAACATCACACACCGGGGCCAATCATGGAGAGGGGGGAGGGGGGAGGGATTGCACTGGGAGTTATGCCTGATGTAAATGACGCGTTGATGGGTGCTGACGAGTTGATGGGTGCAGCACAGCAACATGACACAAGTATACATATGTAACAAACCTGCACGTTGTGCACATGTACCCTAGAACTTAAAGTATAATAATAATAAAAAAAAATATTCAGTTTTCATCATTATAGTGTCCATTATCTCTTTCACAAGACACATGTCCATCAGTATTTAATGAGATGGCTGGAAATTGTCTTTTTGAAACTTATTTGGAATAATCCCATCTTATTATTAAATACTGCAATTAGTTTGTTAAAAAGTAACCACCAGCAAAAATTCAAGGTGAAAGAAAATTCAGATTTCTATCAGTATTTGTGTGCCAAACATGATGCCACTGCCAATGAGCAGAGTGAGGGGAATCAATGCATGGAAAGTTACTGAGACACATCAAGGGTAGTGTGGCTGTGGCCTTACTAAAGTAATGAGATTCCTGTTGAAGGCAGGCCAGAGTGGGGGGATTCTCGCTAAATAAATGTTAACAGGGTTCTTGTTAAAATTGGATTCAGCAAGGGCTAACACATCAAGAAGAGTGCTCAGAGGCGCCTGACTAAATTTGGTCAAGGAGAAAGTTGGCACAAGAGTAATCGTAATAATAATATATTTTCTAACAAACGAAGAAACTAAGGTTTACAGAGATTAACTGATCTTCCAAAGATCACTCAGCTAGTTGAGCAGGCATTCAAAGTTTTGGATGTAACTCCCAAGCTCAAGTTGTTAACTATGTGCTTTCCTCCCTCTTTCTTAGAAGAAGCTGCTGTAGATCAGAGTCCCCAAAACCCAAGCTGCAGACCTGTAGGACCTGAACCATCCATTGCTGGTTAGGAACCAGGCCACACAGCAGGAGGTGAGCAGCAGGCCAGTGAGCATGACTGCCTGAACTCCACCTCCTGCTGGATCAGCAGTGGGATTAGATTCTCACAGGAATGCAAACCCATCAACACCTAGTTTTTGAGAGTTTTTAGCATGAAGGAGTGTTGAATTTTATCGAAGGCCTTTTCTGCATCTATCCACAGCCAATATCACACTGAATGGCAAAAGCTGGAAGCATTCCCCTTGAAAATCGGCACAAGACAAGGATACCCTCTCTCGCCACTCCTATTCAACATAGTATTAGAAGTTCTGGCCAGGGCAGTCAAGCAAGAGAAAGAAATAAAGGGCATTCAAATAGGAAGAGTGGATGTCATTTGTCTCTGTTTGTCGATGGCATGACTGTATGTTTTGAAAACCCCATCGTCTCAGTCGAAAATCTCCTTAAGCTGATAAGCAACTTCATCGAAGTCTCAGGATACAAAATTAATGTGCAAAACTCACAAGCTTTCCTATACACCAACAATACACAACAGATGCTGGAGAGGATGTGGAGAAATAAGAACTCATTTACACTGTTGGTGGGAGTTTAAATTAGTTCAGACATTGTGGAAGACATTGTCATGATTCCTCAAGGATCTAGAACTAGAAATACCATTTGACCCAGCAATCCCATTGCTGGGTATACACCCAAAGGATTATAAAGCATTCTACTGTAAAGATACACACACTTATGTTTATTGCAGCACTATTCACAATAGCAAAGACTTGGAACCAACCCAAATGCCCATCAATGATAGACTGGATAAAGAAAATATGGCACATGGAATACTATACAGCCACAAAAAGGATGAGTTCATGTGCTTTGCAGGGACATGGATGAAGCTGGAGACGATCATTCTCAGCAAACTAACACGAGAACAGAAAACCAAATACCACATGTTCTAACTCCGAAGTGGGAGTTGAACAATGAAAACACATGGACGCAAGGAGGGGAACATCACACACTGGGGCCTGTTGGAGGGTGGGGGGCAGGGCTAGGGGAGGGATAGCATTAGGAGGAATACCTAATGTAGATGACGGGTTGATGGGTGCAGCAAGCCACCATGGCACGTCTATAGCTATGTAACAAACCTGCAAGTTCTGCACATGTACCCCAGAACTTAAAAAAAAAAAGAAAAAGAAAAAAAAAAAAAAAAAGAATGCAAACCCTGTTGTGAACTGCTCACGCGAGGGATCTGGGTGAGCTCTCTTTATAAGAATCCGATACCTGATGATCTAAGGTGGAACAGTTTCATCATGAAACCATTCTTCCAGCCCACCATCCCCATCCATGGAAAATTTATCTTCCATGAAATCAGTCCTTGGTGTTAAAAAGGCTGGGAACCATTGCTATAGATAATGGAGAGCTGCTTCTCAGAGTTGGTCTTCATCTAGAGATTACTTACTTAATGAAATTAAAGAATTCCTGAATTTGGTAGGAGGTGATCACTGATGTATGCTCTAATTTTAAGTGTTTATGGTTTTTTAATTCTACTATGATGATTATTTGATTTTTAATTTGGGCCAAAAGAAACCTTAAAATAATCTAGCTTAATATCATAATTTTAGAGGTAATAAAAATGAGACTAAGAAAAATAAGGTGATTGTCCACAATAATAGCGTAGGTTTATGACAAAGCAGGGACACTGACTCATGAGCCTGAGATCACATTTGTCTATTATTTTGTAATAAATTAATCCATATCCCATATACCTCACTGACTAGTTTTTCTTTTTTCTTTTTTTTCCAAATAAACTTCTTTTCTTTATAAATTACCCAGCCTCTAGTATTCTTTTACAGCAACACAAACAGAAAAAGAAAGACATTCCCAAAAATGAAAAATGTGAGGTCATGGTGACAACCAGAAACAATTACAAATTTTATATATTGCTAAAAGGAATTACTATTATTTATTTCTGGCTGCCAATGGCTATCCATAAATTTGCCTATATACTTCATATGAGGTAATTATGTAATATGTGATTTTTGTTTAATTAAGGTCCTTAGCATAGATTTATATTTGACCTTTTTTTTTTTTTTTTTTTTTTTTTTGAGACAGAGTCTTGCTCTGTAGCCCAGACTGGAGTGCAGGTGGTGCAGTCTCAGCTTCCTACAACTCCACCTCCCAGGTTCAAGTGATTCTCATGCCCCCCCATCCCAAATAGCTGGGATTACAGGCACATACCACCAGGCACGGTTAATTTTTGTGTGTTTTTAGTAGAGACAAGGTTTCCCATGTTAGCCAGGCTGGTCTTGAACTCTTGTCCTCAGGTGATCCATCCTCCTGAGCCTCCCAAAGTGCTGGGATTACAGGTGTGAGCCACCATGCCTGGCCTTGACCCATACTTTCTGCTGCTTAAATTTCTTAATATAACTATGCAATTATCTCATGGTTTGGAATCCCAAATACTACTGGAAAATGGAATATATACCACTGACAGTGTTCTATAAAACATTATTTGGCAAAATTCATAAAAACTTTTGCAGATGAATATACCACAATTTCTGCTATTCCTACCACCCATGCCTCTTTGTAAAGCTAAAATGGCCTTTCACCAAAAGGCCTTCCATTAGGTGAGAATCCAGGTAAAATTCAAGTCATGCAACAAGGTGACAAATTTATCCCTGTCCACCAGAAATCCACTGTCAGCCAGTAATCCCAGATTGCCATTGATATGGTTTGATTTGTGTCCCCACACAAATCTCATGTAGAATTGGAGGAGGGGCCTGGTGGAAGGTGATTGGATCATGGCAACGGATTTTCCTCTTGCTGTTCTCATAATAGTGAGTGAATTCTCACGAGATCTCACCATTTAAAACTGTGTAGCACCTCCCCCTTCTCTCTCTCTCTCTTCTCCTCTGCCATGCTAAGACGTGCTTGCTTCCTCTTTGCCTTCTACCTGATTTAAGTTTCCTGAAGCCTCCCAGTCATGCTTTCTGTTAAGCCTGCAGAACTGTGAGTCAATTAAACCTCTTTTCTTCATAAATTATCCAGTCTCAGGTAGTTCTTTATAGCAGTATGAATATGGACTTATACAGCTATCATCCAGGTCATCATCAAAATTCAATCTCCAGTTATAGGTTATTAAGAAATCAACTGAGAGAAATATTGAGAAAATATCACTGAAGGACATTCAGTCTAAAAGTTTAAAATGCATGCTAACTTGGTCTCAACTACTGAACTTATTTTTCATTCATTCAATTAGCAACTAACCTTTTTTTAAAATTTTTTTAATTTCTTAGGTATTTTATTTAGTGTTTTTTTTAATTTTTTTTATTATACTTTAAGTTCTAGGGTACATGTGCATAACGTGCAGGTTTGTTACATATGTATACTTGTGCCATGTTGGTGTG
>NW_012101511.1:102934-144135 GCF_000951045.1 Mandrillus leucophaeus | reverse complement strand
GCTTTGTTCATTTCTTTTTCTTCTTTTTTCTTTAGATTTCTCTTCTCGCTTCATTTCATTCATTTGATCCTCAATCGCTGATACTCTTTCTTCCAGTTGATCGAGTTGGTTACTGAAGCTTGTGCATTTGTCACTTATTTCTTGTGTCATGGTTTTCGTCTCTGTCCATTCGTTTATGGCCTTCTCTGCATTAATTATTCTGGTTATCAATTCTTCCACTCTTTTTTCAAGCTTTTTAATTTCTTTGCGCTGACATGTAATTCCTCCTTTGGCTCTGAGAAGTTTGATGGACTGAAGCCTTCTTCTCTCATCTCATCAAAGTCATTCTCTGTCCAGCTTTGATCCGTTGCTGGCGATGAGCTGCGTTCCTCAGTTGATAATGCAGAAATCACCTGTCTTCTGTGTCGGTCGCGCTGGGAGCTGGAGACTGGAGGTGTTCCTATTCGACCATCTTGCTCCGCCCTCCTAGTTTTTCTTAAACATTATTTTTTACTCCTACACAGGATATAGGTGGTTCAGTATTGCTTAACCTATCAAATACAAAGGCTGTTTGCTTTTTAAGATCCTCAGAAGCCTTTTTTGTTGTTGTTTATATTTTTGTTTTTTGGTTTTTTGTTTTTTTGTTTTTAGACAAAGTCTCGCTCTTTTTCCCAGGCTGGAGTACAGTGGCACAATCTTGGCTCACTGCAAACTCTGCCCCCTAGGTTCAAGCAATTCTCATGTTTCAGCCTCCCGAGTAGCTGGGATTACAAGGGCCCACCATCACACAGTGCT
Source organism: Mandrillus leucophaeus (assembly GCF_000951045.1). Lineage (NCBI taxonomy): Eukaryota > Metazoa > Chordata > Mammalia > Primates > Cercopithecidae > Mandrillus > Mandrillus leucophaeus. The sequence continues at coordinate 143,361 of NW_012101511.1, read as the reverse complement.
AATTTTTGTAGTTTTTAGTAGTTATGGGATTTCACTATGTTGGCCACGCTGGTTCAAACTCCTGACCTCAGGTGATCCATCCAGCTTGGCGTCCTAAAGCGCTGGGATTACAGGCGTGAGCCACTGCACCTAGCCAGAAGCCTGGTTTTTTACTGTCCTCAGCATGGATGAATTTTGTTTTGTGTTGGGGAAAATAGTTACCTGATTCAAATATTTTTGCCACTAGGTTATTGACCCCTTAATTAGTCCAGGCTATGTGCATTTTAACAGATGACACACTAGTCCAATTAACCTGGAAATAGAGTTTCAGTTAGTATTATCTTACTCTTAGGAGAAAGAGCTATTTTTGGATAGACTTCTTTTACCTTGCAGAAGTGAAATGGTTCATCTTTCTACAGACTCCTAATTTATTGATCTAAAATCTGAGATAACCGCATGCACCACGTTTTCTCTTCATAGTTAACCATGGACATAGTAAGGTAATTCCAGCTTAATTCACTGTTTTAACAGGATACTGCCAGAATTTCCTATGCCATCTCTTGGGAGGGAGCCAGAATCTGGACCACTGCACTGTCAGCATGCCAAACCTCCGCATATGACATTGAACAATATCTGCTCATGGATGCTCACTTTTTACATACTGTTAATCATGAAACCTAAACATCTAAGCTCAAGTAAACAAACAAATTCTGTGGGACCTTTTTTCCAAAGTGAAGAATGGTAGTACTTGAAGCTAAATTTCTTTTAGCCAATCTTATGGAGGAAAAATAGAGAAAATGGCAATGAATCTAATTTTTCTGGATGATGTTGTGAGTAACTAATTTATTTTGTTTTCACCAAATCCCTAACATCTGCTGGTAATTTACAGTACTGGACTTAAGTAAATAACAACAATTTGTAAAGTGTCTACTTGAAAAATGGAGACCTAAATGTTATTTTTAATTATAACTTATATTATTGCTAATAACTTAAGCAGGAGCAAGAATAATACCGAAGAAAAGCTTTTACATCGTGACAAAAGATTACAAGTTGGGCTTTGTTAAAATATGTGACTCATAGGAACATGGACAAATTACGCCTTTCCAGCCCTAGCGATGTTCAATTTCAATGCTAAAAGTAATACTCTACATCTCGGGTGGCATGATGAAAGGGATACACAGAGTTTCATTACTGCCTCAAGGAAGTTGTTCTCAAAAGTGATGGAGAAATAATTCTGAAGAATTATCTATAAATGAACTATCTATATTTCTGGGTTAAATCTATATTTCTGGGTTAAATGCAGTAACTGGACTTTGTCTAAAGAAAAGAGAAGTCAGTAAGTCAGTCCAGAGTGGAAGTGCATCTTTTAAAGAGTTAGATTTCCGCAATTCCTATGTAATGTTTTCTTCAGGAATAACTAGAAAAAACTAGAGGAGTTTGTGAGATGTTATGCATGTATATCTTCTGCTAACTTCACCTGAACGAGATGCTTGATAGAAGAGCAGTTAACAAAGTAACTCTGAGTTCCAGCTCTGTCACATTCTAACAGGGCACCTTTGGCAAACTTAAGCTCTTCCCCCTCCTCAGATTTTTCTCATCTGCAAAGACAAAAAAAAGATTGTCAATATTGTATTTTACATAATTTGCTATAAGGATCATGTCAAATGAGATAGTAGAGGAAATCATAAATTTTGAAGAATTATGCTCAATTACTATGTAAAAAACTTATGTTTCTTTTATTATGAAATTTCTAGTATTTAAAATGGGAGGTACTAGAACAGATACATTCATTTAGTTAGAGTTTGATTAAAAACCCGCTAGTCACCTCAATTTGCTTGTTTTAATGGCCTCACTAAATTTTCCTAGTTTCAAATTCAACAACAATTATTTTCATCCTAAAATAGTGATTTAGGTTAGTAGTTCTGAATCCTAACTCATGGATTTAACTCCCAATTCTTCCACTTACTGGTAATCTATGTTAATTTTTACTTTTAACTGCCTTGGGTTTTTTTCTAAGTGGGGGATAATAATAAAGTTACTTAATCAATAAGGTTATTCACATGACTAAAATGGCTAAATATAGTCAAGTGTTCCATTCAATGCTTACACATAGTAAGGACTCAATATATGTTGACTATTTATAATATTTTCACACAGACGCACAGAGTCAAATAAAGTGGAGACACTATCCACATAAACTATTCCTTCCACCTGTGTCCCTCACTGCATTCATTCTCAGTAGATAAAAAAATTTTACTTCTTTCACACTTATCCTCTTTCATCTGTTTTTCAGTATCTTTGATTTCCAATGCTTATGGTATGCCATGTTTAAACTTCAAGAGCCTTCTCAATTCTCTTCATCACTAAATGACACTTTAAACAAAAAATAAGAGTTGTTGTACCCAAAGAACTTTTTTTATCCTGTCTAATCTTGTTCTATCTCATGCTTCAGACAATCCTAAAGAAACTATCTTTTGTAAAAAATGAATATACGGACATATATATGTCTAGTATATATGCATATCTAACTTCTTTGATACTATGACATCTCTGGCTCCCTCTGACCCCTGACCGTTGCTTCTCATTTAAGCTCCTTTATTTTTGCTCCAGTCTTTGTCTCAGAAGACTCATCTGTTTTCTTGGCTTTAGTGATAAACCTTGTGTAGATGACTCACAGATTTTCATCAGGGGACCTCATCTCTGATCCGGGCAGTAGAGCTTTCCAATTTTCCACTGGATGGTTCATTTCAAATAAAAAAAGGAAACATATCCACTCCAAGCATACTACATTTTTACTTAAAATTAGTCCTTCTAATTTACCCACCTCTATTCATGGTGTTTCCATTTTCCCAGCCCGTTAGATATAAGACTATAAAGTCATCTTTGACTCATTCCTTTTCTTTATTCTCTATATTTCATTCCTGGCCAGGAACTCCATAGTTCCACTTGAAATAATTATTTTGTTCTTTACCTCTTTTCTGTCTCCACTGACAACATTTAAATATGGGTTTTATTATTTCACCCACAATTGAACTCTTTCACTTTTCTAGAATTCCTGTTGCTTCCTCACCCAATCATTCTTTCTGGCTTATGACAGCCAAATTAATTGTTATTACATGTATTTTCATTTTGTAAGCCCCTGCCTAAAAGTGTGAATGTTCATAAATGTTACAGTATGAAGTATAAACCCCCTTCCCTTGCCTAGTTTTCAGATTTCTCATTCCCTAAAAATGACTTACACACAAATGTTGACACCTCATTTCTTTGTAACACTTCTGTTCTATTCAGCCTTACTTCCTCATTGCTCCTCAAAAATGTCTTGTGTTTTTCCTTTACTCATGCCAGCCTGTTGTATCAAGATGGTCTTCCCTTCCACCAAGGCAAAGCCTGCCACCCTTGTTAAGCAAGTCACATGGTGAAACCTAATATTAGTAGGATGGGGATGTATCTTTTCCTCAGTGGAGGGGAACAGCAAATCCGATCGCTAAACATGTTGTTAAAGGAACTGGAATGTACAATACTTCCATGAAGAAAAACAGCTAATATTTTGAAAATTATTAGTTTACTACAGTCTACTGTCTTTGTCACAAATAACGACTTTACTTCCTTCTGCTCACAAAATATACTCACTCCATCTCCAAGAGAGGTAATGCCCAAGTTCAAAGTCTGTTCATATGATATTCTATATTGACATCATGTCAGGATATGACTGCTCTTGATTTACAAATTTATTAACTAAAAAATTAATGTTAATTTTATGCCCATGACATGACATCCCCAATAGACAACTGTAGTACAGGAACAGGATAGTATCAATAAATATTCACATTTGAAAAGGAGAAGAATAGGCCATGTACAGCAGTTATGGGTCCATAGGAATTCTTAAACTTTCCTGGGGAAGTGATGAGGCATGACACCCAGGCAAGAGAAGAGTCTAATTAAGGAACACTCTTCTTGCCTAGTTAGCATGCGTCCTTCAAACTAGTCACTTAGTCTACCCTTTTCCATCACCTTCTCTGTGGCTTAATGATATTTGTCTTGTATGAATTTATGGAGTACTAATAGGTGTTATCAAGTTGCATACATTTTATTTTAGACATCCTGATAATATTTTATGTACATTAATATTATTTCTCCAAACAACTTGTACATTTGTCAGAGGAACTAATCTTGTCTGAAACTGTATAAGGATAAGCTAGTTCCCCATATAGGGTTTCAGTAACAACTTTATAAGGATATAGTATGTAATGAAGTGTTAATAGTGTTCTTGGCATCTTGAACAAATAATCTGACAAAACGCACAAACAAAGCAAGGAAGGCATGAAGCGATTTATTGAAAATGAAAGTACATTCCACACTGTGGAAGCAGGCCTGAGCATAGGGGCTCAAGGGCCCTGCTACAGAATTCTTGGAAGTTTAAGTACCCTTTACTTGGAGTACACCCTATGTAAATGAAAAGGATGAAGTAAAGTTTCAAAGTCATTTACTCAGTGTATGCCCTATGGAAAGGATATTTCCTGTCATAGCTGAAGTGTGATTCGGCCTTCTCTTCCTCTCCTCCAGACCCTATTTTCCTGCCTCAAAAGGGTGCCAAGTTACTCTGATAGGTTGAAGTTCACAGTTTCTTCAGCCTAGCCATGGCTGTCTTGATATTACCCTTGATTTCATGCATCTTTTAAAGTAAATAGTTTGTTTATTAGGCTTAGGTTTTGTTTACGTTTTCATTATGGAAATATTATTTGCACAGGGCAGTCCTTGGAGCATCCAGTAAAACACCAGCTCACAGTCATCCTAGTGCGTGCCTTACTCTCAGTCTATAAGGTGACTGTGAAAACAGTAATAACTTTATCCAGTCCTCCATTGTGGATCAAGAAACATATGCTCTACCCTTTAGCATTCCCAGAGAGACTAACTGAGGTGACACGATCGACTCTTTTGAGCCCTTCAAAGTAAAGAAAATTTCACTGTAATTATGAAAGTCAGTCCTAGATCAGGCTGTGAAGTAAGAAGTCTGTCTTTAAGTTCTTGTGTTTCTCATTTCACTTATATAAAGTTAGAAAAGATAACATACTGTAGAAATAATTATCTTTGATTGTGTAGGAGGGGAGATGCTTTTGGACAATGGGCTATTTGTGACTCACTCAGGAACACTGCCAAAAAATGTGTTCTGCCATTTATATAGCATAGAAAAATATCTCCCCACACAATCATGTGAGAAAGATGGTTAAGAGTTGTTTATACTGCAAATAACCAATATTAAAATTGGGCATGACGCTATTCAACAGACTTTACAGTGAAGTGCACTACAAAGAAGATAGCTTGTGAATCTCAACTTCCTCTCTCTTTTTCTTCATTCTAACTTGGAATCTTCATAAAGTTTTATATTTTCCATGACTTTGCCATTTCTTAATGACCTTCCTTGGTTTTATTCTGTATTCTGCAAGCCCTCCACCATATTCAGGAAATTTTCACATTTTAAGAGACAGTTTATGGACTTTGTACTTTAGCACCTTATCTAAATAAGGCATAGAAACAAGAAAGTTCTCAAGTTTGTCTATAACTGAAAAGTTTTGATGTGTGGCTATGGTGGTTAATACTGAGTGTCAACTTGATTGGATTGAAGGATACACAGTATTGATTCGGGTGTGTCTGTGTGGATACTGCCAAAAGAGATTAAAATTTGAGTCAGTGGTCTGAGGAAGGCAGATTCACCCTTAATCTGGTGGGCACAATCTAATCAGCTGTCACTGAATATAAAGCAAGCAGAAAAACATGACAAGGAGAGACTGGCCTAGCCTCCCAGCCTACATCTTTCTCCCATGCTAGATGCTTCCTGACCTCAAAAATCAGACTCCACGTTCTTCAGTTTTGGGAGTCGGACTGGCTTTCCTTGCTCCTTAGCTTGCAGACAGCCTATTGTGGGACCCTGTGATCATGTAAGTTAATACTTAATAGACTACCCTTTATATATCCTATTAGTCCTGTCCCTCTAGAGAACCCTGAGTAATACAGATTTTGGTACCAGAAGTGGTTTAGTACCAAGAGTGGTACCAGGCAAGGAGTTTAGTGACTCCATACATAATACATTTGGTCATATGTGGAGAACCAAGGAATATAATGCACCTGGTTGGGTACTGCTAAGTTCAGTGAACAAAGTGATCAAAGAAAATGATGAAATCAGGGATTCTGTCTCCCGGGTTCAGAAGCAGATACTGAGCCTCAAGTCTGATAAGATTGCACTGAGTGAGAGTCTTATCTCCTGTAGAGAAAGCCCTTAAATTGTGGAAAAACAGACCCAAATTTTTATCATGCAAGTGGCTGACCTGCAATGAAAGATGCATGCACAGCCTAGTCAGGTGTCTACTGTTAAAGTGAGGGAATCGATTGGAAAAAAATGGGACCCTGCTACTTAGAATGGAGATGTATGAGAGGACCCTAATGAATCTGGGGACACTGAGTTTGTAAACTCTGATGAACGTTTTTTGCCAGAAGGATCAGCTTCCTCATCTCCGGTAGCGGCAACATCCCCCCTCTCCCCCCATCCCACCAACCCATGCTGCCATCAGCTTTTCTATCTTTGTCTGAGGAGATAAACCCTATGCTTCCTGGAGCCATAGTGATGGCCTTTCCTGAGGCAGTTGCTGGATAAGATAATGTTGATTATCCTCAGGAGCCACTCCCAACATCCCTGTTCGCTTCTAAACCTATAACGAAGCTCTTAGTAGGCCCCTAGAGGTGAAGTTGAGAGTGTGACCCATAAGAAGGTGCATTACACTCAAAAAGAACAGTTTGAATTCTCTATATAAACAGAAATCAGGAGAACAGGCCTGGGAAAGAATATTAAAGGTATGGGATAATTGTGGAAGGAACATAGAGTTGGATCAGGCTGAATTTATTGATTTGGGCCCACTAAGTAGGGTCTCTGCTTTTTTTTTTTTTTTAATTTATTTATTATTATTATTATACTTTAAGTTCTAGGGTACATGTGCATAACGTGCAGTTTGTTACATATGTATACTTGTGCCATGTTGCTGTGCTGCACCCATCAACTCGTCAGCACCCATCAACTCGTCATTTACATCAGGTATAACTCCCAATGCAATCCCTCCCCCCTCCCCCCTCCTGTGATAGGCCCTGGTGTGTGATGTTCCCCTTCCCAAGTCCAAGTGATCTCATTGTTCAGTTCCCACCTATGAGTGAGAACATGCGGTGTTTGGTTTTCTGTTCTTGTGATAGTTTGCTAAGAATGATGGTTTCCAGCTGCATCCATGTCCCTACAAAGGACACAAACTCATCCTTTTTTATGGCTGCATAATATTCCATGGTGTATATGTGCCATATTTTCTTAATCCAATCTGTCACTGATGGACATTTGGGTTGATTCCAAGTCTTTGCTATTGTGAATAGTGCCTCAATAAACATATGTGTGCATGTGTCTTTATAGCAGCATGATTTATAATCCTTTGGGTATATACCCAGTAATGGGATGGTTGGGTCATATGGTACATCTAGTTCTAGATCCTTGAGGAATCACCATACTGTTTTCCATAATGGTTGAACTAGTTTACAATCCCACCAACAGTGTAAAAGTGTTCCTATTTCTCCACATCCTCTCCAGGAGTCTCTGCTTTTAATGTTGCAGCTCAGGTAGTTAAAAATGGTTCTAATAGTTTATTTGCTTGGTTAGCTGAAATATGGATTAAAAGATGCCCCACTGTGAAGTAGCTGGATATGCCTAATGTCTCTTGATTTAAAGCAGAAGAAGGGATTTAAAGGCTTAGGGAGATTGAGATGGTGGAGTGGATTAGTCACCTTAGACCAGTTCATCCCAGCCAGGGGGGTCCAGAAGATGCACCCTTGACCAACGCCTTGCAAAATAGATTTGTGAGAGCAGCACCTGCATCTTTGAAGAGCCCTGTAATTGCTCTGCTCTATATGTCAGACCTAACAGTGGGAACTACAGTAACTCAACTGTGAAATTTAAATACAATAGGAATAATTGGATCCTGAGGTGGCAGGGGCCAAGTGGCAGCACTTAACTGTGAAAGACAAGGTGGACATAGCTACTGTAATAGACAGCAGAGGCAAAGCGGCAATCAGAATAGTCTGACTCATGTAGAGCTCTGGCATTGGCTAATTAGACACCATGTTCCTAGAAATGAAATTGATAAGAAGCCTACCGCACTTTTAGTTAATTTACACAAGCAGAAAGCTTCTAGGTCGAATGGATAAAAGACTAATTTGATTACAAAAACATATAATCACGGTCCCTCAATCAATTTCCAGACTTGAGCAAGTTTTCAGACCCAGAATCCCTTGAATGAAGGTAGGCTGGGTCCCCTTGAGGAAGAACCCCACTACACCACCAACAATTCATGCAGTGAATCTTTCTCCCATCCTTCCCCAAGGAGACCTCTGGCCTTTTAGCAGGGCAACTGTGCACTGGGGAAAGGGATATTGTCAGATATTTCAGGGACTACTGGACACTGGCTCTGAGCTGATGTTGATTTCAGGGGATCCAAACTGTCATTGTGCTCCTCTAGTTAAAGTAGGGGCTTATGGAAGTCAGGGAATTAATGGAATTTTAGCTCAGGTCTGACTTACAGTGGGTCCAGTGGGTCCTTGGACTCATCCTGTGGTCATTTCTCCAGTGTCAGAATGCATAATTGGCATAGACACACTTAGCACCTGAGAGAACCCCCACATTGACTTCCTGACTGGTAAGGTAGGGGCTGTTATAGTGGGAAAGGCCAAATGGAAGCCATTCAGCAGCCTCTACCTAAAAAAATAGTGAATCAAAAACAATATTCTACCCCTGGAGAGATTGCAGAGATTACTGCCACCACCAAGGACTTGAAAGATGCAGGGGTGGTGATTATCAACTCTCCCATTTGACCTGTGCAGAAGACAGATGAATCTTGGAGAAGAACAGTGGATTATCATAAGCTTAACCAAGTAGTGACGCCAATTGCAGCTGCTATACCAGTTTCGGTTTCATTGCTTGAACAAATTAACACATCTCCTGGTACCTGGTATGTAGCCATTGTCTTGGTGAATGCCTTTTCTCCATTCCTGTCCATAAGGTCACCAGAAGCAATTGCCTTCAGCTGGTAGGGTCAGCAATATACGTTTACTGTTCTACCTCAGGGGTATATCAACTCTCCAGCTTTGTGCCATAATCTTATTTGGAGAGAACTTGACCACTTTTTGCTTCCACAATATATAACACTGCTCTATAACATTGATGACATTATGTTGATTGGAATCCTTGAGCAAGAAGTAGCAAACACACTGGACTTACTGGTAAAACATTTTCATGCCAGAGGATGGGAAATAAATCTGACTAAAATTCAAGGACCTTCAACCTCAGTAAAATTTCTAGGGGTCCAGTGGTGTGGGACCTGTGAAGATATTCCTTCTAATGTGAAGGATAAATTGCTGCATTTCGCCCCTCCTACAACTAAGAAAGAGGGGCAATGCCTAGTGGGCCAATTTGGATTTTGGAGGCAACACATTCCTCATTTGGGTGTGTTACTCAAGCTCATTTATCCAGTGAACCAAAAGGCTGCCAGTTTTGAGTGGCATCCAGAGCAGGAGAAGGCTCTGCAACAGGCCCAGGCTGTTGTGTGAGCTGCTCGGCCACTTGACGCATGTGACCCTGCAGATCCGATGATGCTTGAGGTGTCAGTGGCAGATAAGGTTGCTGTTTGGAGCCTTTGGCAGGCCCCCGTAGGTGAATCACACCAGAAGCCTCTAGGATGTTGGAGCAAGGCCCTGCCATCTTCTGCAGATAACTACTCTCCTTTTTAAGAGACAGCTCTTAGCCTGTTATTGGGCTGTGGTAGAAACTGAACATTTGACGATGGATCATCAAGTCACCATGCGACCTGAACTGCCTATCATTAACTGAGTACTTTCTGACCCATGTAACCATGAATTGGGTCATGCACAGCAGCATTCTTTCATCAAATGGAAGTGGTATATATGTGATCGGGCTTGAGCAGGTCCTGAAAGCACAAGTAGTTACCTGAGGAAGTGGCTCAAATGCCCATTGTCTCCACTCCTGCCACCCTTCCTTCTCTCTTCCAGCCTGCACCAATGGCCTCATGGAGAGTTCCCTATGATCAGTTGATAGAGGAAGAGAAGACTAGGGCCTGGCTCACAGATGGTTCTGCATGATATGCAGGCATAACCAGAAAGTGGACAGCTGCAGCACTATGGCCGCTTTCTTGGATATCCCTGAAGGACATAAGTGAAGGGAAATCTTCCCAATTGGCAGAATTTCAAGTTGTGCACCTGGCTGTGCACTTTTCATGGAAGGAGAAATGGCCAGATGTGCTATTATATACTGATTCATGGGCTGTAGCCAATGGTTTGGCTGGATGGTCAGGGACTTGGAAGAAGCATGCCTGGAAAATTGGTGACAAAATAGAGGAAGAGATATGTGGTTGGACTCTCTCCTAGTGGTAAAAAACTGTGAAGATATTTGTATCCCATGTGAGTGTTCACCAATGGGTGATGTCAGCAGTGGAGGATTTTATTAATCAAGTGGATATGATGACCTGTTCTATGGACACCACTCAGCCTCTTTCCTCAGTCACTCCTGTCATCACTCAATGGGCTCATAAACAAAGTGGCCATGTTGGCAGGGATGGAGGTCATTCATGGGCTCAGCAACATGGACTTCCACTCACCAAGACTGACCTGGCTACAGCCATTGTTGAGTGCCCAATTTGCCAGCCACCGAGACCAACACTGAACCCTTGATATGGCACCATTTCTTGGGGTGATCAGCCAACTACCTAGTGGCAAGTTGATCTTATTGGACCTCGTCCATAATTGAAAGGGGAGAGATTTGTCCTCACTGGAATACACACTTACTCCAGATATGGGTTTGCCTATCCCACATGCAGTGAATCTGCCAATACTACTACTATCTCTGGACTCACAGAATGTCTTGTCCACCATCACAGTATTCCACGCAGCATTGCCTCTGACCAAGGCACTCACTTTACAACTAAAGAAGTGAGGCAGTGGGCTCATGCTCATGAAATTACTGGTCATACCATGTTTTTCATCATCCTGAACCAGGTGGATTGATAGAACAGTGGAATAGTGTTTTGAAATCACAATTAGGCCAACTAGGTGACAATACTTTGCAGAGCTGGAGCATAGTTCTTTAGAAGGCTGTGTATGCTCAGAATCAGCATCCAATACATGGTATTGTTTTTTCCCATAGCCAGGATTCACGGGTCCAGGAATCAAGGGGCAGAAGTGGAAGTGGCACCACTTACCATCACCCCTAGTGATCCACTAGCAAAATTTTTGCTTCCTGTTACTGAAACATTACATTCTGCTGGCCTAGAGGTCTTAGTTCCAGAGGGAGGAACACTGCCACCAGGAGACACAACAATATATATCTCCTGTTAGTTCTGTCCCTCTAGAGAACCCTGACTAGAACAGTGACAACTGGAGAACACATATGCACTTAAAATATTATGGGATGCAAAGAAGTTTGGGAGGATTGTAGATTGTAAATTAATCGCTAGGACTTTAGATCATGAAATGGTAATAAAAAAATCAGTATTTCCCAAAAATTCAACATTAAAGCCTGCATTTTGGTTAAGGACTCTAGCTGCTTTTCATAAGGTGATATTAAAAATAGTTAACATTTGTTAAAGGTTTACTCTATGTCAGGGATAATTCTCAGCATGTTGCATGTATTAAGTTATTTAATTCTTATAATAACATGATTAGGTATGTACTGTAAACCAAAAATAAAATCCTAAGCTCTGCAACCAATTGAACAGACCCCTTCTTGCACAAGGAGACCCCAGAGAAACCCCAAAGTCTCAATTCTTGGCCATGACAAGAAGATAAGTTGGATATGCCTTGTAAACCACTCCCTTTTGGAGTTAGATACAACTGACCAGAATTAAGGATAAAATACAGATCGTAAGTCTGACAAAACAGACTCTTTGTGGCAATAAAGTACTAAATCATGAACAGGACTTAATATCATGCAAGTCAATGGTTAAGTCATACCCTTCCAACCATAAAATCTCATTAAATGTTTTTCTTTTAAATTAACCCAGTAAAATGTGGCTTGCTTTCCAAACGGACTCGTATAGAACCACATGAAAGATAGCGGACCCTGAACGAAATCAAAATGCTTTACCCTAAAATGTATTTTTAACACATTTTGAAATGACTCTGCAAAGCCATCTTTTGTGGAGAAAACTCGCATCATTAAATCTCCATCAGTGCTTCCAGGCTTTTCTTTTCTAGGACTCCGCCAGGTGTAGTAAAGATTAATTGAGAGTCTGACAACTTTGAGGTCTGAAAATAATCGTGTACCATCTATTTTCTCTCAGGGCAGCTACCTATGAAGTTTCATCTACATAACAAGAGCCTTGGGTCCCCACAACTTCCTTATCTTAATTCAACCATTCCTTTCTACTGACTTCAAGCATAACTCTCAATCAATTGTCAACCAAAGAATCCCTAAAATCCACCTATGACTTGTAATCCTCCCCACTCCCCTCACCCCTCCCCCACCATCCAGAGATGTCCTGCCTTTGGGGCTGAACCAAGGTATAGCTTTCATGTATGATTGATGTCTTTGCATGTAACTCCTATCTCCCCAAAATGTATAAAACCAAATTGTAACCCAACCACTTTGAGCAGACTTTCACGTGACTTCTTGAGACTGTTCCCCAGGCCATGGTCACTCGTGTTGGCTCAGAATAAACCTCTTTACAATATTTTACAGAGATTTGTTTTTCCATTAGCAGTACTATAATAATTATTTCCATTTTGATATAAATTGAAGCACAGAAGGATTAAGTTATCTGCCGAGATTATTCAGCCAGGATACAATCCAAGCAGTTTGGTTTTATTTCCACTGTTCTTGTCCACTATGTAAAATGGCTTTCCAAGAGATGAGAATTATTTTAGAAACAGGGACAAAGTAACTGCTGGGAGTCTGGATACAATATCCTAGTGGTGGGCTGAAGCTCATTGCAATCATCTTAATGAAAATCTCCTTCTCCAAATCACAATATTACCAGTGGTGAATCTGGCACATCTGCAACAAACTTCATCCCTGCCTCCTTGGAGGGAAGAATTTGGCTGAAGGACATGAGGCAGAATGAGAGACTGAGGCAAGTTTTCCAGCAGGAGTGAAAGTTTATTAAAAAGTTTTAGAACAGGAACAAAAGGAAGCAAAGTACTCTAGGAAGAAGGCCAAATGGATGCCTTGAGAGATCCAAGTGCCCTGTTCAGCCTTTTACTTGGAGTTTTATACATTGGCATGGCTCTGGGATTTGTATTTCTCCTCCCTTGATTTTTCCCTTGGGGCAGGCTGTCATGCATGTTAGCCTGCCAGCTCTTGGGAGAGGCTGCCTGCACAGTGTGTTTACTGAAGTTGTGCACATGCTCACTTGAGGCATTTTTTCCCCACCAGTCAAGTGTTCCTAGGGAAAGGTCATATATCTCTTAAACTCTATCATCTTGCCGAGATGTGCATGCTTGATCCCACTTGCCCACCTGCTGAGATCTTAGAGAAGCTGCTGATCACCAACTCCAGGTTTTTTAAAATCTATTGGGACACTATCTTTCCCTGGCACCTGCTGCAACCTGACCATGACCCTATGATCACCTGACATTCCTGGGTGGTGGGGACCCTCTCCTCCCTGCTCATGTCTGCTTAGCTGTCTACTCTAACAATACCTGAATCTTGGGTCAGTCTGTTCTCAGAAGCCTCCACTATCCACGGAATAAGTACCATTCCTTGGAGGTCTGTGAACCTATCTTCTTTGTGTGTCCCCAGATACCTAAGTGACATAAAAAAATAAAGTATGGCACTAGAAAAATTAGGGAAATTTACATTTCATTTGCTTAGCTATCATCATCTGAAATGTGTGGCATTTAAAATCTGAAGTTTTTGAATTTTATACATATATGGTGTAAGCTCTGCAAAGAACATTTATAGCATAAATAAGATTCCAATGAGGATATTTAACATTAGAAGAGTAACATATCCATAGAAAGTAGGGATCCTGATATTAGTCACAAGTTGGCAAAAACCTTATTCCTGACCCTGAAACATTATTACTAATTGTAATATCTGATCCTTTAGTAAATATTTTTCACAGACTTCTCACTTCCTTTTAATTTTAGAGTCACCTAGCTAAAGTTCCACTGCTTTCCACTCACTCAATTTACACATGTTGCAAACTGGTAAACTGCCATTCATCTACTGTGTATGTGTATATCAGAAAAATACACCTGCTCTGGTTGTATTCTGTCTACAATTCTATCTCTTCTCTGTTTATCTATTAGTATACACTTTGTAGCCAGGTTTTGCTTCTTCAACTCCTTATACCTACTTAAAAACTTATTGGAAATGCAGTATGATGGTATGTGATGACTTTCAGCAATTTTTACATCAAGATAGACAGAAAAATATAATATTTGTATACTCTGGGATTATTTGATGAGACAACTCATGTCAGAGACAATAAGCCAGGGATTCCAACTGCCCTATGCTTTGTCTAGCTGATCTTAGGGCTGAAAGAATCAAATCGACATAACATTCCACCTATTATTTATTCCTACACTTACTGAGAAGTCCTCATGTAGGGGCAAGTGTATGTTGTTTGAGGCCAGATAAATCAGGGTTTGCATTTTGACTTTGCTATGGCATAGCTCTGTGATTGTGATAAAATGACAATATTCTGTCTTCTGCTTTCTAAGCTATTAAATAGGAATAATAATATCCAAAGGGGAAATAATATTTCTGTGCCTTCTCCCACTGGTCCTACATCCACCTATTCCTTTCCTGATTCTCTTCTAGGATAGAAGTTGGCAATTCAGATGATGAGAGTCCTAAGATATTCACCAGGCTATATTGGTAGTAGTTAAGTTTAAAAAACATGAGCATATATTCTATTTCCTACCTTCTAATCTGTCTTCATCATGAAGTCAGACTGCAGCCTTGAAAGCAGTTGATGGAATGAAGACACAGTCAAATCAGATGCTTCTTCCCCTTAAAAGTTTGCCCAAAAACTGCATTAAATTTAAGATATTTCATGTTTGAATACCCACTATGTTACAGACAAGATTTAAGTCATGAGAGTTTTTTAAGAAGTGAATGGAATTTAGCTTTTGCTCTTAATGAGCTTAGGATTTATCTAAGATCAGAAAATGAGAACAATAATTGAAATAAAATTCCAAATATGGTATCTAAGTGTTGATATAGAACGGGGTTGGCGACATTGGAAATGTCTTTCCAGGAAGGAGTGACTATAGCACCAATACAGGTGGCCTACTGTATGCTTTCAATCTCTTTCTCTCCCTACTTGTGTCTGTATTCTTTTCCAGGGTAGGGGGTATTTCTGTTGTAACTTCCAGAATTTTGCAGTAAACAGAACTCTGCGAGGTTGTCTCTAGGCCTGTCAACTCAATGCCTCAGGCAACCGTCTATACAGTATTCTCCTCGTACAGTGTCTCATTTGATCTTGGGCTTTTCTCCAAGACTTACTAAGATCCTCAGGCCACATTTTGGAAAGTGAGGAACACTTTAGTCCCAGATTGTATTTATTCAAGATTCTTCAATCTTGTTTAGCGTTCTAGTGTACTCCCATAGGAGGGAAGAAGGACATAATACCTCTTCTCAAAGTCACATACTAGTGGCTTTCCCTCTTGTTCATGTTTCTAATCCTATTTTAGGTAACCTGGGCAGAATTATCTTGTTGCTTTCCTGTTCACCATTGATGGCACACACTTCACACTACTATTCTTAAAGAGCTAATATCTGACAAGCAAAGCAAGGCTTTAGAACTCATACCACCTCCTATTCTAAAAGTCTACTTCTCACAAATCAAAATGCTATGCTTTTTAAATGACATACAAATACGGAAGGTAAATTTTGTAGAAGATCTTGATTGGTATTCAAGTATCTTCCCTCAAATTTAACATACACACATACAAAATAATAGGATTCACTACTGATTCCGAGGAAGGTCAACTGATACTGAGTTTGATGTATAAGCTTCTCAGATCTAGAGAGAAAGTCAAAATATTATTTTATAGAAATGAAAGTAGGAGTATGTCTCAAAGAGATACATTCACCAGGAAGGAAAAAACAAAAAAGGCATAAACAGTCCATTCACAGGAGAAAAAATCCACAAGACCAATAATCATATGAAAGAATACTCACTTTCAGTAATAATGGAAGATATGTTACGTAAAAGCAATAATCAAGAATTATGTGTCTTCATCACTAACACTTGTTTTAAAGTATGACATTATTCAGAACCGTCCAAGTGCTGTAAAACATGTATTCTTATCATTGATGTTGGAAGAATATAGAAGTACAACTATTTGGGAAAGTAATCTTAATAAAATATGCCCAGTCTTAAAACCATATATGTTCTTTAACCTAATAATCCCACTTTTAAATATTTATAAGAATACAATTATATATTAAAAAGAGTTTCCCCATGAAAATAATTATTTTATAATTCTATAATAATACTTGAAAACACTATATTGGACATACAAATCACTTACTAATACATATCTATTACTTTTAATCATTTGCTTTATATATAGTTATTTAATATATTATATAATGCATAATATATGTTAGTATAATCTTGAATATTTATTATATCATATGTCATATATAGCTTAATATAAATATTATATCACATATGCAGTGTGCATATATATAATGATATATATACTGCATGCCATGTGCATACACAAAAATTTAATTACTTCTAAGTGATGATTTTTAACCAATTCATTTATTGTGCTCTTTTTTGTATTTGTGTATTTTCCATGTTTTATAAAGCTATCAAGTGTCATTTCTATAATAGAAAAATAATTATAAAGAAAGAAAATAATGAGCAAAGTTTTTATACATTGGTGTAAATTTGTATAACTTTATTGGTAGAAATTTAAAATGTTGGTGCTGGAACAATTGGACATCCATAAGCAAAAGTAAAAAAGACAAAACATAGATAATACACATAAATATAAAAGTAAAAATCTAAGATTTCTTGGAGAAAACATAAGAGAAAAATCTCACTATCTTGAATAAGCAAAGATTTCCTAGGTAGGGCACAAAAAGTATGAATAATAAAGAAAAATACTGATAAACAATTTTATCAGTATCTAGTGATTAATAAAAAGTTTCAGTGAGAAAGGGTTTATTAGATTTGGCATTTAGAACACAACTGATTACTTTTTCCCAAGGTGAATTCAAGATTATAGCTAACTTTTATTGCTGTTTCAGTGGAAGTGGTTCTTTCAAAGAGACAAGATCTGAATCTGATTTTAATTAATTAATCTCTTAGGGCACTATTTTGATAAGTGCTTAGGCCAACACTAGTATGGCGATTCTTAATTTTCTTTTAATTCCAAAGGCTGATGTCTCCAGATTTTACTCCCCAAGTTATGGTGCATTTCATTTAGCAGTATAAAGAAGGCAATTTAAAAACCAAGGACGGCACGGCAAGGCAACAGGTTATCTGCAGTCTCTCAATAGAAGTGGGCATGATATGACACAATACCAAACGGGGGTAGATTAGCAAATTCATTCAGAAAAACAAAACTGAGAGGAAAAAGATCAATGTCTCTTTTTCTGGCAAAATGTCTAAAGAGAAGAAGAGAAAAATCATGGTAAGAAGAAAAGAAAATCATAGTTACTTTTTAATTGTTTTGACAAGGCAAATCCTGTAATTTAAGGTACAAATAAAGAACAAAGTATCTATAATTTTTTCTTTTTTCTCTTAGATGTTTATATTTTTCAGAGTAATCAAGAAAAAAAGGCTGGAAATTTCTAGGTTCACTATCTAGGAAGATGGGAATTTAAGTGATACATTTACATCCTTGTTGGATTAAAGGAAAAGAAAAATTGGCAAGGGCATACGATGGAAGTTGACACATTTTCAACAATAAACAAATTTAGGAAATTTGTTGGTGCTGGAACAATTGGACATTCATACGCAAGAAAAGACACAAAATAGATAATGCACATACGTGTAAAATACAAAAATCTAAGTTTCCTTAAAGAAAATATAAGAGAAAGTTTTTACAAGCTTGGACAAGCAAAGATTCCCTAGGTAGGACACAAAAAGTGTTAATAATAAATAAAATTACTGATAAACTTTATCAAAGTTAATATTTCTGTTTTTAAAAGGCACCTAAGAAACTATGAAAACAAGCCACAGACTGAGAAAATAGTTGCAAACAAATATAAAAAGGTTTGATTTGTAAAATACATAGTCTCTTTATTCAATAAAAAGAAAACAAGGCAAAAATTAAAAATAGGTAAACAGTGTGACAGATGCATCACCAAAGAAGATACATAAATGATAAATAAACACATCTCAACATTACTCCCAATAGGAAAATAAATATTAAAATTACATTGAGATACTACTACGCTCTTACAATTAAAGATAAAAAATAATTTCAATGGCAATACATTTGCTAATGAGGATGCAGCACAGCTATAATTCTCATACACTGTGGGGGATGGGCAGAACGAAAAATAGTACAGCCACTTTAGAAAACAAATTTGTAGTTCTTTATAAAATTAAGCACGTGCTTATCACACAACACAACAATCCTAACTATTTACTTAAGATAATAAAAGCAAATGTCTGCTCAAAGGTCTGTATATGAAAGTTGCAGTAGTTGTAATCATAATTACCCAAACAGAAAGCAACACAAATATAAATGGTAAATAGAGAAACGGTGGAAAACTACTTTACAAAAAAGGCGATAACAAGCAACGAACTACAGGTTCATTTGATAACAGAGAAATCTTAAATGCATTTCACACAGTGAAATAAGCCAGACTCAAAAACATACCTACTATATCGTTTTATTTATATCACATTCTGAAAAGGGATGGGTCAGTAGTTGCCAGTTCCTGAGTCTGACTGGCTACTAAATATCATAAAGATACTTTTTAGGCTGATGGATATATTCTATGTCGTGATGGTGGTGGGAAAATTCATGCCACTGTACACCTAAAAATGATTGATTTTACTCTATGTAACTTATACCACCATGAACCTAATTAAAAAAAAAAAAAAAAACAAATTTACTAGAAAAGAACAAAGAGAAACCCGTGAGAGTCAAGCAAGAGATTTCTTGGAGTATATTTCTTGACAACCTTAGAGCAAATTTTTCATTTGTCAAAAGTGTGTAATAGCAGAGTTGGGATTTCACTCAAGTAGGTCTAAAAATATATAAAAAGAGAATCTCTAGAGAATTCTAGTAATCATGGTGGAACTTAGGTACTTCCCAAAAGTCAAGTTCAGTAATATATTTGGCCTACTGTATCCTTATTTTTAGGGTAATTTCATGTCTCCATTTTCCTGGAACATCCTCATTTATGGCTAATTTAATTAATATAGCATAACATTTTTCTCTCAAGTGTCCCTACTTGGGCAATAAAGTACATGGTCACCTAACTTAACTATGTATCCTTTTAGATGTTCCACAGATATATGTAGAAGAATGGCTTTCTAGGTATGGAGTTTCTAGCAAAAGATTAAATTCATGTTTAGTTACCTTAAAAGAGAATATTATGTAAATTTGAAAGTTGATCTTATTGTTACAAAAAAGGAAATGTGCAAGGTTATGAACTCAATGTTTTTAATAGTCTATCATACATCAATTAAGAGTTTGTTGAACATACTACAAGTCCTAATCAGCAGTTTTTTCTATTCATTTAGTTACTTTTTAAAATAGAGAATTACACCATTATTGAAAATGAGGTCTAAAACCATATTTAGAGCTGGCACCTCTCCATTCCTACCCCGCAGAGCATCAGCAGATAGCTTAAAAAGAAAGAAAGAAAAAGGATGAGGTCAATGATGAGCTCTTCTCCAGAGTTGCTGGAACCAGAGGAATTAATGAGATCATGATACAGATTCTTGGGTCATTGCTCTTAGGTCTTTGCTCCGAGGATGGAAAGAAAACACAAATTAGTGTGGCATTTAAACTATTCTTTAAAAATCCCATTGAGAGAAAAAGATGGCCTCATTTTATAGTTTACTCTATGTCTTAAAAAAATAAAATGAACTTGAAACTATTAATGAATTCAAATGAAGTTACCATGATGACAGGGCTAGTATATTGTCCCCACCACTGAACTACTCCCAAAGACAAACTCCAATGAATGAATTAGATATTGCTTTTTGGTGAATGGAAGCAAGATAAGCAAATTAAATTATTGGGAAAATTAAGGAATTAAACTACAGTTTTAAAGACCATTATAATGAAGTTTCTGTACAGATATAATAATATTCATCCTGTTGGCTTTCTCTGGGCCTTATTAAACCATACACAATATCAAATGTACTTACTCTTCTAGGACATAGTGACCCCTATTTTCTTGGAAAAGCAATTCTCCAAATCCCTGTGAAAAATCTAGATTCTTATATCTCTAGGTCTAAAATAGCTGGAATTCAAACTGCAATTTGGAGAATTAGACAACCATTAGTAGAGCAGCTAATACTCAGAAAGTGCTAGCACACTTCCAAAGCAATGCTCACATAGAAAGCTCCAGTTGGACTATTTTATGTACTGTTTAGTGATTTTCAACTGTTAAGTAGAAAAGGCAACATAATTCACCCCAAGATACAGGTGAGTCATTTACTGGTAAAGCAGATATAGTAGTAAAGCGCTCCAGGAAACATAGTGAGTGAGCAGGATTTTGGAAGAAAATGTAGATAGAGGAAATTGCTAAAATATGTACTAATTTCATGAGAAGTAGGTCTTCATAACAAACTTTGATATGTGTTTGTTGTATAGCTATGTAAAAATAACATGTAAGGGAATGCTTATTCTTTTATATGAGAAAAATATATTTTCTTATATTTAGTATCACATATAATGAGAAAATTTTCTCATAAGAAAATATAAGAGAATTCTCTATAAGAGAATGTAAGGAATTAGTCACTTATATGCCATGCCAATTGAGAGATATGATAATATTCAATAGGAGAATCAACATTCTTTTAATAAATCAATTTTAACCTTAAATACATTGTTCTTCAAGTACCTAATGTTCAAATATTTTAATATAAATCTCTTCCTAAAGTACCACTGTAGAATTAAATTAAAATATCTTTCTGTTCTTTAAGTAACAATACAATATCCTTGTTGACTATGATCTCTCATGTAATTTTATATTATTAGAATTAGTATTTTATAGATTGTCTTGCATTATCTTACTTTGTATTTTATTATTCTATATGAATTTTAAATTTTGGAATGTACTGATATATAGAACCCATCTTTGTAACACAGAGTTTTTTTTAGTCAGCTGGAAAAGTCAATTTAAAATAATATTTGAATAAAAGAAAATAAAAACATTTGTCATAATTTTATAATTGATGAATGAAATATGTTGCCAAGTGAGTCTTTTTCCCTCAACTGACTATATTGCTTCCATATTGATCTCATTTAGTCAATAAACACCAGAGATCATGAGGTATCAGGCTCTGTGTCACCGTATTCAAAGCTATCAAAGTATCAGATGACTTCAAAATCTTCCTAAAATCCAAGATTTTTACTACAATTCAGTGCCAGTGCTCTGACAAGTGACTGTGAGTATATGTATATATTTGTACTGTATTACTTGTGACTGAATGTTTTTCTAGAAGTTCCAAATTTCTATATTGGGTAAGTATTTTCATCTAAATAAGAATAAAATAAACCAACACAAAATGAGCCTAGCATGTTGAAACCTAGGCTCCGTTGTAAAATAAAGCAAACTAATTTTACTAGGACCAGAGAAAAACTCTGAGCAGCCTTTCATCTGCAAATGGTGGCTCAGAAACTAGGTAGTCCAAGGGAATCTAAAAGCAGCCCAGTAGGTGCTCGGTGCCAAGCCTGCAATAGGAATCAAGGACACAGCACCAAAGTCTTCATGGAATGAAACAGATTCCACAAGATAAGCTAATTCTGTTCAGAAGACAGTATAGCTAGGGAAATAAAAAGGAATTTCACAAACTCAAAGGTGAGAATCAGTCTGAAAGTGGAGTCTGTTTTGTAAATTGCTTAAGGGGGTTGCCGAGGAAGTGGTGTTCACAAGTGAGCAAGTTGGAAAAAATAAAGAAATGTAATGAGTATTAAAATTGAAGCTGACATCAAAGAGTTAGATCATTGTATTGTAATCATAAGAAGTAGAAGAATGTTCAACCTAAAGCATTTGAGCCTAATTTGCTATATTTAGCCTTTATTTATACATTCAGAATACAGAATAGCAGTGAGAGCCAAATCTGTAACTCACAAAGACAAAGTAATCATGCAAATTCATGAAACCTCTTAATGAATGAAGAAAAAGGGTTTTTGTTTCAGACTCCTCCCACAAAAAGCTAAAAAAGAAATAACGAAAAACAAAACAACAAAGAATGAGAATTTTAAAAACAAAAAGAAACAACAGAAGAAGTCCAGTTACTACATTCCTGTGAAGTTTCTTCAAAACTAATAAGAATATATTTCAAAAATTATACATTTTGAAAAATAAGTATACAATACAGTATTGTTACTTATAGGCACTGTGTTTCACAGCAGATTTCTAGAACTTGTATTGTGTAATTTGAACTGAAGTTTCCTTGTGCAGCTGTGGGCTTTACCAGATGACATAGGCTATGTGTATTTTCTTTTTCCAATGGTAGTCATGGAATTAGAGATTCTACTTCCCTGCTACTTTCCCTTAATTTTTATTTATTTATTTATTTTTTGGTGGGGGGGTGAGGGACTCATTTCCGTTTCTTGTTTATTGATCTTTCCCTTTCTTATTTTCAAGAATAACACATACTTATTTATTTATTTTTATAATTGTTATATTGTCTCAGATGTAGGGAAGATTGCAGTCCACTATTCTGGAATTAGAAATCTTAAGAAAATTATATATACAGCTGGAAATAATTCAGTAAATATAATGAGAACCAGAGCTTTGTCAGTGCTACTTTTATTCACAATAAGTGATGAGCAAAGAAAATTGTTATTGCCCAATTGAAACCACTTATATGGTTAGTTGGTTTTTCTATAATATTATTTTTAATATTCTGCAATGGGAATCAGAGTATGTATTTATCGGTTCCAAACTTCTGCTGCTTATTTGTAAAATTTTAAGAGCTAATTAGATTATCTTTAAATATTTGCTTCCACATTGAATTATGCATTTGATATCTCTCCAAGTCCATTTAATTTGATAGAATGTCTGGAATCACACCCTATCGTGAAGTAAAGCAACCTAAACTCTTGCAAGAAAACAACTAATGTATAAGTATTTAAAAGGAAATTACATCTGAACTTACAAGGTTGTGTGCAAACCAAAAACTAAGTAATTCAGCTTTTGTATCTTGATGCAAACAATATACATCCAACCCACAATGTGACCATTTTTATTGGAGTAAAGATAATAGTTTCCTTACATTGATCTACATGAGCATCAAGGTTTGCCTTTTTCTTCTCCAGCTGGTATAGAACCAGATAGACACCCAAAGGTTGAGAGCTCTGATTTAAAGAAGACAGTTTTATAAACAAAATATGTATTTTTTCTATTTCATTAAAAATATCATTATAGAATAAATCACACAACACCAAATCAATCCTTCTTGAAAGGTACAGCAGATGTGGGAACTGAAGCCCCAAATAGCTATGTTGAAATGCTGAGATGTCATTTAAAACTGAATTCATAACTTAAGACCATATAACATTAAAATGTTGTGATCATCTGGATTTTTTAATATTTCTTATTTGAAATCCTGCTGTTATGACAAGAGGAAAGCATAAATGCTGAGTATAAGAGGTTTGTTCAAAAACAAAATTATTAACATGTACTGAATTCTTCCTATATGCCAGGCATTCTGCTGACATTTAACAGTCATTGTCTTAAAAATGTACTTTAAAGTGGTCAGGATCCTATTCTCATGGTAAGAATAAAATCTCAGTAGAGACTTTCCTCATCCCAACCCAGGTATGTTGACGCAGATATAGCTAATGGTGAGTCACATGTTCCAAGACAGCAGTTATCAATGAGGTGACTGGATCCAAGAAATTATAAAGTAGAGGCTTGAGCAAATCTACTCTATGCAATTCAGAAGTTCTCAGTCCTTATCTAAAGGGTGTTTTGTTCATTTGCTTATTATTATTATCATTATTATTATGCACATATTCCAGCAGTCCACTACATTCTGAGGCATACCAAAGAAGTTTGAAGTCACATCCATCTCCTTGAAAAGTTTATATAGTAGTCTTATTGGGAAGCAAAACACACTAATAACAAAATATTCAGGTCTAAAACCTACAAAAACATACTGGAAGATTATGTAGAACTAAGACACAAAGGCTGAGAGGACTGATTTAAAGATATAAGCTTTATTATGCAGAGTTGAAATAAATTTTGAGATGGACTGAGAAAAATGTGGAAAATTTACCCTGGTATGTATGAGAGAACCTGCTTTTTGGGTGCTGGGAAAGGTACAAATTTTGTCTCCATAATAAAAATAAGCAGGATTTGTTCATAGAATACAGTAGTATAGTAGAGATGATATTGGGGAGTATTAATGCATTCATGGGAATGGATAAAGTGAGTTAGTCGTTTGAAGAACTTGATTACCAAGCCAATCAATTTAGATATAATAGTACTATACTGAGAAGTTTTCTTATGTAATGAAAGAAGAGAAGAAAAAAAGGAAAATGCTGTTTTGTATCAGACACAATTCTGGGTTTATCTGGTGCATTTGTCTCAACAAATCTGAAAAAGTAGGCATTACTGTGAACTGAGAGAGCAAGACAGGGACTTGTAAACCAGATAAATTACCCAAGGTTAGAGAGTGGATTATGGTAGAACCAGAATTCAAATCCAGTGTGTTTATTCTTAACATCTATGTTCTTCCCACAGAGCAAACAATAGCCAGAGATTTATATTTCTGACTCATCTTATATTTCAAAAATACTCGTACATACATACATATGTATATGTATATTTCTATATACACACATTTTATGTATCTGTATATAGTCCTCAGTCTATGAATATATATGTGTTTATAATACTTCCAGTGCAAATACATACATGTATAGAAATATGTATATATGCATATATATGCACACACATACATATATTCACAGGCAGAGGTTCATTTATTCATTTAACAAACATTTATTCAATAACTAATATGTGTGAGGCAAGTTGAATGACTTAAAAATCTGAACTTTTCCACATCATTTCTGCTAGTTCAAAATTTAGCAAACCCCAATGCTTATCTTATGTATAAAGGAATCTTGGTTTATGCAAAGGAAATAAGCATTAATATACCCTCAAAGTTTTAAGTGTTTGTTTTTTATAAGAGTATTTTATTATAATATTCATTTTATCTTTTGAGTAGATATCTTTGGTTAGCATTTAAAACAACACTTTAATTTCTTAAAATTGTTTTACTGCTAACCCTCAATTAAAACATATAAAAGGGTCTGAAAATAAATTTAATGCCATGGATCCTTCAGAGGTCCAGTCATGTAGAATACCCAATTTTTTCCAATTATTACCATTTGCCTCCTTGTACAGAACATCCTGCAACATTTGCCAAGTACCTTTTAGAATCACAATCAAAGACTAAAAGTGAACGTCAATGATTTTTGGCTTATGTACGTAGCGTCTTCAGTAGCAGCTTGCGGCATTGATGTGCCCCAGTGGAATGTTATTTCCCGAAAGACGGTAAATGAATCAATCATTTTTATGGGCTGAGTCTTTCTCTGCACGTCACCTTGCATTACTAATGATTGATTCAATTTTTCTGGCTAGAATTGGAGCTCTTTCTAGGGTAAGGTTAACTTCAAGTAGCTGTCTTATTATTTCCTGTATTGCCAACCATTCGTATTATTTAGACCCAGAGCATTTCATTTCTCTTTTCCCTATGTTTGATTATATTTTTAATTTCTATGTGAATTTCCAGAAGATACTTTTAGCTAGCTGAACGAAAATCCCTTGTGGTACAATATTATAAGACAGACTTTGGAATTCGACACACCTGGATTTGATGCCTGGATCTATCATTTAAGCTTTATAACCTTGAACATGTTAATCTCTCTCAGGTACTATTTCCTTGCTTAGAAAATAAAGGATGAAATGAACTATTCTACTGGAGCTACTATAAAGATGAAAGAAGATAAAAGTTTTCAGTAGGATTGTTGCCATGTAGTAAAACTTTTATAAATAATAATTTGTCTGATGCTATTGGGTTAAGCCATTGACAACAAACATGGCAATAATTCAAGTTTAAAAATACAAACGGGTCTGAATTAACATTGCACAATGATTTGTTTGTGTTTTCTTGTTTTTCCAAATTCAGTGTTATATTCTACTTTCATATTTTGTGAGCAGTTATTAACTAAACAACTGCTAAATATTTGAGTGCATTATGATTTCACCCATTATGGGGTTTAAATCCATCTGAAGTAAAGATTAAGACCCAATGAATCTGTGCATAATTCAAATGATATTTATTCACATGTATTGTGTGGTAGAGAAAATGAATGTATATGAAAAAAAGGGAATGAAAGTGAATGAAGAGAAAAACTAAATACAGTCAGGAAAGGCTTGATAAAGGACTTACGAACTTGAATATGATTGTGAAAGGTAGTTATAATTTCTATAAACAGCTGAGGAAGAAAGCTCAATTTGTATAGTTTATGAAGGAATGTATATGTTTGTGTCTCACAGAATTTAAAGTTAAGAATACACACACACTACACAGAAACTCAGAAAACCTATGCTACTTGCTCGGGTAATTACTACTAGTCAGTGGTAAACTGATGTCTAGGTCTCCTGCTCCTGTTCCAGTATGTTTTTACTGGAATATGTTGAGTGAGCCAGCTTTCAAAAGCTTCTTGAATTATTCATATGGATATGGAAAATCCTATCTTACAGCATAAGGCCATTTCTATTTATAGTTATTAAGACTATTAAAACTTTTTTCATATTCAGCCATCTCAATGACTAATTCGTGCATCATCAGTTTTAGTAGTGCCATAACTGGATCCTATAAGTTCGTGAAAGGCAATTGGGTATGTGGCTTCCCAAATCCCTGTTCAGTTGTATCACATTTGTAGCTTAAAACCAGCCAAACTTACCAGTTTTTCCATGTGTAGCATGGAAAATAAGGATTTGTTGTTTTTCTGAAGATCTAGTTGGTAAACACATCACTGGTTGGAATAGTAAATTCCATACAGTGCCACTATTAAAATAGCAAAAAATATGAAATTATGTTTATAATCTTATATAAATTGACTTTAAAGTGAGACATGGAAAGGTCAAAAAAATGGCATGGTCTTTGAATTAAAATACCAGAAATAGGCCGTTTGCGGTGGCTCACACCTGTAATCCCCGCACTTTGGGAGGCCGAGGAGGGTAGATCACGACGTCAGGAGATCGAAACCATCCTGATAAGGTGAAAACCTGTCTCTACTAAAAACACAAAAAATTAGTCAGGCGCGGTGGTGGGCGCCTGTAGTCCCAGCTACTCCGGAAGCTGAGGTGGGAGAATGGTGTGAACTCAGGAGGCAGAGCTTGCAGTGAGCCGAGATCACGTCACTTCACTCCAGCCTGGGTGACAGAGGGAGACTCCGTCTCAAAAACAAAACCAACAACAACAACAACAAAACAGAAATAGAGAAATTATTAGGTTCTACCAGAGGGTTCTCTCATAAGTGAAGAAGAACAGTCTTTTGAAATACAATGCATATGAAGTTTGCAATTGTAGCAGTTTGTTGAATATCTATGTAAATTTACACAAATTAAATAGGAATACCTTACCATGAATAGATACATTTTATCCCAGAAACTCAAGGACATTGCTATTTCAGAAAACCTATAAATCTAGTTTGGTATTAATCAATTGGTGAACTATGAATAAAATGATTAATTTAATAAATGAAAATAAGGCATTTAAGAAAAAAATCTCAGTAACTAAGATAATGGAATATGCAAGTTATCTATAGAAAAATGCAGTCTGGGAGCTGTGGCTCACACCTGTAATCCCAGCAGTTTGGGAGGCCGAGGTGGGTGGATCACTTGAGATCAAGAGTTCAAGATCAGCCTGGCCAATATGGTGAAACCCCATCTCTACTAAAAAGTACAAAAATTATCTGGGCATGGTGGCAAGTGCCTGTAATCCCAGTTACTCGGGAGGCTGAAACAGCAGAATTGCTGAACCCATGCGGCGGAGGTTGCAGTGAGCCGAGATGGGGCCACTGCACTCCAGCCTGGGCGACAGAGCAAGACTCCATCTCAAAATAAATAAATAAATAAATGCAATACTCTATTTTATTCAAGTAAATAATTATAAAATGTGCTAATTCAACACAGTCAATAAAAGCATGCTATTTTATTTCTATAGACCTAAATCTGGAAGATTATGCTGAAAACATTAACCATTAAAACATTAAAAGAGATCACATTGTGGATGATTTTTATTTATTCTTTAGAATTTTCTGCATTTTTAAAAAAAGTCTCTATAGTAAATTATATAGACTACTTAGTTTATGAAAATTATGAAAATAAAATATACTGGAGACAAGAACATATTCACGACAACTACAAAAACTTAAAATATCCAAGAGTGACTTCAATGTGAGAAAAAATTAAAATCAGATAAATTTTAAACATATATGAATAATAAAGAGACAAGGATGAAGATGAGAAGAAGAGGAAGAAGAAATGGAGAAGTAAATTTTAGCATACAGATAAACAGAATGCCACACACATACTTGTTTAAATAATTTAGGACTTACTACCTAGGGAAAATGCAACAAAATGTTAAGAGTAGCAACAAAATATATAATTTTAATTAAAGAGTAATATAAATTTTATTAATGTGCTAATGTGAAATAAAAAAGAACTTTAACAGTAGCCTCTAAGTGGTATTTTCATATGTGACTGGTTTTCCTTTCATTTAGTTTTTGAAAATATTTTCCAATACAGACATATACTGTATTTGGAGATCTTATTCCAATTACAGTCATATTCTGAGATGTACTAGGAATTAGGACTTCAACATATAAATTTGGAAGGGTGACACAATTCGGGCCACACATCTGGTATGTTCCCCATTTAATTTGGAGAGCCCCAAGGAAATGAAGTATCTGTTTATTAACGAATCTGCTCAGGTCCTGTGCTTCCTAAATGAGGGCCACCATCTAAAGAAGCATTTGTGAGCTACAGACCACCAGGGGCACTGCTGCCATTGCCCTGCATGGCACTCCTTCCTTTCCCATAATGCTGCCCCCAAGACTCCCCCATACCAAATACAAAACTGTAATGATTTCCCGTGAACAAGACTTCTGGGAGATTTGGCAAAATTGGGAGAAACGTTATTTTATAAGGTGAAGATCCAGCCTATGAGACCAGCTTCAGAAACATCTTTTTCCTAGCTTATCCCGCCCTTGTGATGCATTGAACTATTGTTGTTTTTCTTTATTACTCTATACCAATATCCGTACTATACCTCAGAATGGGCAGAGTATGCTTCCCTGATCCTTGACATTAAGCTTGGCCGTGTGACTTTCCTTGGTCAGGGGATATTGGCCTATGCAACAAAGGTAGAGGGCTTAAATGACCTTACAGGATTTGGTTTGTTTCTTGTGTCCCAGGGATCTGCTGTGAGAAGAGCTTCTCCTGGTAACTGATGCCCTATCAATCTGGTGTCTACAATAAACACACGTGGGGTAAATTGACACCCAACCTACCTGGAGATAGGCCCAGCTGACCCACAATCTGAAGTAGATTGCCCAGAGGAACCAGCTTAGATTAGCCAAACTGCATTCAGCCTCCTGAGCATATGAATCAATGCTTCTTGTTGTAAACCATTGAGTTTTACAGTGGTTTGTTACATAATGTTATTGTTGGTCATGGCCAACTGATACCATATGGGATAAATGCACACAACTGTCATCCTCAGGTCCTTTCCACCATCCATGTAAAGAAAATGAACCGAATAGACAACTGAGAGCCATCTGTTCATCGATTCTTAAGACATACTCAGATTCTAGCGTCAAACTTATTGTCCAAATCAGTGAGGAATGCAGCTTTATATTACTTCATTATTGAAGGTGAATGTCTCAGGTTACTATGAGTTCAAAACGTATCCAGGGACTCATACAGCTTACTAGGCCTAGAAGGTACAATAAAGGCCATACCATAACTCTCTTCAATGATGCAATATCCTAGGCACAGAAAGGAAAAGTTACTGACAGGAGGCCACACCATAAGACAGTGTCAGGCTTGGGTCCTCTGTCTCCTAACCTAGCACTCTTCGATTGCAACTTTCATAATTTGTAGTTGGTTATTAGGAAAAGTATCTTGTGATTTTTTATTTTTATTATTTATTTATTTATTTATTTATTTATTTATTTATTTATTTACCGAAAGCTTCCTAAATAGCAACAAACTTGTCTAGAAAATTCCTAGACATTAATCATGTCCATTATCTTTTCATTTTTGTAGCTTCTTTCAGGGTCAATGATTTTGACACAGATTTTGATGTGAAACATAACTCAAAAGGAGTATCTTAGTGAAAGAGAGTAAAATCCAATGAGGATAATTAACTACACCAAATATAGAGATCTATAAAGAGATCTGAGAACTTCTGAACAGTCATTTACTTAAATCTGTTAAGTTATTCTACATGCTAATGTGTCATATTAACTAGGAAAATGTACTAAAAGGATTCTTATGAATAATTATTTGCTTCCTGTCAAGTTTTAATATTTTCAGTTGCTGAAAAATATGTTAGAATTTTAGGGGGTGGAGGAGGTAATGCTCATATTCTTCCAGGGGAAAATTCAACAATACAAAGCAAAATATAGACCTCTGTGAAGGAATTGTTTGCTGTTATTTATATTTTTCCACAAATTCTGAAAGTGTAGAATTAAACTCTGAAGACATAGTAATGGGGATAAGAAACAAAATTATTAAGCAAGGTTGGCTTTGTATTCACAGACAGAATGAAGTTCAAGGTTTGCATGTAGGTTTACCTTTTTTTCAGTGCAAGACACTATTGCCTGGTTTTACGAGCTCAGATTCTCTAGTCAGACTGTCTGCACCTGATCCTAGACTATGCCAATTATTACTTGAATCATCAGAGTAAGCTGTTTAACGTCTGTTTGACAGGTTTCTTCATTTGTGGGCTGAAGGGAATAATGATAATATCTAATACAGAGAGTTGTTTTAAAAGATTAAACTCATTCTATAGGTAATTTTTCTTTAGTTGTACTTGAGATACATAAACAAACAAAAGTAACAAAGATCTTTGCAATCATGAAGCTTATATTCCAGAAATCATAGCCAGACAAAGAAGAAACAATAACCCTAATAAATGAGTAATGATATACTGTGTACTAGAAAATAATAAGCATGATGAGAAAAGCAAAAGTTGAACAGAGTAAAGAAAATCAAGTGTGTTGCAGGGAGGGGTGGGTTGCAATATTAAATAAATGGATGGACCAGATTTCACTGAGATAATGTATTTTGTGCAATGACCCGAATAAGGGGATGGAGAAGTCATGCATATATCTACAGAGAATATTCATGGATGGGAGAATAAGCTTAAACTTCTAAGATGGGATCAGGAGAATGTTAGAATGTGGAAACTGAGACTCAAGAAAGTTAAATGCCTTGCTTAAGTTTACATGAACCCAGAAGAAAGAGTATTTTGACAGCCTGGAGTATAACGAACAAGAATAAGTGTCTTCAGTTCTCAGAAAACTCACATAATCACCATCTCCTAAGTATCAGATTCCCCATGAGATCCACTCTGATAATGTATACACCATACAATAAATGAATGCACTGATCTTGTAGGACAGTCCTTTTCAAGAATGTTCAAGATAATTTGAGATGCTGGACACTCTTATGCTTATCTTCTTCAAGGTTTTAGTCTCAGAAGGGAGAACCCAAATGCTCATGTGTATAAATGCTCAGCAGTCTTTCTGGCCCAATAAACAGTTTCCCACCGTAGCAGACAGATTCTAAAGTTACCACAACTATCTTAACTTCTTGGTACTCAGGCCTTGCTATCTTCCCCTCCCCTTCAGTATGAGTGTGACCTGTGATTTGCTTCTAACCAACAGAATACAGCACAGAATATTACATATACATGATCATATTTCCTAAGATAGTAATGTCTATCTTGCTAGATAACTGTCTTCTTTGCTAGCTCTGAAGAGGCAAGCTGTCATGTTGCGGACTGCCCTAGGAAGAAGTCTACATGATAAGGAACTGAGAGCAGTCAATAACCAACAGCCAAGGCCGGGCATGGTGGCTCACACCTGTAATCCCAGCACTTTGGGAGGCCGAGCCGAGTGGACCACTTGAGGTCAGGGGTTCAAGACCAGCCTGGTCAACATAGTGAACCCTGTCTCTACTAAAAATACAAAAATTGGCCAGGTGGGATGGCAGGCGCCTGTAATCTCAGCTACCTGAGAGGCTGAGGCGAAAGGATTACTTGAACCCAGGAGGCAGGGGTTGCAGTGAGCCAAGATCTCGCCACTGCACTCCAGCCTGGGTGACAGAGCAAGACTTAGTCTCAAAAAGAAAACAAATTGTAGGGACATGGATGCAGCTAGAAACCATCATTCTCAGCAAACTATCGCAAGAACAGAAAACCAAACACCGCATGTTCTCACTCATAGGTGGGAATTGAACAATGAGATCACTTGGACTCTGGAAGGGGAACATCACACACTGGGGCCTATTATGGGGAGCGGGGAGCTGGGAGGAATGGCACTGGGAGTTATATCTGATGTAAATGACGAGTTGATGGGTGCTGACGAGTTGATGGATGCAGCACACCAACATGGCACAAGTATACATATGTAACAAACCTGCACGTTGTGCACATGTACCCTAGAACTTAAAGTATAAAAAACAAACAAACAAAAAAAAGAAAACAAAAAGAATAAACAAAAAAACCTAACAGTCAGCAGGAAACTGAGACTTTCAACCTCACAAACTGTGAAGTCCTGTATTCACTCAGCAGCCATACAATATTGGAGGAAAATCCTTCCCCAGTGGAACCTCAGATGAGAAACCAGCCCCAGCCAACACAGACTGTGGCCTTGCAGAAGACTTAGGTAAATTATACTTCCTGACCCACAGAAACTATGAAATAAATGCATATTTTTAAGCCCCTATTTTTGTGGTAATTTGTTAGATAGCAATAGACAGCAAATATACTCACTCATCTTACTAGAGACCCATTTAAAGTAAGTTGTATAGGAGGGAACAGAGGAGGTCATAGGTGTATACAAGTTAGATCTGCTTCAAGACAGAACCTGCAAGAGTGGACTTCAGCTTCCGAAGACATGGCGGCGGGATAAAGAAGCAAAATTATTAAGCAGGGTTGGCTTTGTATTTAAAGGCAATATGAAGTTCACAGAGTTTTGGTTCATTACTCTACTGTGCAGAGCGTAATGAACCAAAACTACCAGGTCCCACAGGCAGGTGATCCATTCGGTGTTCCCACTGCTCACCACATTTGAACTCTTAGCCAATGACTAAGCAATGACTGATGATATTAAAGTAGAGACATTTCTGCTTAATGTGGGACTCCTCTTTGGGACTCCCTATGAACCTGGCTGAGATTTTCTCAGAGTTCCATAGCAGTTCGAGTCTCTTCCTTCATTCCCTCTCTTATTGCCAGTGTCAGATAGTCCTTGTGGTCTAAAGCCATTTCTCTCTCTTTTTTTTTGTTCTGCTCTCCCTTATTCTTCATAGGTGTCTCCCTCAGTAAATCTCATTCTATCTTGGTATCAGTTTCCCTGACAACTCAAATGGACACAAGGACCTTTTGATACATTTGTGATTGTTCTTAACTGAAATTTCAGCATCAGGCTAGGCTAGAAAGGCAGTCTCATATAGTGGGAAACACACAAACAGTCAGCAGAGCAACGTTCATCCCCAACTCTGCTACTACCAATAATCCGTTAACACTGATCATGTCCTTATGTCCCTTGAGCTTTCTTTTGGTGAAAATGAGAGTGTTGAATTAGATGATCTTTGAATTTTTCCTTTTCCTTTATTTTTTTCACTAAATGTAAAAAGAGAAGCAGATACTAAAAATGACAAAAATAAGCACAGTATAAAAGTGAGGAGCATACATAACTGAGAGATAAAGAAGAAAATAGACAAGTAGAACTGATGAAAGGATTAGAAAAAAAAATCCACAATACTTTATTGATCACTGCCAACAGTCCTGGTTTCCATCCTGATACTTTTCATTTCTTTTTTAAATTTTTTGGAACTAGTGTTTATTTAGCTGTTATAGTTACAGTGGGCTCGCTTTAAGCCATCTCACTCTACTAGGGATTTCAGATGGTAAAATCCCCAGGGTTTATCTAAGGTGAAGACCAGTTTTCTGTGCTTTTCTTTTTCCTTGTGTAGTCCCCATGGACCCAGTCTGCTTTGCCTTCCTCTTTAACTATACACAGTCATTCCCTTGGGGCTCCTTTCCCTCCCACATTTGCCTCCTCAGTGGTTTATCCTTTCTCCAGCTTAAACTTTTCTTGGTGCATTCAAACCCAAATACATATCCTTTCGGTTTTCAAGTTTTCACTGCATATTCCTTTGGGGAAACAGTCAGAAGATAATACAAGGACAAGCACAGGGGCATTTGGAGTTTTAAGAAATCTTACAAAGTTCATAGTTTCACTGTACATGGTCTGTAGTCCTTGCTGCTGTGACTTCTATACAAAAAGGCACATTGGATTCAAAGTCTTTTCTCAGTGTTTCCTCCATTTTCCATTTCCCTCTGATGCATTCCTTTCTCTAACTCTGAAGACCCGCTTCTCCACAAAGCACCTTCTTCCTGGTTGAAAAAAAAAGGTGGGATCCTGGACAGAAACACATAGAAATAAAACATGTCCATTCATATGCCCACTAGAATCAAATATGTTCTAGTATATAGATAAAAAGAGTTGTTGGCAGGTGATATTTTCCAAAGGTGACCATGACAACATCTCTCATTCCTCATGGTCTTCTACATGCTATGTGATCATGGCAACAAGTCTTTGAAAAGTGATGACTATGTCTTTTCCCCCTGAATCTAGAAGGGATTGTGACTAACTCTATCAACACAATATTGTAGAGATGACATTATGTGACATTTCAGACTAGTTTATTATAAACAGAAAAACTTCTGTCTTTTCTCTTTGGACATTTTGCACTGCATCCTCAGAGGCCACTTAAAATATCTGACTATCTTAAGGCCACACGATGCTATGAGGAAGCCCAGGCCACATAGAGAAGCCTTATGAAGATGATCCAGATGAAAAGCCCAGCTGAGGTCTGAGCCTATAGCTAGCATCAACTGTCTGTTGAGAGGGAAGATGCCTCCAGATATTTTCAGCATCCAGCCATAGAGTGCCCACCCCACCTCGCTGATGAGTCTTTCCAGCTAAGGTCTCAACATGAGGGGAGAGGGGCAGAGACAAATGATTTTCTTAGTTTGAATTCATGACATACAGACTTCAGGAGATGATTAAAAATATTTTGTGGCCAGCTGCGGTGGCTCATGCCTGTAATCCCAGCACTTTGGGAGGCCCAGGCGGGTGGAACACCTGAGGTCTGGAGTTCAAGACCAGCCTGGCCAACATGGTGAAACCCCATCTCTACTAAAAGTACAAAATTTAGCCAGGTGTGGTGACGGGCACCTGTAATCCCAGCTACTGGGGAGGCCGAGGCAGGAGAATTGCTTGAACTCGGGAGGCTGAGGTTGCAGTGAGCCAAGATCAGGTCATTGCACTCCAGCTTGGGCGACAAGAGAGAGACTCCATCTCAAAAACAAAGTGAAAAAAAAAAAAAAAAACACATGTAAGCTGCTAAGTATGGGCATTTTTGATGAAGAAACAATAACCAGAACATGGTTAGAAAGAACGCATTCAGTTCAGTTGTGATATTCTGAAGTTATTGTTCTCATTCCCTGCCTAGATACCTGGTATGGTTCTTTTGGTTTCTGTTTTTATTTTTTATTTTTTTTTAGTTTTTTCATTCTAAAACCAGAAATTTGCCTTATTGTCATTTCATAGACTCCTGATATATCATTTTTTCATTTAACTTACCTACAATTGTTTTCTTTTCCGTGCAGCCAATGAATATATGCTTGTTCTGTATACTTTTGTACTGATACCGTATCAGTGAAATACATTAACTAGAAAGCATGCTTCTAATAATGGTAACAAGAGATCTTTCTTAAATCTCCATTCCCTACAGTTATTGTACTGAAATTTCTGGCAAGGATAAATTTATTATGTTAGGTAGCATAGAAACCCAAAGCAAATGGGACACAGAACAATTGTATATTAATGAAGGGGAAAAAAGGGGGAGTTACCAAAAAACACAGATTACATATAGTTTTTCACACTTTGAGTTGAAGTGTCTCATCTAAAGTTCCCAGACATCATTTGGAGCCTCACAATCTATTAGGAATTTCTTTTTCAACTAACAATAGCCTTATTAGTTTCTAAGTTAATTGATGTTTGGACTCTTTTCAAATAGAACAAATTCATGTTGACTTGGTTAAATTATTTCTTTGATACATACAAATGGAAAACTAGCTCTAAACCCATTAGTTTATTGCTGTTGTATAACCTTAAAAAGTTTTACAGTTTAGTCAAAAAGAAGCTATAAGTCCAATTGATTTTTTTACTGTAAAATGTTAATTTAGTGTGATAAACTCTGATATTGCTGCTGTATGACATGGTCTTCTCTCAGTGTCCTCGTGTTTCAGTGTGCCAGATGAGAAGATAATTCTTCCAAAGCACATTTTATACTATCAGTCCTCAGTGGGACATATCATGATATCATTTTGTGTGAAGGTATAATTCCTGTATTTAGTATTTTTTTCTCATGACCGTAAAAGAATATTCAGTGTTAATAATAAAACTAAGTTTAAATACAGTCACTACACTTCTGTATTACTCAGAGTTCTAGAGGGACATAACTAATAGAATATATGTATATGTGTGTACATGAAAGGGAGTTTATCAAGGAGAATTGACTCACATGATCACAAGGAAAAATCCCATGGTAGGCTCTCTGCAAGCTGAGAAGCAAGAAAGCCAGTGGTGGATCAGTCTGAGTCCCAGAACCTCAAAAGTAGGAAAGCCAACAGTACAGTGTTCAGTCTGTGGCCAAAGGCCCAAGAGCCCTGGCAAACCGCTAGTCTAAGCCTAAGAGTCCAAAAGCTAAAGAACTGGGAGTCTGATGTGTGAGGGCAGGAAGCATCTAGGAAAAGACAAAGATGAAGACTGGAAGACTCTAATTCTGCTCTTCTATCTTCTCCTACTTGCTTTATTCTAGCCACGCTGGCAGCTGATTACATGGTGTACACCAACTAATCAGAATGAGGGTGGGCTTGCCTCTCCCAGGCCACTGAATCAAATGTTAACCTCCTTTAGCAACACCTTCACAGACACACTCAGGAACAATACTTTGCATCCTTCAATCCAATCAAGTCGACACTCAATATTAACCATCACGAGTTCATCCATTCAACTTGAACCCATATGAATTTTCTGAAATAATACATAAGCCTCAAATAAAGACAGTAATAAGCTCTTAATTATGCCTAATGTAATACAGCTATCCTTCGCACAACTGGAAGCACACTAATCCTTAAACTAAATGCTATTACATAAAGTTATCAACACTTAAATGCTGATATGAAGACAGTAAATTTTATGTCACATGATAAAGGAAATAAAATAAAGATATTTTCTTAGCACAAGTGTATATATGCACAAATATGTTCTTAACAAAAGGAAAAGGAAATACTCATGACAATTACAGTCATTGTTTCTGCAACTGGTCACGTGGTCATAGCTGGTATTGATAACTACCATCTTCTACTAACCATTCTGTATTCCCGTTGCCCTCAACAAGCGCCTCCACTGGTCATGGTTTTCTACCTGATGGAGTGACCCAAACCTTCATTTCTGAAGGGTCTGGGTCATTTGTAGTCCTGCCTGGATTGGGCTGTTGCAGTTTTCCATTGACATTAATCACAGAGCATGGTAATCCTAAGAGATGCCTTAATGGATCTCTTGAATTCCATGCATACTCTTCCTTACCTCCATTGTGGAGTAGTAAACTGATTTCATCTTCATAGTTCGGGTCAGTCACCCCAGCCAACACTGTAACTCTCTTCTTATCCTGTTGACTTAGAGGTAGGAGAAGGCCAACGTGTCCAGGTGGCAATTGTAATTTCCAGTTTAATGGAATCATTGTGTCTACTGGTGGCAGCATTCCTGCCTCTGGAACTAAGACCTTTAGGCCAGCAGAACATAATATTGTTGGAACAGGGAGCAAAAGTTTTGCTAGTGAGTCACTAAAGGTGATGGTAAATGGTGCCACTTCCACTTTCACCCCTTGATCCCTGAACCTGTGAATTCCAACTATGGGGGAAACAGCACCATATATTTGATGCTGATTCAGAGCATACACGGCCTTCTGGAGAACTTTGCCCCAGCCCTGCAAAGTATGGTCACCTAGTTGGTGGGTAATTGTGATTTCAAAAGGCCATTCCACCCTTCTATCAAACCAGCTGCTTCAGGGTGAAGGGAAACATGGTAAGACCAGTGAATTCCATGAGCATGAGCCCACTGCCACACTTCTTTAGCCATAAAGTGAGTGCCTTGGTCAGAGGCAGTGCTGTGTGGAATACCATGACAGTGGATAAGGCATGCTGTGAATCCACAGATTGTAGTCTTAGCAGAACAGTTGTGTGCAGGATAGGCAAACCCATATCTGCAGTAAGTGTCTATTCCAGTGAGGACAAACCACTGCCCTTTCCATGATGAACAGGTCCAATACAATCAACCTGTCACCAAGTAGCTTTCTAATCACCCCAAGGAATGGTGCCATATTGAGGGCTCAGTGTCAATCTCTGCTACTGCCAAATTGGCACTCAGCAGTGGCCATAGCCAGGTCAGCCTTGGTGATCTGATGTCCATGTTGCTGAGCCCACGTGTAACCTCTGTCATTGCCACCATGGCCACTTTGTTCATGGGCCCATTGGGCAGTGGTAACAGGGGTGGCTGGGGAAAGTGGTTGAGTAGTATCCACAGAATGAGTCATCTTATCCACTTGATTATTAAAGTCCTCTTCTGCAGAGATCACCCTTTGGTGAGCAAACACATGAGATACAAATATCTACAGAGTTTTTGACCACTTAGAGTTCCATCCACATACCTCTTCCCCAAATTTCTTTGTCACCAATTTTCCAATCATGCTTCTTCAAGTCCCTGACCATCCAACCAAACTGTTGGCTACAGCCCAAGAATCAGTACATAATCACACATCTGGCCATTTCTCCTTCCAAGCAAAGTGCAAAACCAAAAGCAGTGCTTGAAGTTCTGCCCACTGGAAAAACTTCCTTTTGCCACTGCCCTTCAGGGGTGTCCTAGAAAGGGACTGTAGTGTTGCAGCTGTCCACTTTCTGGTTATGCC
The DNA here is from genome assembly GCF_000951045.1 of Mandrillus leucophaeus. Classification (NCBI taxonomy): domain Eukaryota; kingdom Metazoa; phylum Chordata; class Mammalia; order Primates; family Cercopithecidae; genus Mandrillus; species Mandrillus leucophaeus. The sequence continues at coordinate 103,835 of NW_012101511.1, read as the reverse complement.
TGCATATAGTGCAGACCCATCTGTGAAACAGGCCCTAGCCTTCTCTTCCTCTCTCAGCTGATCATAGGGAACTCTCCATGAGGCCATTTGTGCAGGCTGGCGAAGAGTAGGCAGGGTGGCAGGAGTGGAGACCATGGACATTTGAGCCACTTCCTCATGTAACTTACTTATGCCCTCAGGAACTGCTCGAGCCTGATCATGTATATACCACTTCCATTTGATGACGGAATGCTGCTGTATACACCTACTTTATGGCTAGACAGTTCAGAAAGCACTCACTTCATGATAGGCAGTTCAGGTTGCATGGTGACTTGATGACCCATCGTCAATTGTTCAGTTTCTACCACAGCCCAGTAACAGGCCAAAAGCTGTATTTCCAAAGGAGAGTTGTTATTTGCAGAAGACGGCAGGGCCTTGCTCCAAAATTCTAAAGGCCTCCACTGTGATTCACCTATGGGGGCCTACCAAAGGCTCCAAACAGCATCGCTATCTGCCACTGACACTTCAAGCACCATTGGATCTACTTAATCATATGGCCCAAGTTGCAGAGAAACTTGAACAGTAGCCTGGACCTGTTGCAGAGTCTTCTATTCTGGACCCATCTCAAAATTGGCAGCCTTTAGGGTCACTGGATAAATGGGCCAAAGTAACAGACCCAAATGAGGATTGTGTTTCCTCCAAAATCGAAATAGGCTCACTAGATGTTATGTCTCTCTCTCTTTTTTTTTTTTTTTTAGATGGAGTCTCACTCTGTCACCCATGCTGGAGTGCACTGGCGTGGTCTCAGCTCACCGCAACCTCTGCCTCCCAGGATCAAGTGATTCTTCTGCCTCAGCCTCCCAAGTAGCTGTGACTACAGGTGTGTGCCACCACACCTGGCTTATATAATTATATATATATA